>NC_141099.1:21577561-21883908 GCF_041138505.1 Cibotium barometz
ATAAATTTTTGCCAATTGCTTGGCCTAGTTAAAGGTACTTTTTCTCGACGGATATTTTCATATTCTTTCTCAAATTTATCAAGTGAAATATATTCAATATTCTTCTTTTGAGTAAAAGATTCATGGGTTTTAGAAAAATCAATTCTACCCATATTTCCCAATAAAATTAATAATGCTCAAAATTTCACTTTTGATAAATACTCATAATTTGAATTATGCTAAAAATTTCTCTTTTTCCATTTAATTTCTTGGATCTCAAATATCATGGGAATTCCTCTTTTTGCATTTAATTGATTGAATTCCAAATGTCGTGGGAATTCCTCTTTTATCATGAAATAAATTTATCTAAAATTCCTATTTTCTTTAATAAAAATATCCATTATTTCAAATATGTCAAGAATTCCACTTTTACCATTCAAATGATTGAATTCCAAATGTCATGGGAATTCATCTTTTATCATTTAGAAATTTCTCATGCATAAAATAAATTTATCTAAAATTCCTCTTTAAATTTAAATAAAAATATCCATTAATTCAAATATGCCAAGAATTCCACTTTGACCAATTAAATGATTGAATTCCAAATGTCATGGAAATTCCTCTTTTATCATTTAAATTTTCTCATACATAAAATAAATTTATCTAAATTTTTTCTTTAAATAAAAATATTCATTATTTTAATATACCAAAATTTCTCTTTTTTCATTTAATTATATGGATCTCCATTATCATGGGAATTACTCTTTTTGCATAAAAATAAAATTACCAAAAATTCCTCCTTTCTTTAATTAATTATCTATGCATAAACACTAAAAATTAGTTTTCCATGAATGTGATGAAAATCATTGTTTTAGCATAGAATGACCAATCCTAGAATATGGTAGGAAGTCCTCTTTTAGCATTATGCATAAAAATAAGATATGTATTATTTTCTAAAAATTTTACCATAGCTTCGCTGCTATTACTGATAATTTTTACTTTTTCTAAAAAGATTAAGACTTTATAATACAATTAGGATAGAAGAACTATCCTTAATCTTAAATCCAAATTATGGAATTAAATCATAAATTTACCATAATTTTATTAACATAAAAGCATAAAAAGCTATTTTCTTAACCTCTAGCTTAACGAGCTTAGAGATTGATTTTGAATTAAGAATTTATCAATGAGAAGCATTCATTTGCTTAAGAATTAGTCATAGGAATGACTATTCTTTTGGGAGAGAGAGAAATATATACATAAAAAGCATTCTAATTAAGCATAAGATTAACTTTTTTATGATCAATCATTAGAATTCTTATAGAAACCTTGATTTGCATTGAAAACAATTAATTTGAAACTTCTCAAGCTTGAGAGGGGTTGAGAAGTGAAATCTTTTGAGAATATTAATGAAAACCATGAAATTACTTCTTACCTCTAGATTTGGCTTGCTTCTTTATCTTAGAAGGAAGCCCTCAACCAATCAATTGGTTTAGTATGTTGAGAAGAAAGCTCCAAGGAATGTTGAAGAGAGAGAGAAGCTCCAATCTCTCAAAAAGTAGAGGATTTCTAAGGGATAATAAAAAATATCATTATTTTAGTGTAATACTGCCATGGTATAGTTCACAAATTTTTTTACAAAAGACTAAGGATCTATTTATAGGTGAGGGAGGCCACAAACCAAGTCCAACTGGGTTCTAGAATTTTCCAGGTTCAGTTTGACTCAATTTGGACAAGATTTGGACGAGTTTGGTTCCCTTTTTGATTTGGTTTGATCCAGGAGAGAGGAGAGATAAAAATATCACAATTTTTTTAAATTAAAAACCCTTCCACATGTGTGAAATAGGCGCCTACCTCAAGAGTCCCCCTCTCCTTTACCAAGGTGTCAAAAATGCATCATTATTCTAAAATATCTCATTTTTTAGTAATATCTCATGGTTTTTAACTAATAAACCTTGTACTCAGTCAACTCTTCATCTTATGTGAGTATTTACTCATTTTTGGGTATTTTTTTATATTCTTTGGATTTATCTCATCCTAACACTTGGATTAATCCTATTGGCCCATAGGAACCTTAATTGGACCATAATCCAAAAATTTCTAAAAATGTAGACCCTTAGGCTAAGGTCCTTTATATACATTTTCAATTAATTCCAAACACATTGAAAAGGTATTTTTGAATTTGTGTTTTCAGGGGAATCCATTTTAGACACTAGGAGGATTTTTATATCCAAAGATATCTTAATTTTGGATTATCTCTCGACATTTTCTCTGTCTAGTCCAAAATAGGGTAAAACAAGATATTTCTTCTATTTCAGAGAGGGGAATAATTACAAGAACAGAAGGGGAGGTTCTTACACCTTTACACCTCAAAAGCTGGAGGGAGGAATCTTACAACTGGAGCAATCTAATGTGTTAAGGAAATAGGTGTTTGATAAAGTCAACATGGATAACTTTTTCAAAATAAGTGTTTGCTAAAGTTAACATGGATAACTTTTTCAAAGTGTTGATATTTTTTAAAGTACGTATCAATAACTTATAGTAAGTTCCATTTATAAATGAAGGCACTTCTTTCATTTCTCTCCATTCCTTCTAGCTTGTGAGTATGGCGCGTACTAAGCAAAGAGCAAAGAGGATGCCTACCAAGACATCGGTTCATTCATTCAGATCCAGTGAACATACTAACACCGACAATGATGAAGATCAAGCTCCTCCAAATAGGAAAGGTGCTCCCGCTGCTCCATCTAGTAATGTTCATCCACCTACACATAAGAAGAGAAGATGGATACCAAGCACCACTACTCTTTGTGAAATTAGGAGGTTCCAAAAGAGTCCCGAGTTGATTTTACCCAAGGTGCCAATCTTGAGGTTGGTGCAAGAAATATTGCAAGATCTACAAAGGGAAAATCACCTACAGGTACTTTTCAAGAGATCAAGCATGTAATGTGGAATGATGGTCAGCCCAAGCATTGCTTGCTCTTCAAGAGGCGGCTAAAAGTTACTTTTGGTGAACCTCATGCATGATGGTCAGCTATTAGCCATCCATGCCCAACGCATCACACTCAAGCCCTCAGATCTCTATCTTGTTCATAGGATTCATAACAATAGTGATGCATTCAACCTTAACCATGACATGGCTTGAAGAGCTATGTAAATGCTCGTGTATCGTTTTGTGTTTTCATGTTTTTGTTCAGTTCTACTAAAGTAGTTGTACTTGATGTGATGTACCAGATTTGGATATTTTAAGTTTTCTTCATTTCTAATGTCAGTGTATATTCTTATATTTTCATGGGAAAAAAATTGCATATGCATGTGCATATGTAGGTGCTTTTTTAAATGCATGTACATCTGCATGTGCAAGTGTATATTTATAAAATTTTCAAGAAAAAATCGATGCCTGCTGTGTAGTGATCATAATGGGCTGAAATTTGTTCTATGCATAGATCATGTGGCTTACATCATGAGCATGCATGTGCATGTGCAAGTGCTACTTTATACGATAATATAAAATTGATGCATGGTGTGTAATGATCAGAATGGACTAAAATTTGTTATGTGCATAGATCATATGGTTTACATAGCCTAGAAAAAATATTAAACCCATCAAAGGCCTGTAGGGCCCCTGTCTTAAGGCCCATCAGAGGCCTGCAGGGCCCCTGTCTTAAGGCTCGTGTGTGCAGGCCTTCTTTTTTTAAAATCAGGTCTCTACACGTGAGCCTTTAGACAAGGGCCCTATAGGTCTCTAATGGGGCTCATATTTTATCTAGGAGGTGGTCTATGATACTTTTATGTAAACATAAAATTTGAGCTCATTATGATAAGGAAAACTATTTTTAAAAATTAAAAATTGTCAAATTTGTGTATTAGGTCAATTTTTAAATTAAATAAATTTCCATCTATAAGTATGAAAGTAACCCTCATTTCACCTCATTTCTCATCTTTCATTTCTCTCTCTCACCTCTAAGAGCATGGATCACACCACGCAAACTACAAAGAGAGTCTGGCCCCCCAAGGTGGGACGTGGAGTACCCCCCATCCACCATCATGGCAACATCGTAAGTGCAGGTGGAGACCTGGCATTGTGGCTCTCCATGAGATTAGGCAATACCAAAAGGTAGTCCAGCAGTTCATGCCAAAGTTGTCCTTCCAATGTGTGGTGCGAGAGATCATGTAGGATCTACAACTCCGTCATGATAGGAGGTTCTAAGTTCACGCAACATCAAGCCAACTACGGGACAAGTAAGGCCTTGGAGGCACTCTAGGAGGCTGCAGAGGCATCCCTAGTGGATATGTTTGGTGACATGGTGCTTGCAGTTGTCCATGTGAAGAGAGTCACCGTCACTGAAAAGGACATGCAGTTGGTGCAACGTATGTGACACTGGAGAGATTCTCCGGGTCAGGATCTTTAGTTATAATTTTATATATCTCTCATGAATGTTATTCTCAAAAGCTATGTAAACCTTGATGTATCTCTTGATAAATATACAAAAAAATGTATCTTATCTTGTGTTACAAATAAGTCTCTTTTAATTTGAGTTTATATAATTTGTTGATATATTTATGTCTTCAAATGGCTAAATTTTCATTTAAGTAATGTGTGTAATTTGAATTTATCTTCTTGACTTGACTAATAAAATACATTACAAGACACGTATTAAACAAAAAACTCCACAACCCAAATTTCATTTCATAGCATAAAAAATTACGTAGTCATCAAAGTTACATAATCATCATGGCTATATTCTAGGCTTCTTACTACTAGGCTCTCCAGACTCTAAAGCTTCCTTGATGGGGCTGGAATCAAAACATGGAACCCTTCAAGCTCTGCCCTAATGATGGTGGGATCATGTACCCTTGCAACAATGCCATGGGCCACCACAGAATGTAAGGGGCCCCACCTTTCCATCGAGAACAAATAAAGCAACTTTAAGCGAAGTAGAACAAATTTTTTCAAACTTGAATTAGTCGGAATAAGTTTGAATGAAACACCCTTTGTAAGTGCTTTAGGCTTCAAAAAGTTCTCTGCATACCCCAGAGAGAGTAACTCTTGTGGAAGACTATCACATCATTGACAAGTTTGCCAATGTACTCCTTTAGAATAGAGTCTTGAACCTTTCCTTGGCCCCTAGACCTTCCACTCTTCCTCGGTGTAAATTCATCAAATTTCTTGCTCACTAATAAAAATTAATGTTAGCATCGATCATGAAATGCATGGGAGGGGAAGATTTTTTTTATAAAATGGCCTAAAATTTGATATATGGAGCCTCTATGGCATGTAGACTCCACACATGTGATCCCATGCCCATCATAGGCCTGTAAGGGCACTGTCTAAAGGCTCGCGTTAAGGAGGCTTGGATCTGTAAAAACTAGGCCTTCTCATGCAAGCCTTCGGATAGTGCCCTTACAGGCCTCTGATGGCCCCAAATTTGATATATGGGACCTCTATGGTATGTAGACCCCACACATGTGATCCCATGCCCATCAGAGGCCTATAAGGGAACTTTCCAAAGGCTCATGTGAGGAGGCCTGGATCTGCAAAAACTAGGCCTTGTCATGTGAGCCTTCAGGCAGTGCCCTTACAAGCCTCTGATGGGCATGTGATCATATGTGTGGGGTCTACATGCCATAGAGGCCCTATATATCGAATATGGGGAGCATCTTGTAAAAGGAAGTTACCTTCTATGCTTCCTCGAGATTCTTCTGTGGGCTGCCTCTAGATCTGCTTCCTGGAATGGGTCTGCTCCCATCGTTTGACTCGATGATAGGTGTCACATGCTATGCTCAAGGTCCGAAAAGTTCCTCCTCCTACAAGTGCTCGAACTCTTCATTTGAAATATCATATTGAGGGGTTACATCCTCAATCTGCTTCTGGACGACGATGATAGCAAAGATATCATCTACACTCTCATCATATCACCCTACCTCATCAAGCTATGGTAGGGCTTCTTGGAAATCAAAGTCCAAGAACTCATCAGTGGCATCTCTACACAACTATACTATAAAGTTCCTCCTCCCTCAACTCCAAGAGCTCCAACACATTTTGTATGAGGAGATACTCCACCCCTTCAATGGTGATGGCACTCAATGAAGCTAGTGGTGGGTGGTGACTTTGGGTTTTATGAGGCTGGATGGATGCAAGCACCATGCGAGAGCTCTCTGCGGCCTCAACGAGACAGGGCTTAGAGTAGTAGTCTCCTCTAGCTCTTTGTCTATGTATTCCACCAGTGGGAGAACATAGATGTCATCTTCCTCAAGCACACCACTCAACATTGTTAGTGTGCATAATGGACAATTCCCACTATACCATTAAATTTGTTAACATGGTTGCAAGGCAAGGTGTGAACTAAAATAAAATCTACATAATGTAAGGTTAACCACTATACCATTAAATGGATGGTTAATCTACATAATGGACAATAACCTTTATACTTTTAAATGTGTTAACATGACTACAAGCCAAGGTGTGAACTAAAACAAAATCTACCAATGTTGAAACTTCAAAATGGGTCGAAGAAAATGTTATGATATATAAGACTAGTAGCGAGGATCCAATTTTGAAGGATGAATCCCAAAATTTGAAACAAAAACTAAATGGGGATAAACAAGCCTCGAATGAACCAAAAGCTCAACCAAATAAAAGGGATCTAGAACCTTAGAGACCAAACAAAACCACGAGCAACCAAATAAAAGGGATCTAGAACCTTAGAGACCAAACAAAACCACGAGCAAGCAAAAGGTGGAGATTGAAAAATCTCAAAAGATAGGAAAATCAAAAAAGTCTCACTAAAGGAACTCAGGTCAACTCAGAATACAGGGACATTGACTAGAAACATCAAAACTTGCATGGGAAACTATGGACGTTAAGGCAAAAGCCAAGTTCCTTTTTTGCTAGCAAACAAAGAGACTGGGATGTAAGTGCGACATAGAGAGGCACAAACAAAAACCCAAAACAAAACTTTGTCCTGTGACATCACATGGGAAAAAAAGGGATTAGACACACATGTGCCCTCCAACTGATAATTTCAAGAGTGAAACGTGGGAGAGCATGGTGAGACTGGTTGATTGGTGCACCAAGTTACTTGTTACCTTGGGTAGCCTAACACCCTTGCACAAAAGCAAGGAAGGGTATGAGGCCACGTGGCAATCTACTCAACAAAGCTATGAGGCCACATGGCAAGCTACTCAACAAAGCCATGAGGCCACGTGGCAAGCTACCCAACAAGCACATGTAATTCTGAGTGTAAGGGCTTGTTTTTAGCGATGGCAAGATGTGCTAGTCGAGCAAAAGCTCCCAGGAGAAGTTGTTGGAAAGCTTGCAATTGAACTGATGGGTGATGGAAATTGGACTATGGCAAAGGAGCTCTATCTCATCTTGAATGCCCTTTCTAGCTTGATTGGCGAAAACCCTAGCAATGGCTTGTTAGGCAACAATTAGATCCTCGCATTTGCCCTGAAGAGCTTGTAGGGCAATGAAAAAGCTTCCAATTGACCTGTTGGGCATAGGATCTTTAGAATAGTTGACTCCCACCTCACTATGCAAGCATATCCTACCCATGCATTCCAAGAGACAACACCTTGAAGAACTAAACACTTGTTGTGCTTATGCAAGCAAGGCACAATTGGCATACATATCAACCAAGGTAAGGACGGTGTCACCTGGACTAACATTCTCCTTTAATCCCTTTAACTAATCGACCCCGCGCCTTTTGGGCCCACATTTTCTCCAATTCATATAATTGTTCTTCATGTTGGTAAGCCTAGTGCTCTCTATTCCAAGCCTACAAGCTTGTAAATTAAGCTTTTCATCAACCTAAGGCCATCCACCACCCTTCTCGCAATCAGTGCACTTCAAGAGACAACATTCTGATAAACAAGGTCCTCAAGCATGCCCTCTTTAGGCTTAGCTATTAAATGAAGCTGCCTTGATAATAGCCACTTTGTAGGAGAATCTTTGCCTGCATCTTAATTTTTGTTCCTGATTTTTTCTTTTTTGTAGATTGCGGCTTTGGTTATGAAGTCGATGATAACTCGTGGTGGGCATCGACAATGGTTATACGACTGTATAGTTCTTAATTTTCAACATTGCCTTCGAGATATGTCAATCAAAACCATTAAAAAAATTTACTATAGGTAAGATGGCAAACCAAAACTTGGGAAAGACATACCTACAAAGAAGACATGTTACAAAAATTAGGACTTGAGGAAGAGAAAAAAACTACTAGTGCCAAACACTTCCACATGGTATAACGTGGAGATGTTATGCAAGCAATGGTGTTGTAAGTGTGACATTATCGCCGGCAACATTGCACTATGTCCTGAATGCATCATGTGTTTATTTTTGACAAAGCGGCATCGTACTGAAAGTGAAAGCTATTGGTCGACTCATTTCAAGATCTATACTAGACAACCCCCTAATCTATTGGTTGATTGATCTCGACAAGGCTCGCATATCAAAAGACCTAGCCTCTGGACCAGTTACAAGCATACTTGCATATAATATAGTGAACAATCCAATTATAAAGAAGTACAAGACACTCGCACAACGTCCTCACACAAGGCTAGGCATATGTATGCTTTTGCCAGACAATGACCCGTTTCAGTTAAGCATGTGTGTGTGTGCACGCGCATGTGCATGTGTGATGCATGCATGCACACATTTTGGGATGTAAATGATCAACTTTTATGGATACATTTATCAAGTTTGGCACTATAGTGAAGCAAAAGCCACTCAACTACAAAACTTTTTCTTGCGATAATAAATAAATTAGCTATACAATAAAGATCTAAATCTCAGTAGCTAGATTAAATAAATATTTATGCTTCAAATTTAAACTATCAATAATTCTTTTGGAAACATGTGAAGGAAGTCGCAAACTCCACAACATTGCCGTGGCCAAAACATTGCTTCTACTTGTGGAAGAAGAGATGAACAAACAAGTTTTGAAGCTATCTTCGATACACTAGCTCCAATACAAATATGTAAAGTGCATGATGTAAATCCCTTTTCATGGGTTGCATTAAGTAAGCTTCTCATGGGGGCATCATTAAATAAGCTTCCCATGGATTGCATAAAGTAAGTTTCTCATGGATTGCATAAAGTAAGCTTCTTCTTGGTTGCATAGTTTCTATGTATGTGTGCATGCAAATCATATGCACAAGTTTACTTAGGTGACATAAGTTTCACGTGTTGATAGGTGTCCTTGAGGCTTTTTATTGATTTTCCTAATTTATTCAAAGAGCGAGTACAAAAAAAAATGAAGAAGAAGAAGCATAAGATAGCAAGCATGTGTAATGTAGAGCTCTTCAAGTACCATAGATTTCATTTCTTAATTTTGAGGAAGGAAGTAGGTAGAGTTTAAAGGATAGAATTTTCACATAAGCTTAGCTTTTGGTGCTAAAAAGTCAATTTTTTTCCTTTTGGTGTGCTTATTGATAAAGGTGCCTAGTAGAAGTGTCACTTTTGACAACCTCATTGATCCTTATGTAGGCCATGCCCTTCTTGTCTTGAGCAAGTGAAAGAATAAGGGAATGACTATGAAATGTGTAGCAATCATAGGAAGCAAAAGCAAGTAATGGAACTAAGGTTGGTGTGTGTGTGTGTGTGTGTGTGTGTGAGAGAGAGAGAGAGAGAGAGAGAGAGAGAGAGAGAGAGAGAGAGAGAGATTTGAAGTGTAAAAGCACTTAGAGTTGAGTTGTAAAGTATAGCACCAAAGATATAAAATTGTAAGGTATCATTAGTACCAATCCATGTCACCTTTCCAAAAAAGTGACTGATTTGTTGGATTCTACTACATACGTTTCCAACATGCCAAATTTTAGAAAAAGCATAATTATATGGTGAATGTGGGTGTACACCACTTTTCTATATGTCTCAAATTTTTTATTTTAAAAAGAAAACTTGGAGAATTTTGGTCATGCATGAATGTCCCCTTGCTCACGCCAATACATTTTTATGTCCCCTTGCTCACGCAAATACATTTTTACCTTACTTTTTCACCAAGTTCTTGGCCATTAGCACTAGCCTAGTCAATGTCTTGGTAGCTCAAGTGTCAAGTCCTAGATAAACTAGATGCTTACAAGTTTCCAAAGGGAGAATCATAACATTACTATGCCAACGTTTACCTTTACATCAAAATTGTGGAGTGAATGATGAGGATTGTCTATCTAAAGAAGTATCCAATAATCCATGCATGAATTTTTGAGAAATTGGCTAATTATTAAACTATCAAGCAAAGTATTGTAGATACTATAATGCCTTGTACATGGAGCTTTCACAATGTGGCAAATGGGAAAAAATAACCTTAGACGCAATGTATTGTACATGGAGCCTTTAAATAGTATGGCAAAATATTAGGCTCATTACAACAAAACAACATGTAAGTAAAGCAATGTAGCCAAACATTTGTGAGAAGTATCAACATGTAATTTGGCTAACTATCTAATTACTGAGTAGAACAATGTAGCAAAATAGTGTCTAAAATTTGGCTAATTAATAGAGTAAAGCCTGGATATGCCATAACCCAAATTTAATTACTGAGTAAAATTTGTGTTGAAGGGACAACATGCATGGGCTGTATGTAACCAGGGCCTTTATCATATGGCAATGTGGCTAATTATTATTTGATTAATTTGCAATGTAATGCTAGGTTACAGCTAGGCTGTGCTCAAAAAAAAACTTTTTTTCAACCCTTAAATTTAAAGGCAATGCTTAGGCTTAACAAGGATTTAGACTTAAAAATCACCAAAAAATCATACAAATGCCAAGATTTGTGTTTGGGAGAATATGTATATATATATATATATATATACTCATGCACACACACCCACCCATGCCAAGATTTATTACTAAAATATACAAATTTCATCCCTTAAAATTGAAGCCGAGGTCAAATTTCAATCAGAATTTCTGGATTCCAACCGAGAAAATTACACTACAAATCTGGTTATGTGAGTAGATAAAGTAACTTAATTATTACTTGCACGTTGTGGACGTTGTGGAAGCATAGTCTCTTTCATGAGATACAAATCCGTAGCCTTTCAAAGACGACCTTACGATAGTATACGGTGTGTTACAAATCCATAATTTTAACACGACGGGGGGCAAGGAGCTTAATACGTATAATCTCTCTCACACACACTCACACTCTCTCTCTCTCTAAAACGCACCCACACACGCGCGCGACTCTCTCTCTCTCACACACACACACGTGACACGACTCTCTCTCTCTCTCTCTCTCCCTCATCCCTCATATGGTCTCTCTCTCACAGATGGTCGGTAAGTGCTTAGTGTGTACTTTTGTGATCATAGCACGCGCGCGTTTTTGAAAGCCTCGCGTACATCAGTAAGCGTCCACAATATCCCCTCACACTCACTCACTCACTCACACTCTCTCTCTCTCACACACACACACACACACACGAACACAAACAATATCCTCTCTCTAGACTCTCTCTCTCACACACACACACACATAATATATCCTCTCTCTCACACACACACACAATATCCTCTCTCTCTCTCTCACGCACACACAATATTATCTGTCTCAGACACACACACACACACAAGATACAAAGCCGTATGCCTTTCAAAATTACATGAAAACCCGTTGCTGATATCACAAAAAAGCATACATGATATAGCTACGTACGTATTCTCCCCCCTCTCTCTCTCTCTCTCTCACACGCGGGCACACACGGATGCTGTATATGATATAGCTATGTATTCTCTCTCTCTCTCTCTCTCTCTCTCTCACACACACACACACACACGCGGTCGGCTACAGAGAACTGTATGTATTTGTGGTTACGCCCACTTTCTTGAAAGCCTCTCGTACTTCAAGGACGTACTTCAAGGGTGATGGGCAGTCTTGCGCACAAGGCTTTTGAATCATCGATTCAGGAAGGTTCAAGAGGCCCACCTTCTCTCTCTCTCTCTCTCTCTCTCTCTCTCTAAAGTGATGGTGGCCTTTGTATATATAAGGAGAAGCTTTCTTCACTTTGCCTTACCCACCTCAGCCATCTCTTCTTCTTACATTGCACTGCATTACTCCCTTCTACCACTCCTTTGCCAAGGTTTGGCTATGGTGATCTGAGCTTCCAGCACGCTTTTTCAATCGTTTTGCCGTTGCAAGGCTCTAGATTAGCCTTTGATTAAGGTGAGCAATCAATCAATCAAGCAATATGGCTATGGGTAAAAGAGAATTGAAATGGTACAAGGGCCCTGAATTGCCACCTTCTCCTCCTAAGCCTGAATGCCCTCCCCCCCCTACACCAGAATGTCCACCACCCCTTCCTCCTACTAAACCAGAATGCCCACCACCACCACCGCCACCGCCCCCTCCCCCTCAGCCTGAATGCCCACCAGAAAACAAGCCTCCTCAGCACCCCTCACCACCTTATTACTACATTTCACCCCCACCACCCCTGCCCTCATCTCCTCCCTTTGTTTCCCTTCCCCCTCCCACTATTGAGTCCCCTCCCCCTCCCACTGCCACCTTCCCACCACCAAAAGTGGAATACCCGCCCTATTCTCCTCCCATTGCTTCATCTCCACCTCCAAGCCCTTACAAATCACCTCCCTCCACCACCCCATGCCCACCATTACCACCTAAATCCCCTAATTACCCTCCCAAATACACACCACCGGAAGCCCCTCCAGGCTCATATCCTCCAACTAAGACTCCTCCTGGTGTACCATCTTACACTCCTCCAAGTGCACCAGGCAAGCCCCCATATAGCAACACTCCTCCTGGCAAGCCCCCATATGGCAAAACTCCTCCAGGAACTCCCTACTACACTCCTCCAACCACTCCATCCATGCCCCCATATGAAACTCCTCCAACCCCAGGGACTCCATACTACACTCCTCCAACTACTCCATCCAAGCCCCCATATGAAACTCCTCCAACTCCAGGGACTCCTTACCATGCTCCTCCATATGGCACTAGTCCTCCTTATGGTCCTCCTAAAGGCCACCCTCCTTATGGCGCCGCTCCTCCAGAAAGCCCACCTTATGGTGGCGGTCCTCCTAAAAGCCACCCTCCTTATGGCGCCGCTCCTCCAGAAAGCCCACCTTATGGTGGCGGTCCTCCTAAAGGCCACCCTCCTTATGGCGGCGCTCCTCCAGAAAGCCCACCTTATGGTGGTGGTCCTCCCAAAGGCCACCCTCCCATCTCTCCAGCTAGCCCCCCTGGAGTTCCTGCCCCACCACCTAGCCCCCCTCTGTACCCTTCATCTCCACCCTCCCCATATAATACACCCCCTCACTCTGGTCCTTCAACGCCTTTCTCTGCGCCCAGCCCCTCTCCTTCTTTCAACACAGGCCCTCCCCCTCCTACCCACGGACACCACGTTCCCGCCGGCACCATCGTGGGTGTATGCGTTGCTGGCGCCTTTGCCATCGCGGTCGTTCTCACGCTCCTGGTTTGTCTCGTCAAGAAGAAGAAGCGCCGCATTCCGCCTCCTCTTCCGCCCCCAGTCTATGGAGGCGGCTACGGAGGCGGCGGCGGTGCTACCACGGCTCTTGCTGCAGGCGGCCTGGGAAGTGGTGCTGGTTACTCTGCTGGCGGCGGAGCTGTGGCAGGTGGGAAAATCCTGCAACTGCAGGAACCTCACTTGATTTTGTTTTGTTTGAGATTATGAGCTCTCTTTTTAGTTAAATCGATTGATTTTTGGCAGGCGCAGGGACATATGGACGCGCCGAGGATTGCCCGCCACCGCCTCCTCGGCCTGGCGGTTATGGCGGCGCCACCGGTTCATTGGCCACCCTCAACGACGCGTGCATGGTGAGTGAGTGTTGACATTTTTTCAATGAAATAGAAAATTCGATTTCATACGCCCAGGCTGGATGCACTATAATTAAATGAACCCCCCCCCCCCCCCACCCCACACACACACACACAACAAAAAAAGGGTATTCTTCTTAAATAAATAAGCACAACCTCATTAGCCATTAGCCAAATGGCACTTCAAGAAAAGAAAATTATTTTCAATAACCTCATTAGTCAATAGACTTGATTTTCAATCATATAGATTCCATCTTAAAAGAGAAAATCTCCTTCATTTCTACAAATCAACAAACTAGCAAATGCTCACAATAATTCTTCTCACATGCACACACTAATAGTGTTTGTCCTTTTCCATACTAGAAATTTAATTTTAAAAAAGAAATACCATCTTTTGACAACTCAATAATAGCAAATGCTCAGAACACATCATCCCAATAGAAGTCCCTTTCCTTTTCCTAGGTAGTAACTAGCACTCTCAAGCCTCTCATCTTTTGCAAGCCCCATCTGCAAAAGTCGCCTTCAAACAAATCTTTCTTTGGCCGCCACATTCTTCATATTCCAAAGTATAGGAAGTCTCCAACGTTCTACTCCTTCCTTTCAAATGACTACATTCAATAAATTATGGTGGCACTATAAATGCTCATTGCTTGCAAGTTGCAAGCACTCCCATTATGTAAACATCATTGTGTGTGTCCATAGCAACGTAATGCGAGTCAATGTGGAAGTGAATGCCTTTGATTGATGAAGAACTCAAGTTGGAAGAGTTCCTTTTTTTCTAGGAATTCACTTATCCACTCCCCTTCCGTTGTGCCTAAAAACAATCAATAATAACCTTCAAAGGTATGGAAAAACCTATGGCTTTAAACAATATGAACCCACCCCAAGCCCTTGTTGATGTTCTTATTTGTCATTGAGTTAAACATGTAGACGTTAGTGACATGTTACATCCACAATCCTTTCTTTTTGGGGGAAAGTAAAATGCATGCATCATCCATAGGGGGAAAAAGCCAAATTACCACCAACAATGTGGGATACCAAAACCTTCCTTTTACCCTACCACACTACTTATATCTTGGGCCTCCCATATTGCACCTAACACCACAAAACTTGCCTTTTGAAGCACATCTTGCATGCCCTTTGTAAAATTTTTATTAGAGCCTTATTAGAAAAATTAACATAATCATTAAATAAAAGTCAACTAAGTTACTAAAGGAAATTTAGAAAGTTAATGATATCACTAGGAATAGCATTTTGGGTTTCTTTGGTTGGGTTTCTTTATAAAATGAAAATCAATCCTTATCTTTGTTTGGAAGGAGCTTATAATGTGATATAGAAGACTTCATCTTTATCATATACAAATATTAAGAAAAGTGTATGTGGACTGAAGAAGTGTAATGGAACAAGCTACAATCATGGCAAGAGTCTAAATTCTAAATCAATTTATCTAGGTTTTTTTGCCTAGACTCTCTCTCTCTCTCTCTCTCTCTCTCTCTCTCTCTCTCTCTCTCACACACACACACACACACATGAAAAATACATTTTTAAAAGGGTATTTTAAATCATTTTGAACCAACATGAGAAATCACTGTTATAAATCATATCCTAAACTATTTAATATGCCTTCTTATAAAAGAAACATTAAAATGCTTAGAAGAAAAAATGTTGATACTTAATTCAACTTGACGCTTTCATGCTTATAATTCATGAAGTGTGTGTTTTGTGGATATGGACAGGAAACAATCTATTATTACACCTCTAAAGATGGTAAATCAATGAGCATAAGCCCCCATGAATTGGAGTTGTGCCAAATCTACATCACCCAATTGCTTGCCGGATTACAGGGAGAATACATTCTTGCACAGCTCAAAGTGCCACATACCTATCATCATCCATCAACCTACATTGCTTGCACATGCTAGAAAAGAGTGTTGCCTCATGTGTGAAACTTCTAAGAGTGATCTACTTCACTAAATTGTCACCTTCTAAAGACATATCCACCATCTTGATGCCTTCTTTTTGTATAGATTCATTCTTGGGTTTCCTTGATTTCTAAAAGGGCAAGGGTTTTCATTGAAAAGGATTCAAACGATTTTTATGATTAAGCATGGAACCAGAGTGATCCATTATGTATATGAATTTTGCAAGCCATGGCATTATTACATGTGCAAATAAACTTTCATTTCAATTTCATTTATAGATTTCTATCAACATTGACCCCCCAAAACCTCTCCCTCCCTCCCTCCCTCCCTCCCTCCCTCCCTCTCTCTCTCTCTCTCTCTCTCTCTCTCTCTCTCTCTCTCTCTCTCTCTCTCTCCCCCCCCCTTAACCTATGCCAAAATAAGTGTCATTTGGTACTTTTTTTGTAGAGAAACTTCCTATGTGGGTCCTTTGTGAGTGAGTACAGTTCTTGTGTGGGTCCGTCCTGTGAGAGTATCATTCACATCCTCTCCTTGTTTTTGATGGCCATGGGAGTGAAGGTATGGCTCTCTTTCCCTAGATAGAGGTAAGAATAGGATGGCCTTCATGGTGGTTCTCTCTTAATAGTGAGGTAGAGGGAGAAGCCTACACTCAATCATATACATGGTGCAAGAAGCCATCAAGCTATGTAAGGATCCCAAAAAAAATAAGCAAACAAGAGGGTAGCCAAGAGTGAGAACTCGCATTCTATTGTAAGGCAGTGAATGTGTATTGCTTATGTTAAAAATTATTTCACACTAGGTTGGATGAAACTTAAAAAAGGTCCATGGCCACTAGTTCTAGTCTTAACCAAGTATGCATGTGACTTTTGTGACTTCCTCATTTTTCATTAAGCTCAAGATAAGGTCACTTCATAGATTCCAGCACCCTCTTGGGCTTCCACTACAAGCACGTAGGTTGGCGAAGCGCCTGAGAGGTGGGTAAAACCATGTTAATCAGTGAAGTGGTTAAGATACCTTGCCTTCCCAATGAGATGGCATCCTTGCATCACCAAGCTTGGGTGATCAAGTTGTTGTTAATCTTGTAAAGATGTGGATGGTCAAAAATGTAATTGTTGGTGGTGAGAGACCACTCCACTTGCTTTGAGGCCACAGTTGGTTAGAGATAGATGTTGTTTGGCCCCCCACGAGGTAGGAAACTTGTCGAGGCTACATAGCGTGCATGTAAAAATGGTTGATGCGAGGCCTCATCTCTAGGGTTGTGATTGTTTGAGCCCGTGCAAAGAAAGAGTGATACTGTCTTTGCTTAGAGATTCATGCACTAAGACCACCTTTATTTGATTGTTAGCAATGAGCGATGGTGATCCAAAATTATTTGGTGCAGCCAAGTATGATTCCCACATCTCATGGTGGTACTAGAGATTGGGTTGCTTTGTTGCATGCTGCACCTTTGGTGTGGTGAGGCAATGAGTTGTGATGGTGAAGATAGTCAAAGAAGAGGAAATGAGTTATTTTCTTTAAATATCTTTGGAGATTACTACACAATCAAAGAGGATCCATGACACATGGGTCGTGTACCATGGACCAAGATTTCACCCATTATGGGATGTACCTACATGGTTATTCAAGACTAGGTTTGGCGCAAGCACTACTACCTATCTCCTACCTATTATGAGTGCCTATGTATGAAAGACGTGTTGCTGATGTGTCAAGCCCTTGGTGAGTAATGCAAGTGTCACGCATGGGCTCTAAGGACTAAAGGTGTGCATGTGTGTGTTCTCCTCCATACGAAAACTCCACTCTTTGTTTTCTTTGACTCTAATTTATGATTTCCTTAACATTTATGTTTCATTCCAATTTTTGGAAATCAAGGTCATGAAGCTTTTTTGGCACCCATCTTTAAGTTTACAAGGGTTTTAGACTAGCTCCGGGCCCATAAACAAAAGGGAAGTGGTAGACTGGGCCCTATATGATGGCACTATTACTTATCAAATGAAATTGGTGCCAAACATGCCATTGGTATCAATGAAGGAATAAAGGGCTTGCAAGAAATTTATTGAAGTGATCGTTGCATGATGTTAAAGGGTTTGAGAACCATGTATATTTGGTATATCCTCGAAGTGATGACCCTATGGCTATGGAAGGATTTAATTATGCCATAGAGGTCTAGTTGTTCATAATCATTTAGCATTCTTTGAGGTCAAAGAACATGTGTCTTTACTTATACATTGGTCCTTTGGAAACAAGGATGAGGATAATGAGCTTAAAGAAGCAACATGTGGCAACTATGGTTAGGCCATGGACTCTTTTGTAGTAGAGATAATTAAAACTTTTTATGCAGAGTTTCATCTTCGTGGTGGTGGGTGGCATGGCACCTTCAATGTAAGGAAAGTTTTAGATGAAAAGTCCCCTTGCACTTGTGCTAGGAACACCTTCTTTTGATCTACATGAACCTTGGATTGATACGGACTTCCCTTGGCATGGCCATGTACTCTCTCCACATCTAGTGATCACACTGTGGAGATAGGGCTTATGCCACTCAAGTTATACTCTTAGATGTGACATGTGGTTGTGTAGTCCCTTGGGTCAATAACTTCTCGAGGGTGATTTTTGACCTTCCACTAGCAAACATGTTCCTATAGCCATATCAAAAAGTGTGTTAAGGGTTTCACGGAAGTTTCCTTAAGAGATGAAGTCCCTTACTTTGGTTGAATAAATGACGTGCTACTCCATGTATAGGCAAGGACCCCCCCTACGTCCTTCCCATCATCTTCAAGTGGTGGTAGAGATTTTTACCCTCATGCTATCGTGGTAGAGATCGTTTGGCAACCACAATAATAGAATATGGATGGCATTGAGTGTCACTATTATGGTAAACTTGGACCTATGGCTAGAGATTGATACAAAAAAGCAAAATGATCTTCGTGGTGGTAGAGTGCAACATGGTAACTATGCTTCATCTAGAAATAAGGGACATATAGATCATTTGTTTGCTATGAAGCATGTGGGCACTATGATGTCACATAAAGAGAGTGATAAAACATGCTATATGGATTCAAGTGCGTCAAACCACATGACATATCACGGAGAGTGGTCTGATTACATGATGCCTACACAAACTAAGGGATATGTTGCTATAGGTGATGATACGCAACATCCTATTACACATGTTGGTAGTGTACCATTGAGGATGCATGATTGCAGAGTACAAACCATGTCTAAGGTGTTATATGTACCATCGATTATTACAAGGAATTTGGCATTTGTGTTAGACAAATGGTAGAACAAGGATTATAGGTGAGATTCAATGAGTATGGAGATTCTTTGTTGAGGACTGTAGGCATGGCTATAAATTGATTGCCAAAGGTAAAAAATAAGGGAGATTGTTTAAGCTAGATACAACAAGCATACCAGAATTAAAGTCAGCCATGTTTTCTCATAGTCATGGGATAGTGCCAGAGCAGACATTGATATTTGGCATAAGAGGATTGGACATATGAACATACAAAAGCTAAAACCTATCCAAACCAAGGGCATTGTTAGTGGTCTACCAAGATTCAAGTATGATGGGAGCACACATGTTTATGATGCATGTCAATTTGCGAAACAAGCAAGGTTGACATTTTTCGGAGATAGTCAAATGAGTAGGACATCACTTGAGGTGGTGCATAGTGATTTGGGGTCCTAATCAAACCCAATCAATAAATGAAGCAAGTACTACATTACATTTATTGATGATTTTAGTAGGATGACATGATTTACTTCTTGAAAGAGAAGAGTGAAGCATTGGGCAAGTTTAAAGAGTTCAAAGCACTTGTGGAAAAGCAATATGGTCACTGGATCAAATATTTGAGGATAGATGGTGGTGATGAGTATACCTCACATGTATTTTATGGGTTCTTAAGAGAACATGGTATTAGAAAGCAGCTCACATGTAGGTATACTCAACAAAATACGGTTGCTGAGAGAAAGAATAGAGTGATAGGTGAAGTGGCCAAGAGCATTGAACGTGAAGAGTATGCCATTGTATTATTGGGCAGAGGCATATGCTACAGTGGTGTACATCTTGAATAAGACACCTACAATTGCCATACATGAGAGTACTCCTGAGATGAGGATGACAGGTTTAAGTCCCGACATTAGACATTTGAAAGTTTTTTGATGTATTGCTTATGTGCATGTGCCACATGAGAAGAGGAGGAAATAGGATCCAAAAGCTAAAAAATGTGTGTTCATTGGGCATGTGCTATAGTGGTGTACATCTGGAATAAGACACCTACAGCTGCCATACATGAGAGTACTCCTGAGATGAGGATGACAAGTTTTAGGCCCGACATTAGACATTTGAAAGTTTTTTGATGTATTGCTTATGTGCGTGTGCCATGTGAGAAGAGGAGTAAATTGGATCCAAAAGCTAAAAAATGTGTGTTCATTGGGTACACACAAGATATAAAAGCATACAAAGGCTACAAGCCAGTGACAAAAAGTAGGTTCTCATAAGTAGAGATGTGATATTTGATGAGATGGCTGGTTGATATAAGAAAAGTGATTGTGTCATGATAGATGACATTGATGCTAATGAGAATGTACATTTGCCTTTGGAGGAGTCCACTAGTATGTTTGGCCCACTTGAGACATCTAGTGACAATGTGAGTCCATGTTCCAAAAGATTGAGACATAAGGTGAGCACTGAGAGTAGTGCATTGGACAAAGGTAAGAAGAAATTTGAAGGCATATGCAGGTTATGACTCATCTAGTTCAAAGAGTCTTGATGATGATGAATTGGGAATCCCGGTGGTAAGAACTCCAGGTGTAAGGAATGATAAGTAGGTACTACCACATGATGGAGCTTAGGGAGCTCGTAGTGACCCTTAGCCATTAAGAAGGTCACAAAGGGTGAGATATCTAGTACAAAGATTCACATACAATGGGCATGCTATGCGATCTCATATGCATATATGAGATCTATGGTTAAGCATGTGGACTTCTTGTTTTGATTAGGTTATTGGCCAAAGAAGCATGGGACAAAGCTATGGATAAAGAGATGGATGCTTTGGCATAATGGTACATGGGATTTGGTTGAGTTACCAAAAGGAAAGAATGTGATTGGATGTAAATGGGTTTACAAAGTCAAATGCAAGTCAGACAGATCCGTGGAAAGGTATAAGGCAAGGCTGGTCGTTCGCTAAAGGTTATGCACAAATACATAGACTTGATTATGATGAGACATTTAGCCTAATGGCTAAAATGGCTACATTAATATCTGTGATTTCATTGGATGTGTCTAAAGGTTGGGAATTGCATCAAATGGATGTTAAGAATGCATTCTTGAATGGAGAGTTGCAAGAAGAAGTGTTTATGGAACAACTAGAGGGTTATGTACACCCAAACTTTCCCACATATGCATGCAAATTGATGAAAGCATTATATGGGCTGAAGCAAGTGCCACAAGCTTAGAGTAATAGGATTAGCAAGTATCTAATAAGAATTGGTTGTCATGTGGGAAATTTAGATTCTTCACTATATGTGAAGAAGATAGAGAATGGTATGGTGGTTATTGTCATTTATGTGGATGACTTGATAGTCACAGATGATTATGGGAATGACATTGGCAATGTGAAGGTATCATGAAAGATTTGGGAGAGATGAGATTCTTTCTTGGCTTTGAGAGGTAGGATATTATATGGTATTTGGTTGGTGCAAAGGCAATATGCCTTGGATATGTTGGCAAACTATGGCACGACTGGATGCAAGCCTATGTGGCGACACCATTGGAGCATAACATAAAGCTAAGGGCTGATCTTGGTGATGAGTTGGATGATGTTACTATGTAAAGGAAGATGGTCAACAATGTGATTTATTTGACCATTACTAGACCGAAACTATGTTATGCAATGGGACTAGTTAGTCAGTTTATACAGAGTCCTAGAAAGCCACATTTGAATGCTATTAGGAGGATCATGAGATATGTGAAGACCATTGTCCATTATGGTTTATTTTATGAGTATGGAAAGGATGTGATGATGATGGCTGCACAGATGTAGATTGGGCAGGAAGTGCTTATGACAAGAGGCCTACTAGTAGGTATGCATTTAGGATGGGAAGTGTTCAATGAGTTTAGCAACAAGAAGTAGCCCACAATTGCTTTATCTAGCACAGAGGAAGAGTATAGAGGAGAAGCTATGGCTACATGTGAGGTGGTATCGATGAAAAAGGTATTTGGTGATTTGGGACAAAGCTATGGAGTTGTTGTCATACACTATGGCAACATGAGCAGTATTCAGTTGGCTAGTAATCTAGTTTATCTTGTGAGGACCAAACACATAGAGGTCCATTATCATTTCATTAGGGAGAAAGTGTTGGATAGTCGGATAGATTTGACATATATGATATATGAAGACTGAAGAACATGTTGCAGATATCTTTACCAAAATACTTGGTAAAGAGAAGTATGAGTACTTCAGAGGTAGACTTGGATCACATGAGATGGACATGGTGAGAGGGAGTGTTGAGAATGCAAGCGCATTGGGAATTGATGGATAGCATTAGTGTGTGGACACTAGACTAGCAATGTGTGTGTGGATAATAATGGCTGTGTGCCCAACTGGCCAAGCACGTGGACATTAGCATTAGGTTTATTTCAATGTGAACTTATCATTATGCAGATGTGTTGTGTTTTGTGGAACATAATGAAGGAAGACTATGGAGCTTCTTTACTTGAAATGTGTGTTTAGGTGTGTCTCCTATATTCCCCTCTATTATCTTTTCATAAAGCACATATTGCATACCCTTTATTAAATTTTTAGTAGAGGCTTATTAGAAAAAGTGTCATGATCATTAAATAAGAGTCAACTCAATTACTAAGGGAAAATAAAAAAGGTCAATGATATTACTAGGAATATCATTTTGGATTTGTTTGTATATCTATTTGGTGTTCCTTTCTAAAATGCAAGTCGATACTTATTTTCGGTTGGAAGGAAAAGATACATAAGACTTCATATTTATCATGCATAAATATTAAGAAAAGTATGTGTTGACTAAAGAAGTGTTATATGATACAACAAACAAGCTACAACCATGGCAAGTGTCTAAATTCTAAATCAATTTATCTAGAGGTTGTTTTGCATGGACTCTCTCTCTCTCTCTGCTGTGAAAGAAATTTTTAAAAGGGTGTTTAAATCATTTCAAATCCACATTAGAAATTGTTGTTATAAATCATATCTAAAGCCTTTAATATGCCTTCTTATAAAAACAACATTGAAATGCTTAGAATCAAAATGTTGACACTTATTGTGATTTTATGTTAATAATTCATGAATTGTGTGTTTTGTGGATATGGATAGGAAAAAATATATTATTACACCTCCAAAGATGTAAATCTATGAGTATAAGCCCTCAGGAGTTGGAGTTCTGCCAGATCCACACTACCTGAATTGCTTGCCGAATCGCGGCAAGAATACATTCTTACTGACACCTCAAAGTACCAAACATACTTATCATCCTCCATCGATCAAAATAGCTTGCACGTGCTAAAAAAAAATGTTGCCAGATTTGAACCATCTATTTCGCTAAATTGACACCTTTGAAAGACATATCCACCATATTGATGCTTTAGATTGGCTTCTTTTTGTATATATTCATTATTAGCTTTCCTTGACTTCTAAAAGGGCAAGGGTTTTTATTGTGAAGGATTCAAATGATTTTTATGGCGAAGCATGGAACCCAAGTCATCATTATGTATATAACTTATGCAATCGATGGCATTATCACATGTGCAAATAATCTTTCATTTCAATGGCATTTATAGATTTATTATCAAGATTGCCAGTTGTCCAAGAGAGGAGCATATCTAGCTTCTTTTGGTCATGCCTTTCCAAGGGGGTAGTATCATCCAAGGCGATGGCTTCTAGTTTATGAATTTCTTTATGTGCCTTAGAGTGATGTTTTCTTTTGTGTTCAAGAAGCTTGGTAAGCCTTATCTCTATTCATCCACTTGGCCATGGCCTGGTTATACTCATTATTAGATTTTGGTTAAGCCCTTATTGGCCATGAAGATATCTTCACATAAACTGATTAGCAGTATGATAGGCTTAGGATTCTTCTACTTTAGCTTTTTTGACTTCTTCTGGGTTTTTTTCTTTGTGAATTTCATGTGCCATCTCTGCCTCATTCTTAGCTGCTTCCTATTTTTTGTATTAGGGCTGAAGGGCATCCATGTCTTGCTTATAAGAGTTGGTGAGCTCTTCCTATGTGACCTCAGAAGCTATGAACTTGGACTTGTGATTGTGGATTATGATTTTACCTCTATTGAGATTGGCTTTTAATTTTGCTTAAAATAACAATATGTGAGGGTATAACATGAGTAGAGCAAGGGTGAGAGCATGCACATTACAAAGGAAGAAGAAAGATTAAGGGTCCTAACTCAAAGGTTGATTTATATGGTTACATGTAAAAGGTGAAGTCAATGGTAAAAAAGGTAGCACATGGAAATCACAACAAGGTGGTACATGGAGTGTGAGGATTTATTGGCGTATGGATGGCACAAGGGTGTACATAGCTTGTGAGTTGGGAGCTCCTTGAGAGTTATAAATATATATACTTAGATCAACTCTAATACAATGAGATTGTGTCTTGAATAAGTGTGACATTTCTTAAGCATTCTATTAATCTTTACTTAATTAGTTTAGCTTTTTAATCATGGAGTTTGTCTCTTATTAATCATGGAGTTTGTCTCTTTTTAATCTTGAATAAGTGTGACATTTCTTAAGCATTCTA
Organism: Cibotium barometz; assembly: GCF_041138505.1. Classification (NCBI taxonomy): domain Eukaryota; kingdom Viridiplantae; phylum Streptophyta; class Polypodiopsida; order Cyatheales; family Cibotiaceae; genus Cibotium; species Cibotium barometz. The sequence continues at coordinate 21,602,022 of NC_141099.1, forward strand.
TTAATCTTTACTTAATTAGTTTAGCTTTTTAATCATGGAGTTTGTCTCTTATTATGATCCACCCTAAAAAGTAGCATATATTTCAACTTGGTATCAAAGCTTAGTTAAGCCTAGAAGCTAATATTAGGAGGTGATTAGATTATGCATGTGATTAGGTCTTAGATTTATGACTTTATCTTGTTTAAGGTTTCTCTTGAGCTTATTTGGCTTAGTTTATGTGTGTGAGAGAGAGAAATAGATCACTATTATGACTTTATCTTGTTTAAGGTTTCTCTTGACCTTATTTGGCTTAGTTTATGTGTGAGAGAGAGAGAAATAGATAACTATTATGTGAGAAACTCATAGCTTGGAGGAGAGCTCACTCAACTCTATCTCCAATGTGTACACTAAATAGAAGAAGGTGAATTCCTCTATCAATCTCATCTAGTGAAGACAAGATTAGGTTTGGAGCACAATCATAATAGCTCAAATCCCTACTCCAATAATATGACCTCAAATGGCATTTTTTAGTTAATCATCTATTGTGAGTTTACTCCCTCGTTTCACTAGCATATAGCCTCAGTCTTAGCAGTTCCAGATCAACCAACAAAGCTCCCTTCATAGGAGAATATGGGTGTGGGGATTTGCTATCTATTGTATTACTTCAGTGATACAATATTCTTACCTATCTCTGTTATTGTGAAATTTGAGTTTTAAAGTTTTGTGGTGTGAAAGATCCTACTTCTTATATGTTCTCTTGTATACATTGCACATTGTATTCTCTTACATGGCAAAGCTCCATCAAGGTACAAAACTTATTTTCTAATAGTTGTCTCTAGTAGCAGTCCCTTAGAGAAATGGCATCTTCCATAAGACCCCACCCACACCACCATTCGGTGCTAATGGAAAGCTTAATGGAACTAATTATCCTCTCTAAAAGTTCAAGCTTAAGGCTATTCTTTCCTCCTATGAGCTTTGGGACACCGTCTCTTGGTGTTGATGTTCACCCCGCCACCACTAATAAGGGATATAGATGGCAACCCTATAATACTTGTTGCTAACATTGTCCAAGCTTGGAGACAAAGGGATTAGATGCTCTCTTTGCCACCGTCTCACGAGCATGGAAGTTAGAGTGCTAACCATGGTTCAGCATAATGTCTCCATAGTTTCAAAAGCATGGACCTTGTTGCAAAGCTGGTATGAGACCACAAATCTCTCAAGGATTCAGAATCTCAAAAATCATCTTCAACAAGAGAAGCTAAATGAAGGTGAATTGGTGGAGGTGTTTCTCACCATAATCAAAGATCTCCATGACCAAATGGTGGTTATAATTGGCATGAGTTTGCTCTCCTCAAATCTTTTTCGTCTATCTAAGGGTATTACCACCTAAGTATCTAAGTATGATAGTTTTGTTACATCTTTGAATGTTGGTGTCATGCCTACTCCTCTCACATTCAAGGAGTTTAGCTCATTACATAAAGATGAGGAGATGAGGATGCAAGAGTCGCAATGGTGGGGGCTAGGGTTTCTCTGCTAAAGAAGAAGGGTAACAATTCTAACTCGTCAAATCAAAAGAAAAAGGTTAAATGCTTTTATTATAACAAGAAATAGAACATAGCCAAAGAATGCAAGAAAAGGCCAATAAATGCCAAGAATGGCACTTCAAAGACTAAGGAAGAATCAATTCATGTTGTAGAAATAGAGCCATTTGTTGCTATTGAAAGAAGTGTCTAATGAGATAACTAATGTTACAACACATAATGATTCTTGGATCATCAACAATGGGGCTTCTAGGCACATGACCAATCGAAATGATTGGTATTCCTCCCTAAAGCGTGTGGGAGATGATATCATGATGGCAATGGGAAATGATGCAAAGTGTTTGTTAAAAGGTTTAAACTTGTACTACTTAACTTATGTTTAAAGAACATTGTACAGAAAGTCTTTCAAATGTTCCTTAGGTTCCAAATATGAAGAGAAACCTCCTTTCTATCTCAGCCATCACAAATCGTGATTTGTGCATTCACTTCGACAAGAATGGTGTAGTCATTCTTGATGGAGATGATAAGCTAATTTCAAATCCGAGATGCTGATGATAACTTCTTTGATTTCAATGTCAAATATGTTCCACCTGATATCAGCAAGATTGGCTAATATGATTGCACTACCATGGTGCGTGATGGATCTGCAATCATCCAAGTTTAAAAGGCCATTGTTAATGATTCCCCCAAGTATGAGATCTCAGATATGGAGTTTGAAAGATTAAAAGAATAGATCTTCAGACCTCAACCAACCTATGATGTGCCAAACAAGCTTCTAGATGATTCAAAGCTAGTTGCCTAGCTGCCTAGCTGAGGGCCGACCTTGATGCATCAATTCGAGAAAGCGTGAACAATGAAATAAAGAAGGTTTTTTTATGCCCATGAAAATTTAGATGAGGGATCTATAGCCCATATAGAGGTTCCACATGGAGTGGGGGGCCGAGTAGGGCCATCAGCCAAAAATGCTTATCCTCTAGATTAGCTACTTGCTGGATCGGTCATTCCTTTCGAGAGTAGTGTTAAAAGTTTACTCTATTGTTTTCTCAAAATTGTAAGGCCCATCTTCTTGTTTTAGTAAATAGAAAATATGAGACCACATACCAAGATTATATGTGGGAAATATGAGTCCACTCACTAAGATAAGGTTTTGCATGTTAAACCCAATTACATGCATCCTCTGGTACTCACTCTCTAGCTGCTCTCATGCCATCCGCTCACTTGTTGATAACCTCTTAACCTCATTTTCAATTCATTCAAGGAGTTTTAAATCCACAAGGTATTTGATTCACTCCACAAGGAATTTGATTAGCTCCCAGTCTATAATGTTACTCGCCATATGGTACCCATATTCTCTGTGTTATTTATCTATAAGAAATGAACTCAATATTGCATTATGTTTTTATTGTTCGATCAAAAATTCAAAAGATTATGCTTGGATTGTGTTGCATACTCAATTTAAAGTTAAAATATCGGTTCAAAGTAAAGATCATGCATGACTTCAAACGTTACAAGTTCTTTCACATTGATAACTTTAAATCTAGTACATTTTATGTTGCATCAAATACAACACGCACAAAATTACTACATAATAAAAATGATAATTCACAAGCATACACACACACACATCGAGCACAGACTCCCTAAGGACCAGTATCCTTCTTACTATTCAAAGCATGTCTCGTGGTTCAAACTAAAGGCATCACCATTGTTGTTGCAAACCCTTCTGAGAAGCCTTAAATCCTTGTCCTTGAGAGTGATGTGCCTAGCATGGATGGCTACCAATTGGCCATCGTGCAACAAATAAACCAGTAAGCAAGGTTGGGCTCCTCAAACCAAGCAAACAAGCAAGGTTGGGCTCCTCAAACCAAGCAAGCAAGTTGGGCTCGTCAACCTTGTTAACACAATTATCAACTTGAGAAAAAAACCTAGTAAGAGACCGTTGCTTAAGGTCTTGTAATACCTCTCTCACCAATGCTGAGAAGGGTGGCCTTGGTATGAACATCGATAATCTTCTGGTATTTCCTTATTAGTGATGATGCCTAGTCTCCATCTTCACTTTTTGTGTCATGGGGTGATAGTGAAGGAGCTTCAGCACACACATCATCCCTAGCGGGTGGATTGCCTCCCTTGTTTGTCAGAATGGATTGATTATTAGTGTCATGGGAAGGATTCCTTTTGATGTATAGTTGTCAGAGTCAACACCTTGTTCGAGCACCTTTCTTTGTGTGCTCCATGACTTCAATGAAGGAAATGAAAGCAAGCTAGAAGAGTGGAGAGAAATGATATAAGTGTGGTTTCAGTGAAGAAAATGAAAGCAGTGCCTTCACATTTATATATAGGAGTATGATAACTTTTTAATATTAAAAGCTAAACCTTGATATTTTTAATATAAATATCTATTCTATCTATTAATAAGAGACATTTTACTCTTCCACGTGGCAAGACATCTAGGTGATGCTTGCTGCCGTGCTGTGCACCTAGGCACCAAGAACTGTGACTTCCAAAATGGAGCACTATGTCTGGAAGACACGTTCCGATGGCATGTCTCCCATCGGTTCTCCCTCCTTTCCAACGTAGTTTTCTCCATCAAATATCTTTGCCGGTCTGGCATTGCATCTATCTCTGGCTTTCTTGTTGTATGTAAAAGGAATAGGAGAACTCTGTGAGTATATGCCCTATCAGCACAAGGTCACATGGATGCCTCTGTAAATGTGAGTAATTTAGGGTCTTTTAAATTTAACCTTTAAAGGCAAGGGCAGTCCAAATTTATGGGAAGTTTAGTTTCATGGCAAGGCTCATTCAAGGATCTAGCTTTGCTTTCATAGTGCAAGGGGGGCATGGTTTTATGGAGAGTCGCTGCCCCACGAAAGGGAGACCTCAAAAGGAAGCCCTGCATACCACGGCTCTTCTCTGATCGGATCAAAACCAGCACGAGGAAGTGCATCGCGTCGTAAAAGAATAAGAAGAAGAAGAAGAAGTTGCGGCCATCATGGCTATGTTGTGCAATAGTTTAGCCTAACACCTCCTTGACAAAGCTTGTGGATATCTTCAGTGGATAACTTGATATCATGATAAAGCTTTTTCACAAATCTATTACATTTTAACCATCGACAACCAAGGCACAAGGAGAGGAGAGAAAAGAGAAATCCTGGATTTCTAAAAAATAAGAGGAAATAATCCCTTTGATTGACCCTTTGTGTTCTGGCTTCCATGCTTGCGTTTCGCTTCTTAATGTCTTTTACATACCGCAGCAACTCACGGGTTGAATACTAGTAAGCTTTGAACCTTATAATATGTGCTAATAGAGGCTGCGCTCTATGCCATTCAATGGAACAGAAGAAGTGAAGCTTAAGACGCTACATAACCTGTTGATGTTTTAGCATTTCTGAGTTCTATTCAACATGAGCAAGCCATGCATACCTCTTGATCTTGATGTTTTGGAACGAAAATCAATCTGTTACTTGGAAGGGAGGGCATCGCTGGGGTTCAAAAACCTGTTATATAGAGATTATGTTGTTTATCTTAAGACTAAGCTTAAAGTTTTGGCAAGGATCAAAACCCTTTACTTTCCATGTCAAAAGCTCACCAAAGAATACAACAACCTTGAAATTTATGTTGTACTTCTCATAGTGGATTTTGGACAAAGATGTTACAAATTTTAGTCTTATATTCATGGTTTTATGAATTCAAATCCATCAAAACACTTATGAGTGTAGGCTTACTTTGCTCTTTTGTTTTAAACTCCAATAATTATTTTGAATTCGAATCTTGAAAGGATGTGTCCCCTTTTACTTGGCTTACCACTGAAACAAAAATATTTTCTCCAAGTATTTATGTAAGCTTGTAATTCAAAAAGGGTGCACACATTAAATAAACACACCAAAGCATAACATAACATAAGAAAAATATTTGACAACACATGAACAAGAGCATTGGGTACAATCACACCGCAAAATGTGTGGCTCCTTCTCTCACACACGATATTTATGTCATATTCATATTTTTAGCCCTTGGAGCAAATAATAGCACCTATTCCACTTTTGGGCTTTTGCTTGATATTTAAATAACCTTGTTCCAAGTTTCAAAGGTTTACACATGCTAAAACCTTTGTCTAATAATAAATCACATGGACTTATACATACACAACTACTTGTGCACATAACTTTGTGTACATACGTACATAAATGTTAAAACCCTAAGATCTCTCTAGATAATTGTTATGCATAAACTCATCCACCCGACCACCCCCGAGCCCAAGGGATGCACACATGAATTATAATGAAATACATCATACCTTTACCTTGATGTCCCATACCATCAAGAGGTATAACTCCAATTTAATAGCATGTAGCTATAGTGTGAAATGGTAGGTGAGTAGATATAATCCTTTATACAAGGGAACATCATATCATAACCTAGCCTCAAGATAACATCAAGAGACCATAGCCTAAGCCCCAAGATAACATAGCCTTGGCCTCCCTTGAGTGTGCCCCATGCCCCTATTATATAGGAGGGCCCTCAAGTGACTCTTGACTCTCCATTTCCCATGTGTGACCCTTGGATGCCTGACCCTAATCTTAACCCTTAAGGTTAGTCCTAACCCATGCTCCACTAGAGCTTGTTCCCATGCTCCCATGCTCACAAGCCTAATGTGGGTTAGCCTCCTAATATATGCACACATAATGTGCATATAACATACTTCCCATCTCTCAAAACATTGCACTCTTGCAATGAAAAGAAGGAGAACTACACTGAATAATCTCAACCGACTCCCAAGTCGAATCCTCTATTTTCCTATCTTTCCACCTAATTTTAACCTCAGGGATTAGTCAACTACAAAGTTTCCTTTCCTCCCTGAATTCACGTACCTTATCAGGTTCATGTGAAACATAGGATAATTCTTCGACTTCAACGAGTTCTTGAGGAGTAACTATGTTATCCTCACCTCCCAGTTTCCCTTTCAATCTATTGATATAAAAGACTGGATGAACTCTAACATGTGGAGGTAGTTTAAGTTCATACGCAACCGTGCCAATTCGATGTATAAATCAAAATGGACCACAATATCTAGGAGATAAATTTGAGCATTTTCCTATTGACAAAGTCTCAGAATCTTTAGGAACATTTAAATAAACCAACGCTCCTGGTTCAAAAGACCAAGTTGAGCGTCCTCTATCAGCATAGAACCGTGCCCTGTCCTGAGCACTCTTGATAGAATTCCAAGCTTCGGTCAGCATTTCCTACATATCATGCAAGAAATCCCTCGATGCATCAAGCTCGATGTCCTTAAGACCGACATCAATATGTGCCCTGGGTTGATACCCATACATAAGCATGAACGGACTAAAACCAATAACCGTATGTTTAAAACTGTTATAGGCAAATTCCATCATTGGAAGATATTTTTCCCAATTTTGATGCTTTTCTAGAGACATATGCACGAAGCATATTCTCTACAATATGATTCATACGCTCTGTTTGCCCATCAGACTACTGTGGATGATCAAAGGAATTCATACTCAAAGTAATTTCCTTGTTGTTGGTAAACCATTCGGAATAAAGTAGGAAAACATGACATTATAACAGCTGGAACCAGGTATCCATCGGCGACCCGACATACCCACATCTGCACATGGTATTATGTTTGTCCCGAATTACCCATATCAACATAGAGAGTCATCAACGTCTCGATGAGTCACATATGTCCATCCGTAAACCATCAGGTTGATTGTATGAATCACCTAAAGTACGAAACTAGAGAAAGAAATGCCAACAAAGGAAAAATCCAAATTTCCTTAATCCGAACACAACAAGATAAACTTGTTGAACTCTAAAGAAAGAGATTTCAACAAGTGAAAATGCCGACGAGATTACACTCATCAATACATGCAGGCTATAGATAAAAGAAGTTTATCTAGAGAATGCCCACATAATAACTTTAAACAAATTCAGAAAATGAGATTGTCTTTGAATGTTGAGGTCAACATGCAAAGTGATGTAAGCAAAGCAACAATCTTGAGCCCAAATTATCCCATAAGATAATATATGTGAGGGATCGCTAGCATCCCATACCACCATGATACCACCCATACATACCTTACTAATTTAAAACTCCCTAGTATGCCATCTAGGAAATATGAATAAAATCCTGTATAAAAGGAATAAGATGGCCTTATCCCAGACTTTCACATACTAAAACCTATCTCTATATTCCTGAGACCACATCAAGGAATATCTCTTTTCGAGTACATCATTAGAAAAGAAATTGAATTATTGGCGCCTTTCTAATGATGACTACTACCCAATAAACACAATAAAGCTGGGGTAGAAAAATAACTCACCTAGATACATAAACAACTATGTACCCGAGTTGGAATATGTACAAATATACTCCAAAATTACGTACAAAAAATAAAGGCAAATGCTACCTTCAAAGCACATGATATTATCCAAAAGATCAAAAGATCCTTATAAAACCATGGATAAAAGCATAGAAGCTCCTCAAATCCATGAAAACCATAGTTGATCATAAAAAATCAATGTATGCCATCTAATGATCATTAATCATGCCAAAAGAAGCATTAAAATTGGTAGACAACTCATCAATCCAGAGTATATGAACGCGGTGTCGTTCAAGCAAAACTCCAAAGTAAGCAAGTGAAACACGTGTGTAGCACTCATTAAAAAACCCCTAGACATAAGTGATCTAGGCAAAACCTGATGAGTCCATATAAAACTTGGAAAACATCCAATAAAATCCACCAGAACAAACCGATCAACTAACCCATGATAGAATTTGTCTTAAGCTTAAGAAATTAAGCATAAACCATACCTAAATAAGAGCAAAATAAATTATCATGGAAAAGTGTCAAAGGTTAAACACACTTTGAACGCAAATTATAGCCAGCATTGAAGAAATTAAGAAACATGTCCAAAAAAATGGCTAAACAATGGTAAAAAATCATGAAAACATCGTTTAGAATTAATCCAAACAAAAATAACTACTAATACGAGGTACAATCATATTAATAATATGCGAATAACTCGCATCTATCTAATGTCAGCACGAGAAAATATACTTCAGCATTAAATAACCCTCGAAAATATTAAATTCTTGAGAAAAAAAATTATCATGATTTTTTTCTAATTTTCCCTAATTTTATAGGGCCTCAAAATATGATAATTTTGAATTCCACCAAACCTATCTTATGGCATTCCAAACCTATATTTTTCCAAAAAAAAATTAGCAATTAAATTTGCCAAAATATCATTGATATTTTAAAAAATACCAATTTTTAGGATTTCTAAAAATAATTTCTAGAATATTTCTAATTTTTCCTGAGAATCCCATCGTTCACAAAATTTCCAATTTCGCCCGACAATTCTCAAATCCAATGAAAATTTACAATTTTAATGGATTTTCTAATTTTTTGGGTCAAAAAATATATTTTTAAAAGAATTTGAATAGTCACGGGCGCTCCAATGGACACACCACATGCCAAACACCAACCCCACATTTTCCAAAAATTTAAAATAACCTTTGTCTAATTTTTTACTAATTTTCAAAGATTTTTTAAAAATTTTAATTAACCCCGAACACATTTAGAATACAAACGGTCAAAAAATTTTAATAGTTTTCCCGGAATACAGAAAGCCAATAGTTTCGGGAAAATAAAAAGACAAAAAAATTGAAATGTGAAAGGTCAAAAGCTACCGGAATCCGAAAGGTCAAAAGTTACCGAGTCCAAAAGGTCAAAAGATTTTTCGGAATTCGGAAATCTAAAAGGTTTCCTGGGAATGTGGAAAGCCAAGACATTTCAAGAAAATAATTTCAAAAAAATTCCAAAGAATTTTTTTTTCTCAAATCCCATATTTTCTCATAATTTTCATGCTTTTTTTTCAAGCTTTTTTGAAAAAATTTCAAAAGATTTTTTGTAAATAAAAAAACACTTTTTTTAATTTAAAACTTTTTAAATAAAGCTTAATTAAGCTTTAGTATAAAGCTTTTTTAAAAAATTTGTAAGTAGGGGGGCGTTTTTCGCACTGCTGCACAGGCCTCCCCTCGGCCTGCGCGGAGAAATGAGAGAGAGGGAGAGAAATCATCTCTCGTCACCCTTATCTCCTCTCCATCTTCTCCACTTCATTCTCTCTCCACCCTGTCCTTCTCTGTTAGAGGGGAGGATTATTAAGATTTAATTAATTTTTATTAATCATAATTAAAGTTTAATTATGATTAATATTTAATCAACTCGTGCCTATTAAAAGGCGTTCACATTAACGAGAGAGAAATAGAAGAAAAAATTCGGATTTTGGGGAAGAGAAGAACTTTATGCACACGGGAAAGAACCCAATGCATCAATTGACTGCCCACACTGCTTTTCAGCAAAAAATTGGCAAAAATTCGAAAACATACCCGTGGAAAACCCGCAAAATGCATTAAAAATATATATATATATTTTAACCATAAAAATACTCAAAAAATTTCTAAAAATTTAGAAAACATTTCCTAAAAATTCTAGAAATTTAGGAAATCCATTCTACCAAAAATATCCACAGTAAAATATGTGGTTTAATGCTTATATTAAACCACCAAAAATAGAGAAAAATAGCAGCAACGTCGATTCGTCCATTGAATAGTAGTAACACGCGTTTCAATCTGTAAGATCCCTAACCCCACTGCGCAACGAATTTTGGGGTGCTAGCAGCGAAAGTAGCACTTGCGTGGGGCAGGGTCCCACACTCAGGGCCTCGCCCACCACGGATATCCAGACAAGAGACTAATCCGTCGATTTTTCCAAAACCGAACCCGAAAAAACTTCCTTTGCCCGGAAAGCACGGGCGATTCCACCGGGATAACTTTTCCCTAACGTAGTCAAAAGCCTTAACTAACTGAACTGATTTGACCGAACTCGTAAGTTCCATAGTCAGATCAAAGGACAGATTGCACTTGGATCATAGAGACCAATGCTTTTTTCCTCATCGAGAGGCACAGCCGTTGATTCTTTTTCCATAGAACAATTTTTGTCCGGGATTTACTTCATCTATCGAACTAAACAGAAATTGAGTCTCGATTTACGGATCCATCAGTCCAACCTAACCCCATCCAGTCCCATGGGTTAGCCAACCGCCCAACCACTGTAGTGATGGGATTCAATTTAAAATTTGGTTAGGTTTTGTCCCGGGTACCAGGGAAAAGAGTTCCCAGGCCCCCTAGCCGGATGTTCATGCAAACATAAAACTAGTCACACCACTTACACACCCAATATGAAATTGCCTTTTTCTCAGCATCAACTATCTTTAAAACAATCCTTTAATGAAACCATTGTGTCACTTATCACAATCCTCAAAATCTCTGGTTGAATCCTTATTTCCAATCAATCCTTCATCGGTGTACTTATGGCATCATTGGCAACCAGAATGCTCACCACCTGTTCAGTCAGGGGTCTTTTCAATAGTTCCTAGCTCATAGTACCCGACAATATAATCACTTATAAAAATCAAGATGAAATCTTCGTTGAAGATCAGCAAGATCAACCAACAGATCCATATAAAAGAGCCATGGACTCATCCGTTGAGGACCAGCAAGGTCAATCAACCAGATCCATGCCCGGTTTCAGAAAACAACTCTTACTCCTTGTTCTAAATATCTTCCTCGACGCACGTGTGGGTATCTTCGGTGACCCAGAGCCTGAGCACCGTATGGTCAGCACCCTCTAGGATCCTTCACAGGTCACCTAGCGCTTCACTCATAGGCCGCTTCCTTGGTCCCTCATCCACCGTACCGGAAGCTCACCATTTAAATCGAACCGAGGCTGGTCAAGACTTCGGCCAACCTTGCTATGCGAGACGTCCTCCGTTGACTCTCCGTCAGCTGTTGCAACTTTATCAGGTAGGTCTCCACGACCACATTCTTAAGACAGTCAAAATGCTTCCCAAGCATTCTTGACATAAAACAGTCATTTACAAACAGGTCACAAATACAGTTTCTATATTGAACTCTCGTCTTTCCACATTATCCCGCATCAGTCCACATTACTTATTCCACATTCCATTTCATATATGTACTCATTCTCATCCAATCACATCATTTTCCATCTCATCAACTCAATTTCATTCACATCACATATCATAAATTCACATCCCAATTCACATGTCATCACATCTCATCCATTCACTCATATCGATGACACATCATTTCACATACACATTCTCATTCATTATTCTACATACACATCCACATTCGTACATCCACATCATACATCCAATTCCACATTCACATTCATACATCCACATTCACATCCACATCTCATTCGCACATCCACATCCACATTCATACATTCACATCCACATCTCATTCGCACATCAGCATCCACATTCACATTCATACATCCACATCCATATTCATACATCCACATCCACATCTCATTCGTACATCCACATCCACATTCACATTCATACATCCACATCCTCATCCTCATTCACACATCCACATCCACATTCACATTCATACATCCACATCCACATCCTCATTCGCACATCCACATCCACATTCACATTCATACATCCATTTCCACATCCATACATTCACATCCATATCTACATCCATACATTCACATCCATATCTACATCCATACATCCATTTTCACATTCCATATCTACATCTATACATCCACATCCATACCCACATCCATACATCCACATTCACATTCACATCCATACATCCATATCCACTTATAGAATACAAGAGAATTCTTATTTTTGATATAAGATTTCTTTACGCATCTATTTATGCATAAATTCCATTTTAAGGAGAATAACACTTTTGAAATAAAAATCAATCTTTTATGCATCTTCCTATGCATAAATTCATTTTAAATGAAAATGACACTTTTCAATTAAAATTCAATCTTTTATGCTTCTTCTTATGCATAAAATCAAAATTGATGAAAATAACTCTTTTGAACTAAAAATAGATTTCTTTATGCATCTTTCTATGCATAAAATCAACATTGATGAAAATAACTCTTTTGAACTAAAAATAGATTTCTTTATGCATCTTTCTATGCATAAAATCAAAATTGATGAGAGTCACACTTTTGGATTAAAATAAATTCTTTATGCATCTTTCCATGCATAAATCCAATTTAGTAGGAATTACGCTTTTAGAATAAATGAATTTCTTTTATGCATCTAATTTATGCATAAAATCATTTATGATGAAAATCACACTTTTAATATAAAAAATATCTTTTATGTATATGTTTATGCATACAAATCCTTTATGATGAAAATCACTCTTTTAATATAAAAGAATTTCTTTTATGCATAAAATCATTTATGATGAAAATCACACTTTTAATATAAAAAATTATCTTTTGTGTATATGTTTATGCATACAAATCCTTTATGATAAAAATCACTCTTTTAATATAAAAGAATTTCTTTTATGCATCTAATTTATGCATAAAATCATTTATGATGAAAATCACACTTTTAATATAAAAAAATATCTTTTATGCATATGTTTATGCATACAAATCATTTAATGAAAATCACTCTTTTAATATAAAAGAATTTCTTTTATACATAAAATCATTTATGATGAAAATCACACTTTTAATATTAAAAAAATATCTTTTATGCATATGTTTATGCATACAAATCATTTATGATGAAAATCACACTTTTAATATAAAAATATATCTTTTATGCATACAAATCATTTATGATGAAAATCACTCTTTTAATATAAAAAATATATCTTTTATGCATATGTTTATGCATACAAATCATTTATGATGAAAATCACACTTTTAATATAAAAATTATATCTTTTATGCATATGTCTATGCATACAAATCATTTATGATGAAAATCACTCTTTTAATATAAAAATATATATCTTTTATGCATATGTTTATGCATACAAATCATTTATGATGAAAATCACACTTTTATATAAAAATATATCTTTTATGCTTATGTTTATTCATACAAATCATTTATGATAAAAATCACACTTTTTTATATAAAAATATATATCTTTTATGCATATGTTTATGCATACAAATCATTTATGATGAAAATCACACTTTTATATAAAAATATATCTTTTATACTTATGTTTATTCATACAAATCATTTATGATAAAAATCACACTTTTTTATATAAAAATATATATCTTTTATGCATATGTTTATGCATACAAATCATTTATGATGAAAATCACACTTTTAATATAAAAATATATCTTTTATGCATATGTTTATGCATACAAATCATTTATGATGAAAATCACACTTTTTATATAAAAATATATCTTTTATGTATATGTTTATGCATAAAAATCATTTATGATAAAAGTAACACTTTTATAATAAAAAAATATTCTTTTATGCATAGAAATCAATAATGATAAAAGTAACACTTTTATAATTAAAAAAATATTTTTTTATGCATACTTTTATGCATAGAAATCAATAATGATAAAAGTAACACTTTTATAATAATAATAATAATATTCTTTTATGCATACTTTTATGCATAAAAATCAATATGATGAAAGTAACTCTTTTGTAATAAAAAAAATATACTTTTATGCATTATTTTATGCATAAAATTCTATAATAAAGAAAGTAACATTTTCATAATAATAAAAAAATTATCAATAAGTATCTTTTATAGAATTTAATTCTATTGAAAATCATTCTTTTATAAAAATTAATCAATATGCATCTTTCTATGCATGAATGAAAATGACACTTTTAGAATGTTCTAACGATGGGGATTACTCTTTTTGATTAATAAAAGATGAGATTTATTTCATAAATTTTTAGAAAATTTCGCCATAACCCCCTTTGTATGGCTGACCATTTTTCAATTTTTAAGTCTCTAAAATTAATTAGAAGTGCACCAAGAGTATTTAAATCATTCTAAAGTAAACATTTTTCTACTTATTTAAAAGAAACATTTTGAAAAACTTGATTTTATTCATTAATCATTCATCTAGGATAAAGAATGGTTGGATTTACTAGAGAAGAGAGGGGAATGCCTTTTTGCAATGAGGCATAACATCATTTTTAATTTAGAGAAGACAAAAATCATAAAAAAAAACCATAAAAGAATAGAAAAGAGAAGAATCTCCAACTTACATTGATAATTTGAGAGCTTTCCTTTGGCTTGATGGTTTGAGGGTTCTACTCTTGTTTGGAAACAAGAGTGGCCACCAATCTTTTGGAAGAGGGAAGGTCAAAAACTAATGAATTATGAGTAAAATTCATTGTTTTGGCACTTGGGAGAGGCAGGGTAACAGTGCAAAAACACTATTGAGTTTCAACAAAGGGGAAGGCTTCTATTTATAGGAAAAAGTGAGCTTCTAACCAAGCAAACTGATTCTAGAATTTTTCGGATTAGTTTGGTCAATTTTTGACCATTTCTAGGTCAGTTTTGTTCACTTTTTGGATCTAGTTGAAACAGGAGAGAGGAGAGATAAAAATATCTCATTATTTGGGAGTTTAAAACTCATTCAAGCATGTGAAATAGGTGCCTCCTTCATGAGGGGAATTCCCCCATACTGAGGTGTCAAAAATGCATCATTTCATCTAAATATCTCTCTTTTTTAACTATTAACCTTGTCCTTAGTCAAACTCTTCATCTTATGTGAGTATTTACTCATTTTTGGGGGATTTTGGATAATTCCTCTTGAACAGATTATACTTAATTTCTAATGCACCTTCTGAAAATCTTTTTGAACTTCTATTTCAGGGGAACTTATTTTAATAAGATGAGATATTTTTCTATCCAAAAATATTTAAAAACTGAATTACCACTCTCTAGAAGATTTCTAGGCCAAAACTGGTAGAAACAAGATCTTTTATATTTTTGAAGAGGGATTTGACTATAGGGGAAGATATCGGACATCCTGAGAGGCTGGGGAGGAATCTTACATTCTACCCCACTTGAAAAATGCGAGATTTTCTCATCTCGCAGGTGGAGTATGATCTCTTTCATCTTCTTCTTCTTCTTCAATCACTTCCAGCGTTACTGCCTTGGAAGTGGACGGCTGATTTGGGAACAACTCTCTTTGACTTCCCCTACTTTGAGGTGGAGGTCTTGCATTACTTTGGATTGAAACTATAGGTTGGATAGAGGGTCTACCTCTGGGATTTCCCTGATCTTGGCGGATAGAACCCTGATTACTCTGGACGGAAGGGGCTGGAGTCTGGAATCTTGATCCCTGATTTTCATGCCCTAAAAACCTCGATCCAAAAGGAGTTGGGCAATCCATACTGCGATGTCCAAATCCTTGACAGTTATAGCATTTCACTCTCTTGATCAAGGGTGGAACTTTTGAAGTTGAAATCCAAGGGATTGAGTTTCGGGAAAAGGACATTTCTTCCATTCTGGAACTTCCCATATCCTGGGTTTGACCCTGATGTCTCTTAGGTGGAGGAAGGTTGGAATCATCTTCTCGGAATAAAAACCTTTTGAAAGGTGATGGTGCTGGCTTTGGCAGGACTTTGACATCAAAGGCTTTGGCGAAATCCTTCGCCATCCGCCCGAACTGCTTCGGCCATGGAAATAGGTTTGGCATTCTTGACTAAAGTATCCAATGGCTCGTTCATTCCCCGAATGAACCTGGCCATCAGCTGCTCTTCATCCAATTGAGGGGAATATTTAAGGAGAAGGGCAAAAGCCTGATGGTACTCTTCAATTGTTCCGCTTTCATGCTTTAGTTCCAAGAACTCATTCATCTTAGTTTCAAGAAAGCCTGGGGGACAAAACCTCTTTCTGAGGTAAGCCTTGAGATCCGTCCAGGTTTGGGTATTTTGGTCTAGACGGTTTGTCTCGCAGTGATTCCTCCACGCAACCCTGGCCGTTTCCACAATCTTTAACCTGGCGAGAGCCATCTTGCTTCTCTCATTGTAGCCAGTACATCAAAATATTCCTCCATGGCCTCAATCCACTTTTCTACAACTTTACCTAACTATTCCCCTTCACCTTTGAAGGGACCAAGCTGTGAACTATGAAGAGTTTTACGAACATCCAGGTCGAGCTCTTCTTCATCGAGTTGGGGGTTAACATTTCTACCACGACGACCTCGATCCATGTTCCTATCAATACGAAAATTCTTGTTAAGTCTCTTTATTTATGATTCAATCCGATTTTTTATTTAACTGATTTTGGGGTTCTCTAAATAGGTCGGCTCTCCACAGAATCAAGGGATAAAGATACTCATATAGAATGCATTATCAGTTAACAATTCATTCAGAATATCTCATTCATATCTTTAACACAATAATGGTCCATTGGACTGAATTTTTTTCCATCTGAACAGTCCTCCATGGGGGTTTCAAATTTTTTTATTTTTAATTTATCAACCCTTAACTTGATCCACTGGACAAAAGTTATCAGTAGCAATCTGCCAGCACAATCCACTAATCTCATAGTGATTGGCTGAAGTCATTAACATCATTCCAGTTAAGAACATCATCACAAGGACTCATCCCATTCATCCTCATTGCGATTTCGCTCAGCTTATTACATTTCAACCAAATTTCAGGGATCATCATTTTTCAATCAGAACCCAAATCAACTCATCAGTTCTCAACCAGAATTTAAAAATCATATCAACCACATTCAAATTCATCATCTGAATAGCATTAATGCTTATAATTTCAAGTCTTAGATTTACTCGTATATACTGCCAGTAAAGAGCTGCAATTATACCCTCGGTATACACGGGTAGTCCTGGTTCTTGGAACTATAAGGTAAATACCATCATGTCTAGGCCTCAAGCAAGTCAGGGATTCCATACAATTGCGGTACTTCCATCTTAAGACCGAATTATCAAATTACGAATTTCAGTTTGAATATCAAATTGTATAAATTTTATCACATAATTATAACCTTTTAGTGCTTCTTGATAAATTTCTGACATATTTGGCTTCTCGGTTGATCCTCATTAGCCAATTAGCTCTGATACCAACTGTAAGATCCATGACCCCACTGCGCAACGAATTCTGGGGTGCTAGCAGCGAAAGTAGCACTTCTTGCGTGGGGCAGGGTCCCACGCTCAGGGCCTCGCCCACGGATATCCAGACAAGAGACTAATCCGTTGGTTTTTCCAAAACCGAACCCGGAAAAACTTCCTTTGCCCGAAAATCACGGGCGATTCCACCAGGATAACTTTTTCCTAACGTAGTTAAAAGCCTTAACTAACTGAACTGATCTGACCGAACTCGTAAGTTCCATAGTCAGATCAAAGGACAGATTGCACTTGGATCATAGAGACCAACGCTTTTTTCCTCATCGAGAGGCACAGCCGTTGATTCTTTTTCCATAGAATAATTTTGATCCAGGATTTACTTCATCTATCGAACTAAACAGAAATTGAGTCTCGATTTACGGATCCATCAGTCCAGCCTAACCCCATCCAATCCCATGGGTTAGCCAACTGCCCAACCACTGTAGTGATGGGATCCAATTTAGAATTTGGTTAGGTTTTGTCTCGAGTACCAAGGAAAAGAGTTCCCAGGCCCCCTAGCCGGATGTTCATGCAAACATAAAGCTAGTCACACCACTTACACACCCAATATGAGATTGCCTTTTTCTCAGCATCAGCTATCTTTAAAACAATCCTTTAATGAACCCATTGTGTCACTTATCACAATCCTCAAAATCTCTGGTTGAATCCTTATTTCCAATCAATCCTTCATCGATGTACTTATGGCATCATTGGCAACCAGAACGCGCACCACCTGTTCACTTAGGGGTCTTTTCAATAGTTCCTAGCTCATAGTACCCGGCAATATAATCACTTATAAAAATCAAGATGGAATCTTCGTTGAAGATCAGCAAGATCAACCAACAGATCCATATAAAAGAGCCATGGACTCATCCGTTTGAGGACCAGCAAGGTCAATCAACCAGATCCATGCCCGGTTTCAGAAAACAACTCTTACTCCTTGTTCTAAATATCCTGTTCACTGAGGGGTCTTTTCAATAGTTCCTAGCTCATAGTACCCGGCAATATAATCACTTATAAAAATCAAGATGGAATCTTCGTTGAAGATCAGCAAGATCAACCAACAGATCCATATAAAAGAGCCATGGACTCATCCGTTAAGGACCAGCAAGGTCAATCAACCAGATCCATGCCCGGTTTCAGAAAACAACTCTTACTCCTTGTTCTAAATATCTTCCTCGATGCACGTGTGGGTATCTTCGGTGACCCAGAGCCCAAGCACCGTATGGTCAGCACCCTCTAGGATCCTTCGCAGGTCACCTAGCGCTTCACTCATAGGCCACTTCCTTGGTCCCTCATCCACTGTACCGGAAGCTCACCATTTAAATCGAACCGAGGCTGGTCAAGACCTCGGTCGCGACCTTGCTACGCGAGACGTCCTCCGTTGACTCTCCGTCTCAGCTGTTGCAACTTTATCAGGTAGGTCTCCACGACCACATTCTTAAGACAATCAAAATGCTTCCCCAGCATTCTTGACATAAAACAGTCATTTACAAACAGGTCACAAATACAGTTTCTATATTGAACTCTCGTCTTTCCACATTATCCCTCATCAGTCCACATTACTTATTCTACATTCCATTTCATATATGTACTCATTCTCATCCAATCACATCATTTTCTATCTCATCAACTCAATTTCATTCACATCACATATCATAAATTCACATCCCAATTCACATGTCATCACATCTCATCCATTCACTCATATCGACGACACATCATTTCACATACACATTCGCATTCATTATTCTACATACACATCCACATCATACATCTAATTCCACATTCACATTCATACATCCACATCCACATCTCATTCGCACATCCACATCCACATTCATACATTCACATCCACATCTCATTCGCACATCCACATCCACATTCACATTCATACATCCACATCTCATTCGTACATCCACATCCACATTCACATTCATACATCCACATCCTCATCCTCATTCGCACATCCACATCCACATTCACATTCATACATCCACATCCACATCCTCATTTGCACATCCACATCCACATTCACATTCATACATCCATTTCCACATCCACATCCATATCCATACATTCACATCCATATCTACATCCATACATCCATTTCCACATTCCACATCCACATCCATACATCCACATTCACATTCATACATCCATTTCCACATCCACATCCACATCCATATCTACATCCATACATCCATTTTCACATTCCATATCTACATCTAATCCACATCCATACATCCACATTCACATTCACATCCATACAGCCATATCCACTTATAGAATACAAGAGAATTCTTATTTTTGATATAAGATTTCTTTACGCATCTGTTTATGCATAAGTTTCATTTTAAGGAGAATAACACTTTTGAAATAAAAATCAATCTTTTATGCATCTTCCTATGCATAAATTCATTTTAAATGAAAATGACACTTTTCAATTAAAATTCAATCTTTTATGCTTTTTCTTATGCATAAAATCAAAATTGATGAAAATAACTCTTTTGAACTAAAAATAGATTTCTTTATGCATCTTTCTATGCATAAAATCAAAATTGATGAAAATAACTCTTTTGAACTAAAAATAGATTTCTTTATGCATCTTTCTATGCATAAAATGAAAATTGATGAGAGTCACACTTTTGGATTAAAATAAATTCTTTATGTATCTTTCCGTGCATAAATCCAATTTAGTAGGAATTACGCTTTTAGAATAAATGAATTTCTTTTATGCATCTAATTTATGCATAAAATCATTTATGATGAAAATCATACTTTTAATATAAAAAAATATCTTTTTATGTATATGTTTATGCATACAAATCCTTTATGATGAAAATCACTCTTTTAATATAAAAGAATTTCTTTTATGCATCTAATTTATGCATAAAATTATTTATGATAAAAATCACACTTTTAATATAAAAAAATATCTTTTATGTATATGTTTATGCATACAAATCCTTTATGATGAAAATCACTCTTTTAATATAAAAGAATTTCTTTTATGCATCTAATTTATGCATAAAATCATTTATGATAAAAATCACACCTTTAATATTAAAAAAATATCTTTTATGCATACAAATCATTTATGATGAAAATCACTCCTTTAATATATGGTCAGCCATACAAAGGGGGTTATGGCAAAATTTTTTGAAAATTTGTGAAATAAATCTCATCTTTTATTAATCAAAAAGAGTAATCCCCATCGTTAGAACATTCTAAAAGTGTCATTTTCATTCATGCATAGAAAGATGCATATTGATTAATTTTTATAAAAGAATGATTTTCAATAGAATTAAATTCTATGAAAGATAGTTATTGATAATTTTTTTATTATTATGAAAGTGTTACTTTCTTTATTATAGATTTTTATGCATAAAATAATACATAAAAGTATATTTTTTTATTACAAAAGAGTTACTTTCATCATATTGATTTTTATGCATAAAAGTACGCATAAAAGAATATTTTTATTATTATTATAAAAGTGTTACTTTTATCATTATTGATTTCTATGCATAAAAGTATGCATAAAAGAATATTTTTTTAATTATAAAAGTGTTGCTTTTATTTCATTATTGATTTCTATGCATAAAAGTATGCATAAAAGAATATTTTTTATTATAAAAGTGTTACTTTTATCATAAATGATTTTTATGCATAAACATATGCATAAAAGATATATTTTTATATAAAAAGTGTGATTTTCATCATAAATGATTTGTATGCATAAACATATGCATAAAAGATATATTTTTTATATAAAAAAGTGTGATTTTTATCATAAATGATTTGTATGCATAAAAGATATATTTTTTATATAAAAAAGTGTGATTTTTATCATAAATGATTTGAATGCATAAACATATGCATAAAAGATATATTTTTATATAAAAAGTGTGATTTTCATCATAAATGATTTGTATGCATAAATGTATGCATAAAAGATATATTTTTTATATTAAAAGAGTGATTTTCATCATAAATGATTTGTATGCATAAACATATGCATAAAAGATATAATTTTTATATTAAACGTGTGATTTTCATCATAAATGATTTGTATGCATAAACATATGCATAAAAGATATATTTTTTATATTAAAAGAGTGATTTTCATCATAAATGATTTGTATGCATAAACATATGCATAAAAGATATAATTTTTATATTAAAAGTGTGATTTTCATCATAAATGATTTGTATGCATAAACATATACATAAAAGATATAATTTTTATATTAAAAGTGTGATTTTCATCATAAATGATTTTATGCATAAATTAGATGCATAAAAGATTTTTAAGTCTCTAAAATTAATTAGAAGTGCACCAAGAGTATTTAAATCATTCTAAAGTAAACATTTTTCTACTTATTTAAGAGAAACATTTTGAAAAACTTGATTTTATTCATTAATCATTCATCTAGGATAAAGAATGGTTGGATTTACTAGAGAAGAGAGGGGAATGCCTTTTTGCAATGAGGCATAACATCATTTTTAATTTAGAGAAGACAAAAATCATAAAAAAAACCATAAAAGAATAGAAAAGAGAAGAATCTCCAACTTACATTGATAATTTGAGAGCTTTCCTTTGGCTTGATGGTTTGAGGGTTCTACTCTTGTTTGGGAACAAGAGTGGCCACCAATCTTTTGGAAGAGGGAAGGTCAAAAACTAATGAATTATGAGTAAAATTCATTGTTTTTGGCACTTGGGAGAGGCAGGGTAACAGTGCAAAAATACTATTGAGTTTCAACAAAGGGAAAGGCTTCTATTTATAGGAAAAAGTGAGCTTCTAACCAAGCAAACTGATTCTAGAATTTTCTGGATGAGTTTGGTCAATTTTGACCATTTTTAGGTCAGTTTTGCTCACTTTTTGGATCTAGTTGAAATAGGAGAGAGAAGAGATAAAAATATCTCATTATTTGGGAGTTTAAAACTCATTCAAGCATGTGAAATAGGCACCTCCTTCATGAGGGGAATTCCCCCATACTGAGGTGTCTAAAATGCATCATTTCATCTAAATATCTCTCTTTTTTAACTATTAACCTTGTCCTTAGTCAACTCTTCATCTTATGTGAGTATTTACTCATTTTTGGGGTTTTCCTTTTATTCTTCAATTTATCTCCTCCCTACATTTGGATGAATCTTATTGGTCCATAGGAACCTTAATTTAAAATTTCAAAAAAATCTTCACCCCCAGGATAATGCCTCTTGAACAAATTATACTTAATTTCTAATGCACCTTCTGAAAATCTTTTTGAACTTCTGTTTCAGGGGAACTTATTTTAATAAGATGAGATATTTTTTTATCCAAAAATATTTAAAAACTAAATTACCACTCTCTAGAAGATTTTCTCTCTCTAGGCCAAAACTGGTAGAAACAAGATCTTTTATATTTCTGAAGAGAGATTTGACTACAGGGGAAGATACTAGACGTCCTGAGAGGCTGGGGAGGAATCTTACACAATTGCCATATCGATGATCCACATGCAAATCATCAACACAAATCAATAAAATATTATTTTTATTATTAAATATTAAAATTTACTTCAAAAATTTACCAAAAATTATAATAAAAAAGAAAAATAAAAAACAATTAACTAGAGATTGCTCTGATACTACTGTTAAAACCCTAAGATCTCTCTAGATAATTGTTATGCATAAACATGCATAAATCAGGCATAAACTCATCCACCCAACCACCCCCGAGAGCCCAAGGGATGCACACATGAATTATAATGAAATACATCATACCTTTACCTTGATGTCCCATACCATCAAGAGGTATAACTCCAATCCAATAGCATGTAGCTATAGTGTGAAATGGTATGAGTAGATATAATCCTCTATACAAGAGAACATCATATCATAATGGGCGCCTCTCTCAAATTTTTTACATTATTAACTTGGTACCAATAGAATAAAAATAATAGAATAAAAACTTGGTACCAATAGAATAAAAATAAAACGATATTTTTTTAATAAACTTGGTACCAATAGAATAAAAATAAAACGATATACCTGAAAAGTAAAAATAATATAATAACTAAAAAATACTAAATACAAATATAAAAAGAAAAGAGAGGGGAAAGCTTTTAAAAGGCAAATGAAATAAAAAGAAAGGGGGGGAGGGGGTTGTTGTTTTGAAAAGGTGGATGAAATAAAAATAAGATTTCAAAAAAGTGACCAATAAAAAGACAGGGGTGGGTTTTTCTTTTAAAGAATTGGGGCGCATGTGTGTATGGAGGAGGGGGGGAGAAGTGGGGGAGAAGTGTGGGAGAGGTGTCAAACGGAAACTCAAGTATAGAGGCCTAGGTCCCTACCGATAGTCACAAAAATTGCTCCTTAAGGTATGTAAGGATAGATACCCTGAAGCTAAAATGGAAGGTTACTTCAATGGTAGCAAGCTAAAACGCTACTATGGCCCTCTCACCCATCACATGCTCTATCAAATCCACAAGAAACCTTAAGGGACTACGTAATACAACAAGAACCAAAGATAAGCCTGCAAGTGTACAAATTGGTGTTGAGGGCTACCTCCCCTATGAGTAAAAAGCAAAGTGTGGCATAGAGCATATGAAGAAGTGTGCAAGAATGGATACTCAAAAAACACTTAAAGAGCATATCCATTTATTGAGTGGCTATGAAAAGCTGGTATGTAGAGGCAGAAAGTTAAAATAGCTCCATGGTGCATTATCAATGTTAGCATGCTTTAATATTAATCCTATGGAAGAGATCGGAGATTGGCATGTATAGAGAAAGTCTTATCACACAACCAGCAAGAAATGTTGTGAGGCTCAAGCATGGATAAATGCAAACCCATCATTTCCACCATAATGTAATAAGATCAATGCGAATTCGAAGTGATAACATTAGTAAATAAAAAGACAAAGACATGCAATGTCATTACGCTCTTGCCATTAAAGGTTGATTACCCACCAACCTAATAATTCAAAAACAAAAAACATGTGATTATCCTAGAATATCATGGTGAAGAAAAAGACTAAATAGATGTTCTTATCCTAGAATGACGTGGTGAAGAATAATAACAAAAATGATGTTATCATCCTAGAATAACGTGATGAAGGAAAAGACTAAATAGATGTTCTTATCCTAGAATGACGTGGTGAAGAATAATAACAAAAATGATGTTATCATCCTAGAATAACGTGATGAAGACAAAACTAAATAGCACTAGCATGGAAAAAATTCATGTTGACCTCTAAAAATAAGCAAGACAAAATGTATATTTGCACGTAGAGATCAATGTGAATTTGAAGTGATAAGAGTAGTAAATAAAGACAAAGACGAGCAATGTCATTATTAGGTTGATTACCACTAACATAATAATTGAAGAACAAAAAGATGTTATTATCCTAGAATGATGTGGTGAAAGGAAAAAACTAAATAGATAATATTATCCTAGAATGGCATGGCAAAGATTTTTTTATCCTAGAATGGCGTGGTGAACACTACAACAGAATGACAATATAGTAGTGTTTTTTAGCAGCATTATTATAACTACAAGCCTTGGTAAATGTCAGGGTCATTTTGCTACTATAGACATTGCTATATTCACTAAAGCAAGAGTGCTACTTAGCAACATTTATTAGCAGTGAAATAACACTACTGGAAAGTGTTATTGTGTTGTAATAAACGTTGCTTAGTAGTAGCAAAAATAAACAAGCCCAATTGGGAGACAAGGGGAAGAACCGAGCAGATACGACCATTTCCACAACTAGCCGCTGGAGAAGAGTGAAAAAAGTAGGTAAGGATGACACAAGGGTCACAATCCAAGATGGATCCGAAGAAAATACGATTGACACCGAATCCACCCATTCGAGAGAAGAAGGAGATCAAAGGATCAACCACAAAGAGCCGGACCTAGATGAGTAAGGGGAGCGACCCTCAACTCCGAAAGGAGTCGGTGAGTACCCCCATGCCGATGAGGAGAGAAGAAAGCTTGAAGACACCAAGGCCTTAGTAGATGAATGCCAACGGCTTCATGAAGCCATAACCGGGTCAGGGATACAATGTATCCATAAAACGAGCCCATAAGAAAGGGAATTGGACGTACCTACTCCTATTCCAAAAGTAACAGAAGAGGAATCTTAAGCAAACACGATGTCCATAATGTTTGAGGAAAATGTGTTGGGTGAGTCCATCCATTCCTTCCCTATGGATGAATACGAGACACAACCTGGGATGAACCCTCAATCACCAGAGAACCCAGAGATATCGGAAGTCTCGCGGATGTACTATCCACGCCTGTACAAATGCCATTGGGGCCAGTTCACCAACCCTATGGGGACAGACATAAAGGAATGGGTAGAAGGTGGACTAAATCCAGCCGATACTATAGAGAAGGTTCTGCCACCTCTGGTAGAAAGAACCTTAAGACACACAAGGAAAACCCGAGTCATCAAGATACTAGTTAATCAATTGTGGGACGTTATTATGAAATGACATAAATGCTACAATCCTGATTCATCATGGCGGATACTAGGCACTGGCTATCCTATGGTGGGGCAGGGGTTAGCATCATCACAAAACATTGTTGGGAGACCTGGGGAAAACCCGATCTAATCGTTAAAATGGCTGACGGAACATCTTCAAGGCCCAGTGGACTTCTGGAGAATGTGAAACTCAAACTCTTTACGTTTTGCTACCATCATACATTTGTGGTAATGGACTTCCTACGCCAACCTGACTCATATGACACAATATTGGGGAGACCCTTCATGAGGGAATCCCGATTGGTGCATGATTGGGCATTAGATCATATGTATGTGCGTAGGGAATCACAAATTTTAAAGATAGATCGGAGAACATGGAAAGCACATCTGTGCGTAGGGAATCACAAATTTTAAAGATAGATCGGAGAACATGGAAGGGCAACTGTTCGGTAATGATTCGATCACAATGGAGCGGACCGCATCTGTACAAATATGCCAAACCTTGTGGAAAATTCCAAGAAAGAAGAGGAAACGGAAATGTATGCATCACTTCCTCGTCCGAACTTCAGTGAAAACTGGATGCATGTGCTAGCTACCATAGATGTGATGCAACCTAGGGGGACCCAATATGTGGAATCTGGAAATGTCCCTACGACCTCTGTTTGTATGGTTAAGTGGTAAATCATTGATGAAGAATCAAAGAGGAAGCCTCTAGCATAGAAGGTACCGTAACACAAGCGTACCAACGTTCAATGCCTCAGAAGATGGCAAAAACAGAAATGATATATTACCCAACGAAATGCCCTATTACGAAGAAAACCCACAGATGCCCCCCAGTGGTGGCTGAGATACCTCGAAACTACTAAAGTACATGATGAGTTTTCTAAGGATTGGGGTGAGGAGTTGAGTAAGATATCAATGGAAGGAAGACACAAGGAGACAGTCACCCTTCAAGAGTCAAAAACACCTAAGCTTACAAAAGTTGGGCATCGAAAACGGAATAAAGCTTTGGCAAAAGCTAAACATAAGGCTAGAAAAGTCATGACTAAAACAAAAAGTGAGAATGAGGATAAACTAGACTTGCTCTCAGTGCTAGACCACTTCAAAACCTACACGTGATTGAACGAAGAGTGGTTCGATTGACGACAACAAGGGTTAAGGAGGATGGGCTATCCATATCATACGATGGCTCGGCGGAAGTCAAGGAAGTTGATATTGCAGGACCAGGGGAGGAAGCCCAGACCCGTATACATTGCTAAGGACTTGACTTCAGCTGAAGAAGATGAGCTCGTTGCCCTCCTTAAGGAATTTAAGGATTGTTTCGCCTGGAATTACAAGGAGATGAAGGGTGTACCACCTGAGGTAGTGCAGCATACGATAAGGCTTTTAGCCATATACAAAATAAAGCTAAAGGGATGACTAAACATCATCCTCATCTTCATTGTCATACTTGTCATCATCGATATATATAATGCAAACCTTTACAAATACCCCAAAAAAAAAACAATTACAATTCATACTTGGCAAAGTCATAATTATATTACAATACTTGGCAAAATTATATATAAGTTTATGATTCCAAAAAGATCATATACATGAGTGTATAATTACATAAGTTTATGATTCCAAAAAGGTCATAAGTTTATGATTCCAAAAAGGTCATATACATGAGTGTATAATTACATAAGTGTATGAGTCCAAAAAGGTCATATACAAAATAAAGCATAATGAAAGTCTATAGAGTTAGGGGTTGCATAGAGGGGTCCACATCTCATGCATTTCGATTATTATTATCCCTTACAGCTCTTGGATCTTCTCTCACATTTCCATTACTTCTCGCTTACACATTTGCACCGTTTGTGGTAACACGGTTTATAGTAACACGATCCTAAAACACAATAAAACTAACAAAAGTGAAAATCAGTTTTGAAAAAACAAAGATGTTATGGTTTTAGGAATATACTTAGTTGCCATGCTTGCCAAGCATGGCCTCCAGAAATAACAATCCATCCTTCATCTTGTACCCTTTCAAAGAGAGCCTCCAAACTCCATTGTAATGCAAAATCATATTCATCTTGCATAGGGAGGGGGTCCACTACTTCAAGCTATAGATATACAAACAAATGAATTATTTTTTCTTCCTTGTCTGTGTCTTCTATGCAAATTTTAAATGTGTGAAGTTGAAAAGTGAAGTAATGGCTCAAAGCTTTAGGAATATACTTAGTTACCATGCTTGCCAAGCAGAAATACCAAACCATCCTTCATCTTGTACCCTTTCAAAGAGAGCTTCCAAACTCTATTGTAATGCAAAATCATATTCATCTTACATAGGGAGGGGGTCCACTACTTCAAGCTATAGATATACAAACAAATGAATTGTTTTTTCTTCCTTGTATGTGTCTTCTATGCAAATTTTAAATGTGTGAAGTTGAAAAGTGCAGTAATGGCTCAAAGCTTGAAATTCGCGTAAGACCAAGAGATTATTGAGGTTGTGTTTCAACATTTAGCCAATAAGAGACCTCTAGCAGGGAGTATTATTTTGGCCGATCATATCAACCTCTTTTCATGTGGAGGCATGTTTGGGATCCAAGTGAAGCAAAGTTCAGTTTAAAAATTGACATTAATTATTTACCCTATTATGCTTCAAACCTATGTTTAGCCATGATTGTGGAAAGGAAAATTTTAGCAAAATGATTATAAGATATGTAGTAGAAGTTAGTAAACCTTAGACAAATATTTGTCTAGAAATCATCTAAGTATGTACCTTCCTCATCATCACAAGTTTGTAATCATGGGACTAACTAGACAATCTTGTTTGTTTAGAGGTTGAGAAATACCCCACTAGTGTAATAATTTTTGAAGTAATAGAAATAACTTTTACAAAGAGAGGGATTTTTTTGAAGCATGAAAGAGCTTGTCCTTTTTAAGATAATTAAAATCATCACTCAAAATTTCAAGAAAGGAATCATGCCTCGTCATGTAATTGAAGAAGTGTGACATTAAATAAGTATTACACAAATCTTAGCCAATGCCCTTCAGGAAAGGAATCATGCCTCGTCATGTAATTGAAGAAGTGTGACATTAAATAAGCATTACACAAATCTTAACCAATGCCCTTCCTCCAAGGAGAAGGAAATAATTTAGCTACAATTTTTTGTGTAACTGGGTTGATGCTATGGAGGACGAGTATTTCTATATAGCTGATTACAACAACGAATGTAACAAAATGGTATTAGCTCATTTAAATATTACGAGTGTGGCATGTTCTAGGTGGAAGAACCACATTGAAGTAAACCATTTGAATCAGGACCAGTTAAGATGAGATGATTTAAAGACATACTCGTTTCAGAGGCATTGTCCTCTTGGCCTATGAAGAAGATAGAATGAATGAATTTTTAAGACTTTCTCAGGAAGGGAAGACCATACCATCAAGCTTACATAAATCTTATGCACTTCACCCCTCCTATGGATGATACGACCCATCTTAACAGATTTAACAGGAATTTGGATCCGCCAATGGATATGATGGTTGAAAATGCTAAGCCAGACTTCATAGTTGAAGCCATGCACATGGGTGGACTTTGCCAAGGCTTTCCCAAAGAAGAGTTATCAGTCAAAGAGGCTACCCCTGCGATCTTCCATAGATGGGGAATCAGAGTTTGGCCAATCCTAACAAAAGTAGAGGCCAGGGCCTACTAGCCCAAGAATTTCATAATATGGGACTAAGGAGACAAGACTCTCAAGTATCAAATAGAACTTTGTAGTAGCATAGGAGGGAAGGAAAATGTTTCTGATGTTAGCAACCTTGGCATATTATGAGCGAATTCCCCAATGCACTGTCATGACCTATCTAACTCAAAGTGTTGTGGGACCATAGTATCGACCTACAACATTGGTGCAAAGTAATCCAAGACCATACCCACTTAGAGTTACCAAGGACCACCACCCCAAAATTAGGGAAATCCAAGACGGAACTTTCCATCTCAATTAGCTACCTCAAAAACCATCACTATTGCTAACCTAAAAGATGAAGAAAAGGGAAAAATGTATGCTGCTATTAAACATCAAGGCCAAAATTGGTAATTTTCTATTATCAAAGTACGTGCAAGCTATTAAGGTAAGTAATTTGAGCTTTTAATTGATTCTGGAAGTATGCATTCTTTCATTTTACTTAGTGGAATTTAGAATTAGATTAGAGATAGACTAGACCCATGCAAGTCAAATTGGCTAGTGAAAAAGTGCTCCTCATAGGCCATGAGATGGACAACCTCCAATTATCCCTAGATGGGAACTTAATTGAAGGCAACTTCAAGGTCTTACCTTTGGGAGTGTAATTCTTGGTATGGATTGGCTTGCAAGCAGATATACATTGCCATAAAGGGACCATCTCTATATACATTGCCACCATAAAGGGACCATGTCTTTGCTGGATCTTCATAAAAATAACAAGGTCCAAGGGATCGGAGTAACAGGGTCTCTGACTTTACAACTTGTAAAGTCATCTAGGTTATTATAGGGATTTAGGAAGAAGGAGGCTATTTATGTCGTAAAACTTAACTTTATTGGGAAAGAGTCAAGTTAGTATGAACCCGAATGGCTAAGTAAATAGGCTGATGTATTTCCTAAAGAGTTGACAGAAATACCCATGTTCCGAGAAGTGGATTGTGAGATAAAACTCATACATGGTGCATAGTTGACTGTAAAGAGAGATAGAACTCATACCTTGTGCAGTCTATTGTACAAAATAAGGAGAAACTAAAGCAACTCTTGGAGCATAAATTTATTCAACCAAGATTACCTCTGTGGGGTGTGCCAGTTCTCTTTTAGAAGAAGATGGAACATTAAGGTTATGCATTTACTTCAAGGATTTGAATCAATT
Organism: Cibotium barometz; assembly: GCF_041138505.1. Classification (NCBI taxonomy): domain Eukaryota; kingdom Viridiplantae; phylum Streptophyta; class Polypodiopsida; order Cyatheales; family Cibotiaceae; genus Cibotium; species Cibotium barometz. The sequence continues at coordinate 21,632,918 of NC_141099.1, forward strand.
GATAGTCATAAATAAATACGCGATACCTAGAATAGATGAGCTTTGAGATTGGTTGCATGAAGTGGACAAGGATTGAGTTGAGGTCTGGATATTATCATAAGAGAGCAGTTAAGACCAAAGATAGCTCTTGACGCAAGATATGGACATTATAAATTCACTGTGATGCCCTTGGGTCTTACAAATTCCCTTACAACCTTCAATCGATCTCATGATGCAAGAGATTTTTAGAGAGTAATCTAGATGATTTTGTTATGGTATTCTTTGATAACATCCTAGTTTATTCCAAGATTGTTGCTAATCATGAGAAGCATGTCCGAAAAGTCTTAGACATTCTTAGGAAGCATAGACTCTTTGCAAAGAAAAGCAAGTGTACATTTTTCACAGAGCGTATTGAAGATTTGGGGTTTATTGTGTCTAAAGATAGAATCTCAGCCGATCTTGCTAAGGTACAAGCTGTTTGTAGATTAGCCAAAACCTAAGACTATAAAGGAATTTTGAGATTTTCTTGGTCTAACAGGATGGTATCAGATATTTATCCAAAGTTATGCTAATAGCTCTTCTTAAAAAGGACATGCCATGTGACTCTCTTTACCTTAATTTTACCTTAAAAGAAGAGAACAAAATTAAGAGTCTAATTAGTCTCCTATTTTAGATTAATTTACACATTTGTTGATGCACACATAGCTTAGCATTCCCTTGCTCTATCCAATGATGTGCTCAATTGTGTGAATTAATTAGGGATTAATGGTTATTAGATCTCTTGATTAGTGTAAAAGAGGAAAAGATTAGTGAAAGAATTAATCTTTGATTAATTTTTAATCACTTTTTTGATTCCCACTTACCTTTTTGGGAAAATGCCCATATCTCCTTAATTTAAATTCAAAAAATATCTCCCTCAAACAAGGAAATTCTAACTTCCCACTAGGCTCAAAAAAAAAAAATCAAAAAAATGGTTCACGCGTAAACCATTTTCTGCACTCTCATGCCTTGAGGTCTCATGGCCTAAGGCTTCATGCCCCCAAAAAAAATTTTCAAAAAATGGCTCGCACTTGAACCATTTTTTGCACTCACACCTTAAAGTCTCACGGCCTAATGGTTCACACCCAAAAAAAAAATCGAAAATCGGTTCACATCCTAAGTGGTTCATAGCGTGAACCAGTAAGTGTTTCACATCATGAAACAGTCCCCGCCCAAAAAAAAAAAGTGAAGTCCGATTCACGGCGTGAAACCCTAAGCATTTCACAACGTGAAGCACTAGGCATCTCATGGCGTAAAACAATCCCAAAAAAAATTAAAATTTATAAAATTTGTGAAGTCCACTTCACACTGTAAACTACACCCTGCTAGTTTACATGAAAGGGGGTCCATCGGCCAAAAAAAAAAAACTTTAAAAAACAACCCTGTTTGGAGGCTTGTATCTTCTAAACCGTAAATCCAATAAGGGTGCTCTAGTTCTCATCGAAAAGCCAATATCGAGCTCTTCAAATTTGGTCTTAGTCATCCAAAGTCAAAATCAATCATTTAGCCTCCAACTAGTAGCCTCAAAATTTGACCCGAAAGTCGAGGCAAAAAATAGCTCAAAAAGCACAAAATCTCAAAAAAAAATAGCTCGAAAACGACCTTGAACCATATTTGGGCTACTTTTTGAGGATCTAAATGACAAAATCATGAACGACTCAGAGAGACAAAGTTGTAGTACTCCAAAAATACTACAACTCTCTCATACAAAGTTTTTTCAAATTCCTTTTAGAACACCCTCAAAAACGTGCTGCGAAACAGGGAAAAATTTCTTTGAAAAAATTTTCATCTTGAGATAGTGATAGAAAATAGGTTTTAGGACCTCCTCTTCCATCTAAGAATTTACTAACATGCACTTTTTTCGGAAAAATATCCCTAAGGTCGTACACGTGTATGTAGAGTCTAAGCTAATTAGGGCAAACAGACACTCGTCGACCCAACAAAGAGTACGCCAGGCCTCTTAAGGTTGTAAAGGGGTTGTGAGAAAATATTAAAAGAAAAATAAAACACACGTGTGCTTGCTCATTAAGGAGCAATTGACAGCGTCAGACATGGCAACGATAGAGGGACTACGTGGGCCGACACCCTCACTGAACCTAATGGCTGACATCTTCGAGCCATTGAGATTTATGTCCCAAATGCACCTCCCAATACCATTTGTCATGCCAACAACAAGTGTCATCGGGTTTTGCACCCCCTGTCACTTCAATTCCATCGGCCTTTGGTCCTTTACCTAGCTAGCATTTCCACAAATCCTATAAGTAGTACCAACCGCTGGATGCCCACACCTTGGACATACTGACTAGTCTAAGAAGGGGGGTTTCCCAAGGACTGAGTGAGTAGGGACCCACAAGAGCACTCACATACGACCTCAGTGACATACAAAAATACAACTATACATATCTCCAAAATCATGGGAAAATACGACGGAACAACTGATCATGTTCAATTCATTCAAATGTTTGAACAGAGATGTGAAGCCTTTGGAAATCCAAACTACCCCACCAAGGTACATGCGTTGAACCTATGCTTAGAGGGAAAAGCTAGTCGATGGTTCATCACATTGATGCCAGTGATGATCAAGACAAACTTCAAAACCTTGAAGTCAGCCTTTCTCCATGGCTTTTTAAGACAAGGTGATCGGTGGAGTGCAGTGAAAGAACTCTATTCAAGAGAGTAAACCAGACAAAACCATTAGAGACTTTATCCTTCGTATAAAACTCTTGGACTCACGATGTGAGTCATGGGAAAAATTAAACAATTTTCAACTGAAGAGATGTTTCATGATAGGCTTAAAGATTAACAGCTTACACAACTTGATTATTGTATCTAACCCGGAAACATTCGATCAATGTTATAAAAAAGTTGTACGTTTAGTTGACAACATACTGGAAGATGATCATGCTACGAGATGTTCCTCATCTAAACCAAGTGAAGTAATGGCAAAAGAAAGATTGATCTCAGAATTGTCATTCCCCGAATTCTATGCAACCTTGCTTAAAAGCTTTCAATCGACATCTCTAAGAGTGGATGAGCTCCTTCAAAACCAACTATCCTTAATGCCTTTACAAGTGAGGAGCTAAATGCCTTGTGCTAAGTGCAATCAGTACGACCATCCCAATCCCCATTGTGCATACAAGGCACCTGTTTTTTTGTACTGCATATATTGTAAATCCTTTGGTCATGATACTATCTAGAGAATGCCCACAGTATAACTTCTAGTGAATTTAGAAAATGAGATTGTCTTTGAATGTTGAGGTCAACATGCTAAGTGATGTAAGCAAAGCAACAATTTTGAGCCCAAATTATCCCATAAGATAATATATGTGAGGGATCACTAGCATCCCATACCACCATGATACCACCCATACATACCTTAACAGTTTGAAACTCCCTAGTATGCCGTCTAGGAAAATATGAATAAAATCCTGTATAAAAGGAATAACATTGCCTTATCCAGACTTTCGCATACTAAAACCTGTCTCTATATACCTGAGACTACATCAAGGAATAACTCTTTCCGAGTACATCATTAGAAAAGAATTTTGAATTATTGGCGCCTTTCTAATGATAACTACCCAAAACACAATAAAGTTAGGGTAGAAAAATAACTCACCTAGATCCATAAACAACTAGGTATCCTAGTTGGAATATGTATGTACAAGACTACAAGAAATATACTCTAAAATTACGTGCAAAAAACGAAGGCAAATGCTACCTTCAAAGCACATGATATTATCCAAAAGATCAAAAGAACCTTATAAAACCATGGATAAAAGCATAGAAGCTCCTTAAATCCATAAAAATCATAGTTGATCATAAAAATCAATGCATACCATCTAATGGACATTAATCATGCCAAAAGAAGCATTAAAATTGGTGGCCAACTCATCAATCCGGAGTATATGAACGTGGTGTCATTCAAGCAAAACTCCAAAGTAAGCAAGTGAAACACATGTGTGTAACACTCATTAAAAAACCCCTAGTCACAAGTGATCTAGGCAGAACCTGATGAGTCCATATAAAACTTGGAAAACATCCAATAAAATCCACCAAAACAAACCAATCAACTAACCCATGATAGAATTTGTCTTAGGCTTAAGAAATTAAGCACAAACCACACTTAAAAAAGTGCAAAGTAAATTATCATGGAAAAGTGTCAAAGGTGAAACACACTTTGAACATAGATTATAGCCATCAAAAGTAATTAAGGAACATGTCCAAAAAAGAATGACTAAACAATGGTAAAAAATCATGAAGACATCGTTTAGAATTAATCCAAACAAAAATATCTACTAATACAAGATACAATCGTATTAATAATATGCGAATAAGTCGCATCTATCTAATGTCAGTACGAGAAAACGTACTTCAACATTAAATAACCCTCGAAAATATTAAACTCTCGAGAAAAAAAATACCATGATTTTTTTCTAATTTTTTCTAATTTAATAGGGCCTCAAAATTTGATAATTTTGAATTCCACCAAACCTATTCCAAACCTTTATTTTTCTAGAAAACTTTTAGCAATTAGATTTGCCAAAATACCATTTATATTTTAAAAATACCAATTTTTAGGATTTCTAAAAATAATTTCTAGAATATTCCTAATTTTTCTTGAGAATCCCATCATTCAACGAAATTTCCAATTCCGCCCGACAATTCTCAAATCCAATGAAAAATTATAATTTTAATGGATTTTTTAATTTTTTGAGTCAAAAAATATATTTTTAAAAGAATTTGAATGGTCGTGGGTGCCCGAATGGACACACCACATGCCAAACACCAACCCCACATTTTTTTGAAATTTAAAATAACCTTTGTCTAATTTTCCACTAATTTTCAGGAATTTTTTAAAATTTTTAATTTGCCCCAAACGCATTTAGAATACGAACAGTCAAAAAAATTTGAAATCCCAACGGTTTTCCCAGAATATGGAAAGCCAAAAGTTTCGGGAAAATGAAAAGACAAAAAAAAATCGGAATGTGAAAGGTTAAAAGTTTCCAGAATCCGAAAGGTCTAAAGATTTTCTAGAATTCGGAAAGCCAAAAGGTTTCGAGAAAGCGGAAAGCCAAAGGTTTTCCAGAAGATGAAAAGCCAAAAGGCACCAAGAAAAAATTCCCACAGAGAATTATTTTCTCAGATTTCAAATTTTCTCTAATTTTTAGGCTTTTTCCAAGCTTGTTTTGCTTTTGAAACATTTTCAAAAGCTTTTTTTTGTAATAAAAAACTCATTTTAAAAAAATAAAAAAACAATATTAATAAGCTTTAATCAAAAGCTTATGGAAATTTTTTAGGGGGGGCATTCTTTTTCGCCGGCAGCTGCTACGCAGCCCCCCCTCCCGCCTGTGCGCAGAAAATCAAGAGAGAGAGATCTCTCTTCCCTCTCCACTCTCCTCTCTCCTTCACACCATTTCATGGCTCCTCTCCACCCCCTCCTTCTCTGTTAGAGAGGAGGCTGATTAGGCATTAATTAATCTTTTTAATTAAACTAATCCTAATCATAATTAAATATTAATTATGTTTAATTTTTTAATTAAACTAATCCTAATTATAATTAAATATTAATTATGCTTAATATTTTAAAAATCCCTTTTAAGAGATTTACACGAGGGAGAGGAAAAAAGAAGGAAAAATCAGAATTGAGAGGCGGAGAGGGTCCCACGCACACGAGAGAGCATTTCATGAATCAACATGCTGTCCCCTACTACATTTCAGCAGAAAATCGACAGAAATTTAATCGCATACCCGCAGAAAAACTCGTAAAAATGTATAAAAAAATACATTTTTAACCATAAAAATGCTCAAAATTTTCCTTAAAAATTAGGAAAAAATTCCTTAAAATTCTAGAAATTTAGGGAATCCATTCTACCAAAAATATCCACAGTAAAATATGTGGTGTTTTTGTAAAAATTTCCATTAATGCGTATTTTAAACCATAAAAAATAGGAAAAAATAGCATTAAACTCACGGAATTCCCCCGCAACGTCAACGTCAATGCGTATTTTAAACCATAAAAAATAGGAAAAAATAGCATTAAAAAATAGAAAAAAATAGCATTAAACTCACGGAATTCCCCCACAACGTCAATTGAATAGTAGTTACACGCATTCCAATCACCATAACGACGATTCACGTGAAATTTATCAACACAAATCAACAAAATAATATTTTTATTAGTAAATATTAAATTTTACTTTTAAAAAATACCAAAAATTACAATTAAAAAAAAACAACAACAATTGCAATAAGAAAAAATCAACAACAATTAACTAGAGATTGCTCTGATACCACTGTTAAAACCCTAAGATCTCTCTAGATAATTGTTATGCATAAACATGCATAAATCAAGCATAAACTCATCCATCCAACCACCCGGAGCCCAAGGGATGCACACATGAATTATAATGAAATACATCATACCTCTACCTTGATGTCCCATACCATCAAGAGGTATAACTCCAATCCGATAGCATGTAGCTATAGTGTGAAATGGTAAGTGAGTAGATATGGACCTCTACACAAGAGACCATAGCCTAAGCCTCCAATCCCCCAAGCCCCCCTTGAGTGTGCCCCATGTCCCTATTATATAGGAGGGCCCTCAAGTGACTCTTGACTCTCCATTTCCCATGTGTGACTCTTGGATGCCTAACCCTAACCTTAACTGTTAATGTTAGTCCTAACCCATGCTCCACTAGAGCTTGTTCCCATGCTCCCATGCTCACAAGACTAATGTGGGTTAGCCTCCTAGTATATGCACACATAATGTGCATATAAGACCGACACCAACTACGAAGGTTTAACACAATAGGATGTAATGGGTAAAAGAAGATATCTTGTGGATTAGTTAAGACTATGTCCCCCCGTAAAATTCCCATTATAATTGTAGGGTCAGCATCGCATTCAGTATTCTACTTAATGAGGGTTAGTTCACCTAGGCCTAGGTCTTCAGAAAGATTTATATCGTATTGAAGTAATGAGAGGGTTAGTGTAGACAAAAACAGAGTGAGAGTTTGAGGAGGGGCCCGAGGAGTTACTAGCAACAACCGACCCAACTCCGAGGCACGCTCAAGGAGTAGGCGTAGTTCATCTGTAGGCTCCGGTCGTTGACTTTGGTCTTGTATCACCAACTGGCATTCCAACTCTGGTAGAAGAGAGTCATTGTTGCTGAGGAGGTTTGATATTGCAGTTTCACGAACCATCCTTACAGCATCCAATTCCTTGAATCTTCGGGTTGCTTCCTCTTAGGCACGCCTGGTTGTTGCTTCGCTTTCTTGAGCTTCTGTGATTCTTTGGAGCCTTTTGGTATCCAGCCTTTGACTATCTGTGTGATTTGTGCCATTGCTTCTTGGTGTGCTAATACCATCCTTTGCATTTCGACTTAACTGGCACTGATGGTGTCGTTAAGTACTCTTACTTTCTCTACATGTGCCTTGTTTGATTGTTCTCTCTCTTGCTGTAAGTGAGTGGCTTTGTCCTATGCTGCATTTTTCAGATTGGAGGATAGCTGTTGGATCTGTCGTTTTTGCAGCTCCTCTTCTTTGTGTTAAAATTACAGCAATGTGATGAGCTATGGTGGATCAAATACTAGAATCAACATCACAAAGTGATTAGCAAATAATTAAGACATGATTAGTGAGTAATTAAGATATGATTAGTGAGTAATTAACAAATAGCTTAATGTAGGCATGGATAATCAAAAACCAACAAATTCTCATTAGGCCAATGACTCAATTCATAGAGTTTACATCCAAGCATCTAATCCCACTGATTTCTCCTTGATTCTCTCCACCTCTTTTGCTTGATTCTCTCCACCTCTCCCAGAATATCTCCACACTTCCTAAATCTTCTCATGCTACCCTTTATTCTCTCCCAGTAGATTCTTCTCACCTTTTCACAGGTTCTCTCACATTTATAGATTCTCTTTTATAACCTCTTGCCAAGGGCTTGTTCCCGCACACACCCTATTCACTTGTATATTTCAACACCTCCCCTCAAGTGAATACTCCTAGCACACCTGGACCCTATACCAAGTTTCCCTCTTACTTGATAGTCCGCAACCAGTGCCTAGCACACCTCCCCTCAAGTGTGAAAAGATGCAAGGGGGAAGAGAGCTTGAGCTCTTGCAAGGGGGAAGAGAGCTTGAGCTCTTGCAAGCACACACACACTCACAAAACCCTAATAGAGAACACACACAAGGTGAGAGGCTGAAAATCTTCTTCTTCTTCTTCACTCAACACTCAACACACCATATACAAGATAAGAGTACTCATAATATGAAAGGTACTCAACCAATACATACACGGGTTCTCTATAGTGTGAACCCAACTAAATGAGCTGGCGCTATAACTATGCCAGCAGTCTCTAGAATGGCTGTCACACAGCCTGTCATCCCACTGGCCGCATATCACCTAAGATCTCACCAACCATGCCAGTGGTGTAAGTGTGGGGCCTATCCCCCAGGCGGGTCATCAGTGTCCACCGCCTCACTAGACGAGCTTGATATCTCAACACTCCCCCTCGAGCTCAACTCCATCTCATGTACACCAAGCGAAGCCCTGAATCTGCGGAGCTTCTTTGTACCCAATGCTTTGGTGAAGATGTCAGCTACCTGATCCTCTGTGCTGACATAAACAAGGTCAAGGTCTCCTACCAAGACCTTCTCTCTGACGAAATGGTAGTGGACCTCTATATGCTTCGTGTGAGCATGAAAAACTGGGTTCCTGGCCAACTGTATACTGCTAATGTTGTCACAGAAAATGACAACTTGTCTATCCACTGATAGACCCAAATCTCCAAGTAGCTTTCTCAACAAAGCTACCTCACATGCTGCCATAGAAGCTCCTCTGTACTCGGCCTCTGTACTGGATAGAGCAACCGTAGGCTGCTTCTTGCTGCTCTAAGTCACAGCAGCACTCCCCAAAGAAAACATGAATCCACTAGTAGATCTCCTATCTGAGATACTACCAGCCCAATCAGCATCTGTGTACCCATGTACACATATCTCTGTCCCAGTCTCATAGAATAGTCCACAATACAAAGTAGACCTCACATACCTCAGTATGCGTCTCAATGCATCCAAATGCGGTTTCCGTGGAACTTGCATAAACTGACTCACCAACCCAACAACATAGCTCAAATCTAGCCTGGTGATCGTCATGTATATCAAGCTTCCTACTATGCGCCTATACATAGTAGGATCCTCCAAAATCTCTCCTGAATCTGCACTCAACTTGTCATTCTAATCCAATGGCACTGAGATAGGCTTACAGCCTGTCATACCATACTTGGACAACATGTCCAAGCCATACTCTCTGCAGTAATCCAATACCATGTGGTGACCTAATCACCTCAATGCCCAAGAAATATCTTAGCTCCCCCAGATCCTTCATCTCAAACTTCTGTCTAAGCAAGATCTTTACATCAAAGATCTCTGATGACAACAAGCACAACCCCTCTATCACCATGTCTCACATACAGCGAGAAATTTGCATTGGCTACATGAAAGCCAATAGTGACAAGATATTCAGAAATCTTGTCAGACCATGCTCTTGGTGCTTGCTTTAAGCCATACAAGGCTTTCTTCAACCTGTAAACATGCTCGGGGTGACCCACATCCTCATAACCAGGTGGCTGTAACATATACACCTCTTCTTGCAAATCCCCATGCAAGAATGCATTCTTTACATCCATCTGATGTAAAGACCATTGCTTTGACGCAGCCACTGCTATCACAACTCTCACTGTTGCCATCTTGGCAACTGGGCTGAAAGTTTCCTCATAATCAATGCCATATGTCTGTGCATATCCTTTGGCTACCAACCTAGCCTTATACCTGTTTATACTTCCATCACTGTTATGTTTTACTTTGTACACCCACTTGCATCCAATGGCTTTCTTGCCTTCAGGCAATTGCACTAAGTCCCAAGTTTCATTTCCATATAGTGTATTCATCTCCTCATCCATAGCTTTCTCCCAACACACATTTTCAATACCCTCATCAATGCATGTGGGCTCTACAACCTGCACAACCTTTGCCATATATGCATAGTGATGTGCCACATAACCATCATAGGTAAATCTCTGCACACGATTTTTCACTCTCCCAGATCTTCACAGCTTTTCATTCATGGCTTCCATAGCCTTCTTTACACCAGGTGTTCTCATAGTAGCTGGGATCCCAAGCTCCTCATCAAGGCTCATATCTGAGCCACTAGACTCTCCATCAACATGAGAATGCCCTGCAGAAATGTCAGACATACCAAGGGGCTCAACCACTTTCTCTTTTCCTTTACGTGATGTACTAATCACATTTGCAGGACCGGTATTATGACGCAGCCTGCCACTCCATGGTCTATCAACAACAGACCCACTAGATGAGGACTCTCCTGGTCCACTCAAAGACTGTGATTGCTCGGGACTGGAGAGGGCACATCACCAGCGGGAGAATCCTAAGATAAATGCTCATAACGGTTCTCTGACAGAATCGAATCCTCTTGCATGCTACTAGCCTGGCACGTACGGCGGCGACGATCAACTCTAGTGCTTGGCTAGCGACTCGGGCAGGGGCCAATCGTCCGCCACTCTCCAGCAAGTGGGTCATCCATGGTCGGTACCTGGTGCTCCGCTGCCTGGGAACCTACTCCTTCCTCGGCCGCCTGGTGCGGATCTGAGCAGGAATCCCCAGTGGGAAGGGGGGGGTGGGACCGGGGGCGGTCTCCTAGACTGACACCGAGAGCAAGCTCTAGCCAGATGACCCATCTGTCTGCAAATGAAGCATTGGCCTGGAAGGCCGGAATACTCCACACGCTACATAATGGGGTCGCCCCGAAGGCTGGAAATAGATATCATGTGAGGCACAGAATCTGGCGAGGCAACACAATGAGATGCGGAGAGATGGAATCCCGACTGCTCGTGCGAGGGCCAAGGCAATGGTGGGGGGGAAATTCCATCACTCTCTTGATGGCACCAATTGCCTGTGAGGTTGCCGTTTGAAAACCCACTTGCCCTCATCATCGGAAACAACATTGCCATGGCTTTTCAAATAGGCAACAACCAACTCTCGAGGTTTCTCAATCCCCATCTGTCGTACAATTACATCAAAAGTGACCACATCTGCCTTAGCCTAAAACTTGGACTCAATAGCCCTTTGTACATCCGGTCCCTTTGTAAAGCACGGAGCTCTTCGAACTCATTCATCAAAGCGTCAAGACCTTGCTGATCTTCAGCCCTAGCAGCTAGCTGTGAATCGTTACCTGCCAAAGCCCCAACTCGGTCTCTATCTCTATCCTCTTCCCGCATGTGGCGAACACGAGTGATAGAATCCTCAACAAATTGATCTGTTAAGGCTGGTCATAATGTATTTCCTGCATTCTGTGCAACCACACTTACACTCACATCAGCCCCAATAGCTTCTTTTTCAGCAGCATACCAACTGCTCATCTCATCAAAGACAACATCCCTGCTTACCCTCAACTCACGTGTAGCAGGGTTATAACACCTGTATCCCTTTTGCTCAAGGGAATATCCAATAAACACACATTTTTCAGCTTTCGGATCCAGCTTAGTTCTTAGCTCATCTGGCACATGCACATCTGAAATGCATCCAAAAACTTTTAGATGAGACAAATCAGGTTTTTTGCCAGTAAACCTCTCTTCTGGGGTTACATCATGTATGGCTGTAGTTGGTGTCCTATTCATGATGTAAACTGTTGTAGAAACAGCCTCAGCCCAATAGCTATGCGGCATATTTTTCTCTTCCATCAATGCTCGCGCAATCTCAGCAATGTGCGTGTTTTTCCGCTCAGCAACTCCATTTTGCTGCGGAGTGTATCTGCATGTAAACTGTCTCCGAATACCATTCTTCTTCAAAAATTCAGAGAACTCATTTGAGAAGTACTCTTCCCCTCCATCTGACCTTAGGCACTTTACATATTTCCCTGTTTGCTTTTCAACCAAAACTCTGAAATTCTGAAAGTGAGGAAATATCCGACTATCTAGCTCATGGGTTCCCACAAGATTGACCCTTAAACAAAGATAAGATGCGTCGACATATTAAGTTGGTCGCACCTTATCAATTGATTGTTGGAGAATTATATAAGCTGGGCATTGATGATATCCTCAGAAGATGTGTGCGAGAAGATGAGTTTGTTACTATCTTAGAAGAAGCACACGCAGGAATAGCCAGAGAACATTTTGCGGGAGAAGTTACAGCTCGCAAGGTGCTTAGCGGGACTGTGGGGTGGCCTACGTTTTTCAGGGACGCCATAGAATTTGTAAAAAGATGTGAAGAGTGCCAATGATTTGCTATTCCACAAAAAAAGGACAGGATTCCACTCACGCCTGTGATTGTGAGATAACCCTTTGAAAAATGGGGTATCGATTTTGTTGGACCCATTAGCCCAGCAGCGCATCCATCCCAAGCACGTTGATCATGGCCACAGATTATTTTCACTAAGTGGACGGAGGCAAGAGCCTCTAAACGAGCTAATTCTCAAACTACGGCTAAGTTCTAAACTCAACAAAACCCGGCTGATTGCCTAGCATGGGCTTATGGCCGAAAAACTATGGAGGAAACACTGGTTTGACCATAACTTGAAATAGAAAGAACTAAAAATGGGGGATCTCGTTGTGTGGGAAGCACCAAGAAAAAGAAACTAAAATACAGAGGGTTAGGACCTTTTCGAGTGTCTGAAATCACCCCTCAAGGGTCAGTCCGCATTGAAACTATAGAAGGGGTAGAAATGGAAGGGCACATAAATGGGAGCAAACTCAAGAAATATTATGGACCCCTGACCTAGGAAATGCTCACATAAGAGCATCTCCTAAAATAGAAGAAAGAGCTAGTCAAGGACAAGATCAAACAAGCTTAAGAGGAAGCCAAGGTGAGGGACGTCAAGCCAAAACAAAGACTCCAAAGGAGAACACTACACGTCAACATGGCTTAACTCACCTTTCTTGAGACAAGGATGACTTGGATATTGAACCTACATGACTCAGTGTATAGGTCTCTACAAGGGAGGGTCACACAACAAGCATCACACTCATTGATACAATGTCAAGTCATAACTTGATTTCCTATGAGACATGGGTAGCTTTAAACAAAACCCCCCTAGAGGTAACTAATGCTAGAATTCGAAGTGTGCATCCCTCTGTTACACATACAATAGGACTTTTGAGTGTAAACATCTCTATCAAAAATAATCCCTTGGTCGAGAAGGTGTTTGTTATGCCTGTAGGGACAATGGAAGAGGAAATGCTTCTTGGATGAACATGGATTTACGCCAGCAAACTGTCACATCCAATGGGCCAAACGAGAAGTACAACTTAATGATGGCAAAGACACCATCACCATGCCCTTATGGAATCCATTGAATAAAGGGAAACATGCAGTGGCGTGCAACATGGAATCTCCAATGCCACGAAAAATAGAAGGTTTAATAGAATAAGCATCCTCATCTCACAAGATCTTCCCTCTTCAAGAGAATAAAAGCAAAGGCAAATCATCCAAGAAAAAAAGCAATGGGCTCCCAAGGCCCAGCTTCAAGCACAAGGATACTATGAGACAGACAAAGCGTCATGGGTAACAAAGCAAAAAAGACATGATACAAGGAAGAGACAAGAAAAGCCAGACAAAGATAGGAAGCTGTATTCAAAGCAAGCCCGCAAACAACTCAACCTTCAACAATGGTGGGTCCAGAAAGACTTACTAGCACATGGCTATTATCAAGGAAACAAAACGGTATGGGTACCCAAAACAAATTCAAAACCCGTTTCTGCAAGTGCTTCCAACATAATAAAAGAGTACCATAAGCACAGACATGACAAAGCTTCAACTATATCAAGTGCTAAGGAAGCATCAAAGCTGATATGGAAAAAGAAGCTAATTCAACCAAGTAATCAACGAAGAGCAACACCGCCAATGTCACCCATCAAGGAGGAAAAACTGAACCAAGCCATTGACCAAAGTAAGAGAAACATGCACTCACAGGCACAAGAAGCAAAACAGGTTCCCCAAGATTCGGTGGATGTACTCCTCCACTCGATAGAGGGAAAAATCAAAAGTTCTCACTCAGAACTTATGCGGTTGCAACAGCACATTCCCACAGGCCCCAAGGTACAACATTGGTTCCCGTAGCACTAAAAGAATGAAGGAGGAAGATAAAGGCTACCCAACTCCAACAACTAGGTACAAGGTAAAAGGGTATGCTTTCCATGCTATGAAACATGTTCATTCATTTCACGTGTACACTTCTACTCCTCAGAATGAATTACATGTTGCCTTGGAGTGTTTGAGCATATAGAAAACAATAGGGTATCAATATTTGCACGGATAAAGGTATGAGCTGTTTCACGTCGTGAACCAGTTCAAACTAGTTCACATCGTGAACTGCTCAGGATTGCTTCATGCTGTGAAACAATTCAAAATAGTTCATGCCGTGTACCAACTCAAGCCACTTCACGTAGTGAAACGGTCAAAAAACCCCAACAAATCGCGGGCAGACATGTGGCATACCCCAATTAAGATGGTCGCCAGGGCCCGACAAACCATATAATAAATACTTCTTCTTTCCCATTTTTATCATTTTTCCATCGATTTGCTTCGTGAGATTCTCGTCTACATCGTGCATTGCGTGTGTTGTCTGCATCGTCTTCCCGAGTTTGCTTGGCGACCATTGAATTCCAAGTAGGAGCTCTTCACACTCTTGGTTTCTTTTCATCAATGAAATCAATGATTTCAATCGTCTTCATGAAAACAATGATTTCAATCATCTTCATGAAAACAATGATTGCCTGCACACATGGATTGAGTTTGTGTAAGCTTGTTTTCATTCATCTTGATTTTCATATTGTTATCATTAACTTTGTTTCCATTCATCTTAATTTAAGTCTAGAGACCAATATAGCTCCTCATAAATGCCCACAGGCATGACCCGTGAAATAGTAGTCTGCTATTTAACGGAGTCAAATGCAAATCGTTAACTTTGTTTCCATTCATCTTAATTTAAGTCTAGAGACCAATATAGCTCCTCATAAATGCCCACAGGCATGACCCGTGAAATAGTAGTCTGCTATTTAACGGAGTCAAATGCAAATCGCAAGTTGAAGCCCATATAATAAAATGGCTAGGGTTGCATTGCCCATATATGGGCTATCCATCCGCACAACTAATCTAAAACACCTGCTCTTTCACGAAGTAGAAACCTGCTCTTTCACGAGCAAAAACCTGCACTTTCACGTGCAAAAACCTGCACTTTCACAGCTTAAGCCCTTCACGGGTTAAGCCCTTTGCGGGTTAGGCCTTTCATGGCTTAAGCCCTTCACGTGCTAACACTTCACGAACTAACCTTTCACGTGCTAACCCTTCACGGGTTAACATCTCACGAATTAATCTTTCATGCATCACTCCTTCACGCTTGGCCATTTCACGGCGTGCTACTTCACGGTTAAAGACTGACACCCGAAAAATACTAATTCACACATATCCCTTCTTGTTTATTGCTCACTACACTAACACTCTTCCCATCATACACCCATGCAAATTACTAACCATTAAAAAAAATGAAAAAGGAGGACCATGAGCTCCTACCAGTCACAATGACTGATGTGTTTTCACATGTTACAAATGGCCTCCTCTGCAACATTCGAAACAGAGGTAGAGGGAAACCCAGCCCTTTAATCTTCTTGAAGAGAATAATCAAAAACTCATAAATTATATCAAATATTAAAATAACTACTTGAATTAAATTAAAAATTAAAGCATAAAACAAAACATAAGGCAAGAGAAAGAAAAACATCACCATCAACACAATCAACACAAGACTGGGTGCAATCTCCCCCCCCCCCCTTGTGCGGCGTGGCCTTCCCCCACACAAGGGTATTTAATTAGCTTTTCAAAAATAGACCATAGCCCCCAAAATATACAAAATGTGCTTTTAGAGAGCACGACACTCTTTTTTTACAAAAATAGAGTGTCTAATATTGGGACTAGGGTAAAGCCATAGGCTTTAAATAAATTCCACATTATAAATGTATTTTTCCCAATGTATCAAAATGGAAAAATCAACTACTAAGGTTACAAGCTACGCTTGTAAAAAATTAAATATGATGAACATAAGAAACATTCTCCTCGACATTATTTATCAATCCTCGTAATCTTCTTCACCTAAAATTATAAGCCCAATTAATAATTAAATTAATCCCACAAATATTAAACAGGCACAAACCATAACCAACTCATGTGACTACCAGGCGTAAGTACTCTAGGAATCACCCTGCCAATACAAACCTAGCTGAAATAATCATAGACGGCCCCAAGCATACGTCATATACCGCACGTATTAATATTTATAGTGGTGTCACCCACGATATTAACCTAGCCGGCATGACGCAAGAGTAACCTAGGCATCCCCAAATTACTCAAGAGGGGAAAATAATATTCTTAAAGAGGACTTAAAATATATTCTCATTACATCCCTCTTGCTTGAGTTTGCAATTGCCCTCAATTGCAGGTTTGCTGGGTTTGAAAAAAAATGAAGGATCTCAGGATAAGCTCGGAAAAATTTCTCAGGCATCCATTTTGCATCTTTTTGAGGATGGTTTTTGAATGTCAAAAGATATTTGATTAACACGAATCATAACAGTCCCCCTATTGGGAATCAACTGTCCTCAGTTGCGCAATCAATGAGTGGATGGCTTCATGGCACAAGTGGAGGACAAGATCATCACATCAAACAATTTCTGAAAATAAAACCAAACAAGTGAACGCATGTGTAATGTATCTAAGTGTCCCATACCACAGAGGTACCTTCCACATACAAACACTCGCTGGTGAAAGATAGAAGACATAGATACGTCTGGTGTAGCCATGTAAAACCAATCTAATGTTCCATACCATAGATTAATTCCACACGACACTACCTTAAGAACAGAAGTTTGAGACGGAGTAGCTAATTCCCTCTGAAACTTTCATTCTGACATAACTTTTCTCTATCCTCAAAATTAGACTACAAGACTCATTCCAAAAATGAATTAGGTCGAAATGGAAATTCTTATCAACTTAAGATTGAAAAATAATCACTTACATTACTGTCAATAACTTGATGAATTCTGGGGATTTGTTCTTGATCTTAATCTTGTAATTGTCTAACTAAATTCTCGGGATTTGTTTTTGATCTTAATCTTGATGAATTCTGGAGATTTGTTTTTGATCTTAATCTTAATCTTGTAATTGTCTAACTAAATTCAAAAATTATAATCTTTGAATAGGTTTATAATTCTTGAATTTGTGAATCTTACTTGTAAACAATGAAATCTAAAGGGGATCTTGATCTTAAGCTTAATCTTAAACTTGAAATCAGAACTTGAAGAAAGATAGACATTTTGCACCCTAGTTGATAGCAAGAACTTGATATACTAGTAATGAATCTTGGCTTAGATTAAAAATACTTGAATGGACAAAAATTGAGAGATTAGTCTTTAATTAATCATAATTGTAATTCTTGAATAAATCTTGTTCTTAAGGGGTTTAAATCTTGTGGTTAAATATATCTTTGACTTAGAGCAATTCTTGGTCTAGAAAGAATCTTGTACTTGGATAGATCTTAAACTAGAACACTTGAAAATTTAGACAAAACTTTACTTGAATTGGTATAAACTTCGTAATTGTGATTGGTATACAACTTAAGCTTGGTTTTTAGTCACTTGAGAGCTATTTCTTTACTTTTCTCATCATCTCACTAATTTCGTTGGTGAAGCAATTGATAACTTGAATCAAAGACTGGAGAAACTTGCTTGGTTCTTGAATCTTCAAATTGGTCTTAATCTTCTATGAAATGTCTAGCAATCATTTTTTACTTGAATTTGGGCAACTAGATCTTGAAGATAACTTTTGCTAATCTTGTCTCGATCTTTCTAGTTAGGTCACGTATCTAAAATTCTTTTCAGGAGCTAAAGTTTTCTAACTAGGTCTAGAAGGAAAGAATATACAAAAGCAAACAAGAAATTGTATACAATAAATAATTTTTTTACACATACCTCCACCTTTGGTTAATGTGTCGAGTGCGTTAACCTCTTCGGTGTCAAACATGTCCTTTGCTGCAATTTGGTTCTTCTTTTTAGTCGGGCAAGATTTAGCATAATGTCCCAACATCTTACACCTAAAACACTTGACAATAGATAGCTTGGATATGATGTCATTGGTTGGGCTATGCATGTCAGATGCTTCCACAGTTTTAACTTTCTTCTTAATATATTTGTTCATTCTAGACAGATGTCGTTCAATCTTTCTTTGATGCTCTCGTTCTTGATTCAAAAGAATATGGAGAGAATCAAGCTGTTCCTGAATAGTACGACGGTGCTGCGGATATTCACCCATTTTCTGACAATTAAAAGGAATAGCAAAAATTTAAAACAAGAGAAAAGATAGGGTTTCTTATCTCATATGGAATGTCGAGCTAGATGTGAGTCCTATCAAGTTAGCTCAATACACAAATGCATAATTTTTCAAGAAATAATCCATGTACTCCTTTAATAATTAAAGCTTTATTAATTAAAGCTCAAAGAGCTTCTTAATTAAGCTTACTAAAATAAAAGCTTTGCTTAACATGATTTTCCACTAATTTAAATCCAACGCACAGTTAAACCCAAGCATCATAATGGCTTAAATGAAATGATTAGGTGAATTCAATCATCATTGAATTCATGAAGTTCGAGGCAGATTTGTTATTATTAAAAAAAAACTTTAGAGGAAATTATAATCAGTGCACAACGATTTCAATAGGTGCAGCTTATATACATAAATCTAAAGCTGGGTAATATAAAGCTTATAAAGCTCTTTAAATCAATCCAAGCTTTTATTATTAAAAGCTTGTAATGCCTTTATCTGAGCGCAGCTCCGAACGGGTAAAAGTAATCTTCGCCCCAGCTGGAGAAGAAGTCGCCCACCGCATCAAATATAAAAAATAAAAAAATAAACATTTTAAGCTCATAAAGCTTTTAGCTAATATAAGCTGTAATAATAAAGCTTTTAAGCTTAAATAAGCACAAATAGAAAATCGACGTCTGAAAATTCCTCCCCCCCTGAATTCGCAGCGCTCGGCCGTCGACCAGATGGAGAGAGGTTGGAAGGAGAGAGAAGCACGCTGCCGCCCGGGTATGAAGGAGAGAGAGAGAGAGAGAGAGAGAGAGAGAGAGAGAGAGAGAGAGAGAGAGAGAGAGAGAGAGAGAGAGAGAGAGAGAGAGAGAGAGAGAGAGAATAATTGGTAATTATATATATATATATATATATATATGGCTTTAAGCTTGCGCCCAGCGCATCAACTGAGGAGGAAAAAATAAATAAAAATTAAAAGTAATTTTTGAAAACAACTCTTGAACAATTCTCATCCCTCTATTGTAGAAACTGAGCAAAGGAAAGGTTTAGCAATTCTGATTATGGCTCTCCATGCTCCTCTGCTTGCTCTTTCAATCCGTACGGACAGATTAAGAAGAGGATTAGTGAAGAGGAAGATGGTTTTATGGTTTTGGGAAACCCACTAATGGTTTTTCACCTAGTTTTACCCTTTGGGCAATAGATTGATGGAGATTGATTACCCAATGGTTAAAAACAAGCTTTATTTCATCCATACATAAACAAAAATCCCTAAACGTGTTCTTCTTTAATTTAAATTCAAGAAAATTACCAAAATCACCTTTGTTTTTATCTCTTTCACCTCTTTTGACCGCCTTCAAGAAAATTAAATTACACCAAAGCTCTGATACCACTGAAACAGGACCCTTTAATCTTCTTGAAGAGAATAATCAAAAACTCATAAATTATATCAAATATTAAAATAACTACTTGAATTAAATTAAAAATTAAAGCATAAAACAAAACATAAGGCAAGAGAAAGAAAAACATCACCATCAACACAATCAACACAAGACTGGGTGCAATCTTCCCCCCCCTTGTGCGGCGTGGCCTTCCCCCACACAAGGGTATTTAATTAGCTTTTCAAAAATAGGCCATAGTCCCCAAAATATACAAAATGTGCTTTTAGAGAGCACGACACTCTTCTTTTACAAAAATAGAGTGTCTAATATTGGGACTAGGGTAAAGCCATAGGCTTTAAATAAATTCCACATTATAAATGTATTTTTCCCAATGTATCAAAATGGAAAAATCAACTACTAAGGTTACAAGCTACGCTTGTAAAAAATTAAATATGATGAACATAAGAAACATTCTCCTCGACATTATTTATCAATCCTCGTAATCTTCTTCACCTGAAATTATAAGCCCAATTAATAATTAAATTAATCCCACAAATATTAAACAGGCACAAACCATAACCAACTCATGTGACTACCAGGCGTAAGTACTCTAGGAATCACCCTGCCAATACAAACCTAGCTGAAATAATCATAGACGGCCCCAAGCATACGTCATATACCGCACGTATTAATATTTATAGTGGTGTCACCCCATGATATTAACCTAGCCGGCATGACGCAAGAGTAACCTAGGCGTCCCCAAATTACTCAAGAGGGAAAAATAATATTCTTAAAGAGGACTTAAAATATATTCTCATTACATCCCTCTCGCTTGAGTTTGCAATTGCCCTCAATTGCAGGTTTGCTGGGTTTGAAAAAAAACGAAGGATCTCAGGATAAGCTCGGAAAATTTCTCGGGCATCCATTTTGCATCTTTTTGAGGATGGTTTTTGAATGTCAAAAGATATTTGATTAACATGGATCATAACACCAGCCAGCACCACGGGATCACCAAAAAAACAGAAGAGACAACCACATGGCACCAAGTTAACCTATCTTGGGCCATATGCACAAACAGTTCAAGGTTCAGTCATTCAGAAGGATATTTAGACAGCTCATGGCAAAATCATATTCCAGTACCACAGCCCTAAATGCTTGAAGATATTAGAGGATGCAGATGTCAAAACCAAGCTATAGAAAGTTGGACTAGACAAGATGGTAGAGATCCTCCCCCGCACCATCAACACAACATTATGTGCAGAGTTCCTAAAGACATATGACAGAATCACCAAGAGGGGCACAGTCACCAAGGCTAATGGATCAACTGAGAAGGTCCTCATTACTGAGGAAATGATCCGTGAATCACTACAGCTACCACCACCAATACCAACACATATCCATACCATCGATAAAATGCCTATGGAGGATATGCTAAAGAGGATCTCTTACAACTCAAATGGAGCAAAATACGAGACCATCAGAGATGAAGTGCATGAAAAAGCTTGCAGGGTGATGTCAATGATCATGCAAGTCAAGCCAATTGACAGGTATAACAGGGTCCCCCTTAATATAGAATAGCCAAAGTCCATGAAGAAAAGCAGGAAGACTGGGCTTGGTACATCCACCAAGAGATGGAGAATTACTTAAAGTCACACCAGTCAAAGGTGTGTAATCCCTATCTTCTTACGAAAGTGCTCAGCCATGCAGCTCATCTACCTATTCCTGAAGGCACGCAGGAGGTAGGGGCATCCCAAAGTGAAGGAACATTGGAGCCCTCGACAAATATTTCAGAAGAGATGCAACAAGGTCATGCAGTCTTAAAAGAGACCAAAGAACTCATTCAGGAACTAAAGGGGGGCAAGAAATCCAAGAAAAGTAAGAAGATGCAAGGCAGCTTACAGCAATTAGAATTTGAAACTCATCGTATGGAAGAAGAGGTAGCACAAGATATCGCATCTTTTCAGCAGGTTCTGGAGGAACAAGAGGCTAAAGATAAAGAAAATATCAGCATGATAGCATAAGCAATTTCAAAGTCAACAAAACAAACGCCACCATCAAGCCCTGTTCACATGGTGTTCACTAATCTTTCACCACTCCGCGACCCCATCATCTCTAATCAGCCCATCTCAACGGAAGTTGGTGCAACACAAGCTCCCGCTGCCACAAAAAAAGGAGGAGTGGGAAAGTAATGAAGAGGCCACATCAGCACACCCAGACTCTCGAGAAGCACAAGAAGCTGAGAAGAGGAGGAAGCCCAATGACACCACAAGTCCACATAAGAGAAGGTGATTGAAAGTTGAGGGCACTATTGACAAAGGATCTTCTTGCACAATCACTAGGCAAAAGGCTCAGCATCCACAAGTGTAGATTTATGGACCCAAGAACAAAGAGTATAGAGATCTCACTTGCTTACCACACACTTGTTGCATGACAGGAATGCTACACTATGGAAACAGGTCCAGGAGTCTACGGGACCAAGTGACAGCACTTAAAGAGCAGCTAGCAGCACTAATGCCACTCACAGGGACGTCATTCTAAAAAGCTTAAAGGCATCCGAGGAACAAGAGGCCAGACTGCAGGCCATGGAGAGTAATAAACAGATTTATCAGCAGCAAAACCATAGTCCGTACCACAAAGGACAACGAGGAGCTGAAGGCAAGATTAGAGCAGGCCAAGGTCCTACTACAAAAAGAAGTGACGTATACCAATGAGAAGGAAGCACAATTTGCACACCAACTAGAAGAAGCACATGCCACATACAAAGCAAAAGAAGATGGGTATACATGACAAATCCAAACACTCACTTGAGCGATTACTCAAGCAGAAAATAAGTGGTAAGCCTGCATACAGAAAGAGAGCAGAGATGAATAAAGCACATGCCGAGAAACTGAAGGCCCTAAACAAGGTAATTAGTGCCAAGCCTCAAGAGATGGATCAAATGCTTGTTAGTCATCAACGAGTACTTGAGTACGTACACCAGCTGACTACCAGTCAAAGCTTGGCAGAAGAATGGTGAAGACTACATGAAGAAGCTATTGTTCAGGTCACAGCTTCCAAGATTGAAGTAGAGGAAGCAAATAAAAGATATGCAGAACTGGCCGCTGCTAGAGAAGTGCGAGAAGCTGACATCTCCAAACTACTTACCACAAAAGACTCGAGAATATAGGATTTGGAACGCCAACTCTCCCTCCAAGAAAGATCTCAGAGGACGGAATAGATTGATAAATTATGACTCCTCATCGAATGCGCCTCGGAGATAGGTTTGTTGCCAGTGAATCCTCGGGCCCCTCCTCAAACACTAACATTGTTTTTATCTTCACTGACCCTCTCTCTCCTCCAACATGAAATTAACCTCATATAAGACCTCAGTCTGGGAGACCTTACACTAATTCGTCAGAACACGAAAAGAGATGTAGACCCCACACTCATAACGAGAATCCTTCGAGGGGATATAGTGCTTACTGACCAAGCTAATATCTTTTTCTTTCCCTTACATCCCATAGTACTAAACCTCTATAGTTGGTGTGGGGTGCTCCAACAATCAAACATCTTGGATGGCAATGTCAATAAACTCCACCTATTTATCCCAGATAATATCCAAATGATACCGGGCGGCCAATTACGAGGTGGTTGCATGAAGTTATCAATGGGTTATTAGCCATGGATGGATTGAAGTATATAATACCCATCAACATTTAAATCTCTCCAAATCTACATTATATCATCCTTTTGGTATTATAAAGCTTTACCAAAATATCCACAAGCATTTAGAGGATATGCTCAATAATGTAATTTTTAATTTTGATAAAGAGTATATAGAATATCCTCATATAACCACCGCCGATGATATAAATGATCTTCAGGAATTTATGAAAACTAACAAGCCTAGCCTTCTGCCCCCAAGATCCGAAGAGGGTCAAGAAGAAACACAAGGACCCTCCTTATCTTATACTTATCCAGTGTTCTCATCCATGGCCAGTAAATTATTAAACCCATTCCCTAATGTATCTTCAACTAACAAGACTGAGACATTGCATCTTCTCTCACTTCTCTTCTCTCCCAGTTGATTTTCCTATTAACACTCTCACCACCAAGGAGTTGCTGGCACCAACATTATCTCCACCAAGGCCACTCGATAAGGCTCATGTTTAAGGTACTGATGTAAATCACACCCTTCGAGCAGAAGAATACTACTGGATGTATACTTGACCATGGAGTCAAGGAGGCAACCTTAAGTTCCATACCCTCTCCGAGCCCCAATGCCAGATTTAGAGGAGCTGTTACCAATGGGTGAAGAAGTGACATTATTGGAAAATGTGGCTCGTAACACAAAGCTGGCCAATCCGCAATTAGCTGACTTATTGGAAATCAGAATTGTCACATTTATGATCAACTACTATTTTCGCAGATGGCGGAAGCAACACCCAGTGCATACAAGGGGAGGCTACACGACTATCCACATAGATGATACCAACCCTTATATGACAGATTTTGGCATATAGCCGGAATGGCGAAAGGAGTACCTAACAATGCCCGAATAAATCTATTAGTATCAAAGCTTCGTGCTAGCACTATAAGTCGCTCCTTTATACATGCCACTCAAAAGGCAACTAACTCCACTACAGTTCCAAGAGGCCAAGAAAAGGGATTCTCACGTGTGCTACAACTTCCCGCACTTCTCGCCATCAACATTCCAAGATATAATAAGTCAAAGACAACAATTTCTCACATGGATAAGAACATGGCGCAGAATCCTGGATCCAAATGTAGTAGCATTGGTAAGATGTTTGAAGTTGATTGTGGTCCTCATGGATCAACCAAAAGAAAGACATGATGGATTGAGGCAGAGCAACTTTGCTTCGACATGAACACAAGGCCAACTAGAAGAGGCATGATGCTTGTGACTATCATCGCCTAAGGTGTCTTCTAGGATACATGCATGTCAAGTTTGAAGACATGGTCAACACCGGGTTCCGGACTTCTCACTCAGCATTCTAAAGAACCATTAAAAAGCTTCAGTCCCACCGCAACTTCTATAGACACAAGGTGGGCGACCAGGTCTTTCGACCTAGGTAAAGGTTATGAGGACAGAACCTACATCAGGGAGCGGGGATATTAATCCCATTTGGGATTAACAAAGATGCTCCTCCAATTGAGGACATTAATAAGTGTCATGTAAAGGCATTGTAAAAGTTGTACATTTTGAGATACTGGCCACCCAAGGCTTTAGTTAGTAAGTTTTGGGCGCCCAAATGTGAATAAGGGCTAGTTGTATAAAAGGCAAATTCTCATAATGAAATGACACAATCCCCCTTTGTGCTATGAGAGCTCTTGTCTTTGGAGAGAGAGAGAGAGAGAGAGAGAGAGAGAGAGAGAGAGAGAGTACTCTAGTGTATGTTCCTCTTTCACGCATGTGTGTGAAAGAGTGAGAGGTAGATTGCCTTGTATCGTGGTGTGAGTGACTTTGCGGTGATGACATGGAGGTGGAGATCGGAGGAGTGGAGCTTCCAAATCAAGCTTGGGGAGCCTCAAGGGACGTGAGCTCGAAGCATTGGTAAGTACCCAACGATTGTTGTGTCTATTGCTTCTCATGTTTGCAATTGTGTGGAGTTCCCTCTTGGGAGGTGCGGTAGCCCATAACAATGGACCATTTGGAGCAGCATGAGAGGGTTGGCTACCATAGACCAATCAAAGAAAACTAAAAGCACCACGAAGAACCAGCCGGCTTGGAGACTTGTTTGGTTTGCTAGAGGCCCCCAGTACATGAATACTTACCGCAAGACTTGTTTGGTTTGCTAGAGGCCCCTAGTACATGAATACTTACCGCAAGGCACCAACCTAACAAAGAATCAATCCGCAATACATACCAATCAAGGGGATCTATTCATGGTAGAAGTACTTTGAGAGATAGGCCACAAACACCTTTTTGAAAAACTTTCCAAAGCTTCCCTCTCCGCCCGCCAAGTGAAGCCATAACCGAACAATGGATGCTTAGGTGATGAGCATGTTCATGGGCGAGCATGAAGATTCTGAAGACCTGCATGCCCATACGTTGGCTACCTACCTCGAAGGATTCAACAAGGTGAAGTGTTCTTGGGGTGGCACATTTATCATGAAAGTGAAGTGCAACAATTAGCCTTTTCAATGTCACCATTGGCCTGTGGAGACCAAAGTAGCAACACACACACACACACACACACACACACGTTGATGTAGCGAGCAAGCGGAGATATAGAGGAGCACAACACTCAAAGCAGATTGATGAGAATTAGTGAAATACAAGTGAAGTGACATGATAAGGTCACTTACACTCATTCATATGTGTGTACACGTTCGGGGAAAAAGTGGTTTGGCCCATTAATAGCCTACGTCACACACCACTACCATATAAATGACTATAGTGAGTGAGGAAAAAAAAGATTGTAAACAAGTTATGGTGGCAAAGAGATGGTACAAGTCTCCCCTTAGAACTATAGTCATAAATCCTTCGTATAGCTAAGTACTTTCATTGATGAAACTAGAGGATAACAGTAAATACAAAGACATATATGTCCAATGTATAAGTACTTTGGCAAATAAATACAGAGACATATATGTGCCAATGTACTTATATAGCAGTAACTTGGTTTAAAATGATTTTGGAGCATTCCCCTTGCTTTATCTCAGTATTTGCGAAGTTGCCTTTTGGTACTTGGCAAGTTTTATAGTCTATATATACAGTGAAAAATATGCCAAATAAGCGTTAAATGGTTATACTTATCATATAAAAAACTTTATATTATGTATAAATTATTATTTATATAAAAAACACTTTATATTATTGTATATAAAAAATACATTATATTATGTATAAACTATTATTTATATAAAAAATAATTTATATTATTGTATAAAAAAATACTATAAATCACATTATACTAATGAATAATCACATTTATTTTTTTACAAATAGTATAAAATTAATATAACTTACATCCATATGCATCTGAGAAGTGCTCCCCTTGTGTCTCGATGAGTGTCTTGCAGTCTCTTAGGGACAACTTATATCACCATTTCAAGTTCTTTCTCTAGATAATTCGACTTTGGTTAGCAGCATCAAGTCCTATGTGTGCTCTGGATTTGAATGTAGACAAACAATCATGTCTAGTTCACTTGGAGGGCTTGCTATGCTCTAGTATTCAATTGTTCCACCGCCTATGATCAATATCACAAGTTCCTTTACTATGAAGAATTAATCACAAAAGGTGTCGCAAGTTCCAACATCTTAGGGTCTTTTCCCACGGTACAGTTTACTGTGCCATGAGAAAATTCAAGGAATTTTATTAGCAACAATTTACGTTCTCACGTGAGCTTGATGAGATTATCAGTCAAGATGGCCAAGTTTTGGTAGTATTTTTCTGACTATGCCAATTTCGGCATGATTAGAAATGAGCAGGCCAAGATTGGAGAGGGAACGTCCAGTTTACATAATGTGTGGGAAAATCGTGTCAAGGGGTTTTCTATTGTACAGTGAAGTGTGCCATGAGAAAATCAAGGTATTGAATGCTTGAAGGTTTTCACGTTCACACCTGGGTGAGTTTCAATGGCCTTTTCACACTCAGAGTTTCAATGACCGATCTCGTTGCCCCCTATTGTTAGTGTCCGGACACAATCGACTAGTGTGTGAAGGCGTGGTGTATAAAGTGTGTGAGGATTCTCAAGAAAAGCTCTTAATAAACCTAAGCTCCTTTTTACAGCGTTCGCCCTAGGTACCCCTTCCTGCGAGACAGGTCTGCTTCACCGGCATGGCTGAGCACTTGGCCTCCATCTTCGGCACAGAGAAAGACAGGGTAAACTGCCCCTTCTACTTCAAGATCGGGGCCTGCCGCCATGGCGATCGGTGCTCGCGCCTTCACAACCGCCCCACCATCAGCCCCACCCTCCTCTTCTCCAACATGTACCAGAGGCCCGACTACACCACGCCCGGGGTCGACCTGCAGGCTCAAAATATCGACCCCCGCAAGGTCCAGGAGCATTTCGAGGTACTTTTCCCTCCTCTCCAAAAGAAAGAGCACAGGTTTTTCTTTTTTTGAAGTCTATTTTCTGTGATCTCATGCCAGGTTAGGTTTTTCTGGCTGCCTTTCGTGTGACGCTATGTCGGGTTTTCTCTAGTAGCCTTGCCTGTGGCTTCTGAATGTTCCGTAGAAAACAAATTGTATGGCTTTTCCCTCCCTTAGTAGCTTTGCCTGTGGCTCTTAACCCTCTTTGTGTTCTGTGCTGTGCTGTCGGAACCGAGTCTTTTGGTCTTTTTAGTTTTACTTCGAAGTCTTTGCTATTAATTGGATGCCTCTGTCTAAGGATCAGATTTTTCATAATGTTTGTGCAAGAATCCATCAGATCAGTTTAGGAATGCACAGGTTATGGCATGGCATGGCATATGCTGTCGTGGTTACATACTTTTGGCATGGCATATGCTTTGGTGGGCTACATGAGTGTGACATGGGGTGGCACATGATTCAGTTGGTTACATGGTCAAGGCATGGCAAGGGCTATATATTTCTGGCATTGCACGAGTATCATTCAGCTATACTTTTCTGGCATTACAGCTACTTTTAAAATCCCTGAAAGTTTTAAGTTGTCTTGAGAAGAGATGTATTCTTGTGGTTTTCAACAAAGTTGGGGTTTCTGCTGCATGCAGTCCCTGTGTTTTGTACATTGCACATATCACATTCATGTGTGTCTTTGTATATGTCTATGCAAGCCATGTATTGTGGGTGATCAGTTCTGTCCAGGTACATGGCTTCTTTTAAGATATCACAAAGTATACACTTCTGGCTTAGTGAATGCCACATACAGTGTGTGCTGTGCCATGACAAGGCATGTAAAACACAGCAGTCATTTGTCTTGGACACAATGACAGTGAGCTGTTGTATTTGTGCAGGGCATATGTAGCACAGCATGCCCGACTTTTTTTTTTTCTGGCCTGCGTTGAATATTTTCTTAACAAGTTGATTCCTTAACCAGGATTTCTATGAAGACATTTTTGAAGAGCTAAGCAAGTATGGGGAGCTGGAAAGCTTGAATGTGTGTGACAATATGGCTGATCACATGGTAAGCCTCTAGTTGGCTTCTATTCTTGGCGGTATCCTTTTTGTTCAGACCATGGTACATGTTATCTTAATTTAGTCTCACTAATGTCAAGCACAGGTTGGTAATGTATATGCACAATTTCGCGAAGAAGAACAGGCAGCAGCAGCACTGCAGGGGATGACGGGGAGGTTTTATGCTGGTACTATTTCTTTTTTTGGAGCATTCTTCTATGCAGGACTGCTTTGAACTTTCTGGTTTGTTACTAACCTGTTATGGTACAGGGCGTCCTATCATTGTGGACTTCTCTCCTGTGACGGACTTCAGGGAAGCAACATGCAGACAGTACGAGGAGAATACCTGTAATCGTGGTGGCTACTGTAATTTTATGCATTTGAAAAAAACAAGCAGGTAACAATGAGTAGCCAGATTCTCCATGTATACATCCTGGTAAGTTATTATCGTTTTTGTTGCCAGAAATTATTGTTCTGGGTTGTCTGTTGGCTGCAGGGAATTGCGAAGAAAACTGTTTGGAAATAACAGGAGGCACAGTAGGAGCCGCAGCCATAGCAGGAGCCGTAGCCCACGCAGAGATCATGATAAACGTGAAAGGTATCAAGATGATCATCATGCTTCTGGTGGTGGTGGTGGTCGAAGTTACCGGCACAATGGTGGTGGTGCAGATGAACGCAGATATGATCGTGATGACAGAAGGTACCGGAGGAGAGAGGATGATAGAGCCTACAGTCCTGCCAACCGCAGACGGAGTCCCCC
Source organism: Cibotium barometz (assembly GCF_041138505.1). Classification (NCBI taxonomy): domain Eukaryota; kingdom Viridiplantae; phylum Streptophyta; class Polypodiopsida; order Cyatheales; family Cibotiaceae; genus Cibotium; species Cibotium barometz. The sequence continues at coordinate 21,662,528 of NC_141099.1, forward strand.
TGGCCACAGGAACAGAAGTCCTGTGAGGGAGGGTAGTGCAGAGCGCAGAGCTAAAATTGAGCAGTGGAATAGAGAGCGTGAAGAGTTGCAACATTCCACCTTCGGGAATGTTAATGGACACCAGCAATGATGCATAGGTATATGAGCCTTGCTGTTTCCTTACACTACCCGGAACAGCCCCCCCGTACAACGTGGCTACCCTATGTAGCTCACAGGTAGTTTGATTTTGTGCAGGTTTGCAGGTTGAGGATGCTGTACTCTGCAGTCTGAAATTTTAGATAGTGGCATGAATGTTGTGCATGAAATGCTTGTGCCTGGAAAGTGTGTATATTGCATGCATGTTTTCTGCACAGGGGCTAGGTTGTCATGACAGGCGTACATGGTTGGTTGCTTATTATGGGGAGAAGCTGTAGATTTGGTGGCAGTTTTTGCGGGTGTGTCATGGTAGGGAATTGGTGGTTCTTTCTAGGAATTTTGCAAGTTGGGTTTTTTCAAAAGTGGATGGGCTCATATGATTGCGATAGGTGGATGCAGGTTTCAGGTTTCCCTGACTCTGCGTGGGTGTACTGGTGTCTGGCGCTAACTGCACCTTTGTTTACAGGTGGGATTCCAAGTTATCCTCAAGTGCTGCAGGCAAGGGTGCAGGTTGATTTTCTCAGTACTACAGGAATTTCTCAGCCAAGGGGGTATTTCTGCTAGTGCGGTGGACAATTGGCTAGCAATTCTCTGTTAATATTTAGTGTTGTGCAGGACTTTCCTTCTCCAGGTTGTAGGATCTTTTTCAGTCTGCTGATATTCTGCAGGGACTTATGCTTATGTTGAAGATTTGAGCAGATTTTAGGTTGCTTCTGTGTTTTCCAGGGTATTGAAGGATTAACTCAGATTTTTAATGGACTTAAAACCAGTGGGCTACAGCCTTAAGCTAGTTATCCGTTTGAGCAATGTTTGTATTCATGTATGAAATTTTTGGTGAAGACCTTTGCTACCAAAGCTTTTGTCTTGTGGCTGTTGGTGCTCTTATTTGTGAGTGGTCAAACCGCTTTATTCAAAAAGTCCTTATCGAATGAGATGATGTATGATCTTGTATCTTGTATTTTGATGTGAACTAACGGTTGAGGTAGCAAAGTTTGTTCAGTGCCTCGCCATCTCTCGTCATTCTGATTTACGCTTGATGAGCCTGATGTGTAGTCAAGTCAGGTTGAATAGTGTCAATCAAAGCTTGAGAGTTAAATTGCTACTTCTTCATTGAGGCTTGCCCTTACCAGCTGCTTCTAAGTTTCACCTTTAGTTTTGGAGGGAGAATTGTGCTGAGTATTGGAATTATATGTGAAATGTATCCCAGTTGATCAAATCTTTTTATGTAACTTTTGAACTCCAGAAAAGTCTTTACTTAATTGGCAAAAGTATCTCTTTTTCTTGGAGTAGAAATTACCTACATTGTAGTAAGTGAAATATGTATAGACTTTATAGTGAATTACTTTTGGACTCTGAAGTAAACTCCTAATTGTGTAGGTGCACCTTACCCACTCCTGCACATACAGTCCAGGCGACTCCTAGGGTAGTAATGTATGCAAATCTTTTGACAAGCTCAGAGAGGACTTGTCACATTCATTCCAAAGAGGATGAAGATAGTGATGTAACACTTTCTTGGGGGGATAAATGGATGCTAGGATGACGTAGGGCAAAGAAAATGAAGACCTAGGAGAAGCTTGGTGTTGTTGGAAAAGCAATTATTCAATGTTCCACCCGTGTATTGCCATTGCGGGTGATGAATGTGCTCTATCTTGTAGGGCTCTTGAATGAGCAGCAGCTGCTGTGATCGCTCTGGCACCCGACAATTATTAGGTTAAAGACTGGATGGTGTTCAAATTATGGCATATGTGGATTATTCAGTGTTCTGAGTAGGATGTATGCTTGTGTGGGTTGTGTATTGAGGACAATTTGTGGGGGTTGCCATATGTATACAACTAGAATGCTGAGGCAATTGTGATTGTGGTTTTGTAGTCAATATTAACTTTCTATGACTTCTTATGAACTTGTTAAAAATTTATTGTTACCCTTGATCGTAGCTAAGCTAAATTATTTTCGGAGGGGAGGATTATTGTTTTAGAGCTTACTAATAATATATTTTTACTATTGCTAAATAGTAACAAAGATGACATAATGGAACTAGACTGTCGTATATCAACTTGACACCAGCTCCTTATCAACAACAAAGTAATAGCAAATATCATATCAAAGGTGTACCTCTCAATTTGGATAACAATTATCGGGAATGAAGTAGACCCTCCAATTGTTGGATACATATGAAATCTCTTTTAGACTCCATAAGTCATTAGTAATGTTGATTGGTTTGATTACTACTATGCTCAATACATGCATGTGTACGTGGAAAAAAGAAGAAAGAGACCATACACAAGATATGATAAGGTGTCGAAAGTCTCCCCTTAAAACTATAATTGTAGGGGATCGTTCACTCATGGTTGGGGTGGGTTTTGTTCTTGAGGATTTTATTTGTTGCCCAAAATGCCAAGGCGGGTTTTGTTCTTGAGGATTTTATTTCTTGCCCAAAATGCTAGAAGAGCATTGGCTCTTCTTCCCTAGAAGTCTGGGTGTTGCCTTGTTTGCCTTCTGAAGAATCTTCAAGGTCATTCCTTTCATTTGTAGGCTTGTGGCTTTGGAAGAAGGTATAGGCCTCCTACATGCCTTGATGATAAAGATGTCTTGTCGATAAGGCCACATGGATGGTGTGAATGGTGGCATCTCCTATGGTGAATGCTTGCTCGAGTAAGTGTAGAATATTTGATATGTTTAGAGGATGCCTTGTGCGTTGTATTGGTTGTTGGGCATGTGACAAAGCGGGCACTAGGTTGCCTTCACTCCTCGAGAAATGAGGGTCTTCATGGTTGTCATGGTTGAGTGAAGTAGATTGTCAGTGATGGGGTAGTTGAGGCGTCGGGTGGTGTTGTGAGTTCGGGGAAGTGATCTTCCTCGTTCGAGAGTGAAGAATTGATGAACAAGTGGCACCACGTGGCGAGGTTGGTCTCGAGAAGCTGGGATTCAATGGAGGCACGTGGGCGGTTGAAAGTCCTCCATGGTTGGGTGAGGAGAGCAAGGGGTTTTGGGATGCCTCTAGATTTTACCTCTTCAACAGGGGAAGTTGAACCTTGGAGTTGGCAAAGAGATATCGTTTCATAAGCTTGGAAAGTGCTTGGCAAGGCACATGGGGTGGACGTTGCTTAGATGGAATGACAAAGTATCTTTGTAAACATGTGGAAGGATCTTTGTAACATGTGGACAAAGTGTAACTTGCTTGCCAGATTGTTTCACGAGCCTTGGAGTTGCTGGTTAGGCATGGAAACTGTCGGAAAAGCATTTGCTCAATGCTCCATCCTCGGGTTTTTTTTTGTGGGTGATAGATGTGTTCTATTTTGTAAGGCCCCCTTTATGAGGAGTAGCCATTGTGGTGAGCACCTGGGCACCTCGCAGTTCCTAGTTTAGACATTGATGGTGGCGAAGTGTGGCAAGACGGCTTATGTAGACTTATCATTTTGCTAAGTAGGATGTATGCTTATGCGGCCTATGTGACTATATGTGGGCGCATGACACTGTTCTTGGGTTACAGGCCCATTTGAGGGTCCAAATGGTCTCAGATCCTCGTGAAAGATATGTAAGGACCTTCAAGACTTTTTTGTACTCTTAAATGGTCCCAGTCGGATAATGTGGTCGATTGGTCATTTTGAACCAAGTTGTAATGTTTTGGCCGACATGGTTGACCTACGTCCACACTAACCCTGGGTACTATATATGGACTTTTTTGGTAGCCTTAATTGATCATTGAGTTCATTGTGTTCAAGTAATTTTGTAAGCAAGACATCCTCTGTCTAGAGTGTGTAGATTGCCATCAAAGCTCCTTACCTGGTGGACAGATGTTGTCAGTTTGTAACCAAGTTTTGCAAGTAATAATATTGTTTACTCTCTTCTTTATGCAATTCAATGCTTTGTATTGTGTTGATCCAGCTTTTGCTATTGTGTATTCTTACAAAAATAACTTGGCCAGAATGGTGAAGAACGTCCTGTTTTGTCGATCCCTAGCCTTCTGGCGAGTGAGGAAAGTGAGCACGTGGGTCGGGGGCACCAATTAGGGAACTATGACGTCTTCAAATTCGAGGACTACGGCTTTAAATTTGGGGACTGATGTCTTCAAATTTGGCTCCTTTGGAATTGAGACCTTCTTTGGTGTGACGAGGTGCCACAACCATGCCTTCTTTCCTGCCATGGAATTTTGTTGAGAGGGTTGGGAAGTGTAGGGCTCTTCACACACAAGATCCTTGGTGAGTGATTTTTCATTGTGACCCCATCCGATATCTTGCCCTCCCCTGAATTATCCGTGTTGTGGGATGACTCAATGAAGTGCCGGGTGAGAGGAGATCTGGGCCTCATGATGACTGGCAGTATTGGAATACTGTGAGCGTGACCTTGTTAAGGTAGGGGTCTACTTCGGGTAGTTGAAAGCCAGCATGATATTTTGTCGATAGATAGGTGATTGTGAGGGTGGTTTTAACTTGGGCATGAATGAGGGTTCTTTGGCCTTTATGGAGCATATCGGGGTTGAGGGAGCATGAATCATTCCTAATGGTAACTATCATTTTAACAAATGGATCAGGAAGATCCAGAGGTTGCTTTCTAGGTTCCCTTCATTAGTAGCCATGGGTCTCGTTAGGATGTTCCTTGTGTGCAAGGATTAAGTACTTAGTTTTAGTGTGTGCACAATCGTTTTATGTGAAGTTCAAAGTGGCGAAGAGGCTTGGATGTAGCAAAATAGGAAACAATGAAAGGGAGGGGGACTATGTCAAAAGAAAGGCCTCAATGAGAGGAGTTGGGACTTGGAAATGTGGGTGAAGGGTTAGGTAGGGATGCCTGTAGGCTTCGATGGAGGTTTTTGGACTATTTGATTAGAAGCTTTTAGACTTTTTGGGGTATGCCTTTTGACTATCTGGACATGTACTTCCACAAATGATCATAGCTAAACCAGCTTGACACTCCATGGGTAGTGCTCTACCCATCCATTTTTAGATTTTTTACCTCACTTATACTAGTTTATCAGAGAGAGGATTGTCGTTAGCATTGCTTCTTAGTGTGGTGGATTGTCATTGATTTTTTGGTCTCTCTCTCTCTCTCTCTCTCTCTCTCTCTCTCTCTCTCTCTCTCTCTCTCTCTCTCTCTCTCTCTCTCTCTCGGGCGGCATGAATGGTAGGTGGCATGGTAGACGCGTGTTGTTGAGAAATGCATGAAAGTAAAGTAGAGTGACAGTGTGTGCAAACGCACAACTGGGTGGCAGATCTATGTAGAGGGGCTCTGTGTGTGTAGCATGTTGGTGATGAGGAGCACAAGTAGAGATGGGTGAAGGAGGTGCTACATGGAGTCGAGGATGATGGCAAGGCAAATGATGGTGTATAGACGAGGTGCTAAGGTCAGACAAATGGAGGGGTGGCATTGGGTAATGACATAAAGTGCCCAATATAAAAGGTTTAGGTACTATTTCACTTATGTCGAAAAAAGGTTGTACAAAGAGTCTTTCAAATATTCTTTGGATTCCAGATATAAAGAGAAACCTCCTATCTGTCTTAGCCATCATGGACCATGACTTGTGGGTTCACTTCAACAAGAATGATGATGCAGTCATTCTTGATGGAGATAATAAGGTCATTATTTGCAAAGAGCATTCGGAGGAACAACTTATATGAGCTTTCGATGTTTGCAGTCTAGACCGACTTGAGTAGCAACAAACTTTGGCATGATAGCTATAGGCATCTTAATATGTAGACTCTTTCATAGATGTAGAAAGGTAAGGTAGTTGAGCATTTGCCACCAATTTCTGATAGTCCGGATGTATGGGAAGCTTGCACAATGGGTAAGCAGCATTGGAAACCCTTTTTACAAGAGGCCACTTTTAGGGCCAAGGCTCCTCTTTAGCTTGCATACACATTGATCTCTCTCTGGAAAGATGAGTATAATTTCACTTGGAGGTTCTTCCTATTTTTTCACATCGATAGATGATTATAGTAGGAAGATTTGGGTGTATTTTCTTAAAGAAAAGTCTTAGGCTTTTGAAAGGTTTAAGGAATGGACTGTATTAGTTGAAATTAAGACATGAATAAAATTAAAACAGTTTAAAATAGACCGAGGAGGAGAATTTATGTCTGGTGAATTCTTGGGTTTTTATAAAGAAAGAAGCATAAAGTAGCAGCTCACTACCACTCTCACTCCGCATCAAAATGGTGTTGTAGGGTGCAAGAATCATGCTATTATTGAGATGGCAAGGAGTATGCTTCATGGCAAGAATCTACTCAAATAATTTTGGGCTGAGGTAGTTAACATGGCTGTGTACATCTTTAATAGAAGTGCAACAAAGGCTGTTGACAAAGGGATGACTTTGTTACATGCCTACTTGGGTAAGAAACCTTCACTTAAAGTTTTTGGGTGTGCAAGTTATATACATGTTCCAAATACTTAGAGAAACAAATTGGATTCCAAAAGCCAAAAATGCATCTTCTTGGGTTACATCATGGAGTTGAAGTCTATAGGATATGGGAGTGGTGCAAAAGCAACCTACAATGCTACAATGTGACAACCAAAGTAGCATGTCTATTGCTTGGACTCTTATTTTTCATGCTCGTATAAAACATATTGATATTCATTATCACTTTGTTTATGAGCTCATTATGTTTGAAAGGTCAAGATGGTCTACTGCTCGATGATGACAGAGAGCATTGAAGACACCTACATAAAGACTCTTAGCGAATGGAGTGGCATCTTCATTAAATCAGCACCATACCATAGAGGTAGTTCACCTCTGGGTGTGCTGAGATATCGAGCTTAACTAGTATTGCGGACATTGATGACCCCCTTGGGTGATAGCTTCTACACTTATGCTACTAGCATGGTTGGTGAGATTATGATTGATATGGTGCCAGTGGATGACAGGCTATATATAGCATCCACTTTGGAGTACTAGAGTTATGGCATAGTTATAGTGCCAGCTCATATAAGAAAATTCAGCTATCCATCTCTCTCTTGTGTCTTGCTCTCTCTTGTGTGTGTGTGTTTGCTTGCAACAAGGAACTCAAGCTCTCCCTCTCCCTCGCATTATCTTTATGGCATTAGAGCTTTGGTTTGTATGAGAGCTAAGGAGGAAAGCAAGAGGCAAGAACAAAGCAAGTAAGGAAGAAGCGATACATGGGTAAAAGCATCATCATGTCTTCCCCTTCTTCTTTAGGTGTACGACACCCCCTAGGTAGCTCCAGAAGCTACACATCCTTGATTGAGGAGTTATCTTCATACACTTGGAGGTGCATGCAAGGTGCGTAGTACTTTGTATTGAAGTTTTGTAGCTAAAATCGCGTTTCGGGTGTGTTTTGGACGCGTTTCAGTCTCCATTTGGTCACCGCAAGGTGTTTTTGGTAGTTTCAAGAAGTTTTGGTTGAGAACTGTCTCCAGTCGAAATCTGGTTATTATTACAATGTAGTAGTGCATTTTGGGAGTGCAGAGACAATGGTTGCACATATCTTATTGGTGTATGTATATGTACTATGGTCACATTTGGTGACATACAGATTGTAGTCTCGCTACTACAACACAGAAGATACTATTGTTTTAAAGGTTGCATACATAAATTATCTATATACAGGTTTCTGGTTGTTGTAGGAAAACATGTCTAAACGAACTCAATTAGATTGTCCGTGAGAAACTGGACAAGAAAAACTTCCATGCTTGGAAGTTCAGAATGACCAATTTTTTGATTGGTAAGGATTTTGGGATTATGTCGAAGGAGACAGAGCCTCCAGAGTTGTTTGAAGAGAATGCCACTCTAGCCAAATATAAAGGCATTTAAGGACTGGAACCAGGGTGCAAGGAAAGTCATGTATTGGCTTTCAATCAGTGTCATAGACACAATGATAGGACACATATAGGATGCCAGCACTCCAGCAGTTGTATGGTAGAACCTAGTGTAGATGTTCTAGACCAACACAAAGGCAAGGAAACTATAGCTAAAACAAGAGTTGCATACAGTAGAGAAGAAAAGCATGTCTATCCCCCTTAAAGATCAAGGGCACTATTGAATCCCTTGGGTCTATCAATATGTCAATGGGGAAGATGATGATTTAGTGAACGTTTGTCTGAATGGGCTTCGTAAAGAGTATAAGGCATTCAAGAACTCCATCGTTGTCAGAGAGAATGTTCCCAACTTTCAGGACTTAGTGTCTATGTTGATCATAGAAAAAAAGTCTTTGGGTGTGTACTCTTCTTCACAAAGCAAGAACATGCCTTCTACTCCAATTCAGGTAGAGGCAGAGGTAGAGCTGATGGTAGAGGCCAAGGTGGTGGCCGACATGGAAACCATAATTATGGACACCAATAGTCCAATGATTCATAGCAGCAATCATACACAGTGGAAGAGGCCAAGCCAATCTATAGGCAAGGGGAGCCAAAGGCGCTGAGGTGGTTGGTACAGAAATCAGAGTAGTGCAAATAGCATAAAGTGCTATTATTATGGCAAACGAGGGCACATGGCAAAGGACTGCTTTAAAAAGTATAATGACATTAAAAGTGGAAAGTTGCAGCAAGGAAACTATGCATCATCTAATAAACAAGGTGGTGATGACAGAAGTAAGTAGATGCTTGTGATGTACAATATGCTCAGTTCCACAACAAGAGATGTGTAAGGATCTAAAGATATATAATATGTAGATTTTGGCACCTCTAACCACATGACCAATCATGGTGAGTGGTTTAGAGACATGCAAAAAATGGAAAACCAAGTTATGTAAAAACATATGATGATACTGCATATCCCATTGCGCATGTTGGTAAAGTGCCATTGTCTATGTAGGATGGCAAAAGGAAGTACTTGGAAGATGTACTTCATGCTCCAAATATTACAAAGAACCTTGTTTCTGTTGGACAAATGGTTGAGTAGGGTTTGGAAGTGAGATTTAATCCTTAAGGATGTTTTGTGGGGAGAAGACTTCAAAAATCAATGTCGCTTGGTTGCAAAGGGTAACAAAAATGGTAGGATGTTTACTTTAGATGTGAACATGCCTGAGGTAAAGGCAGCCATGTTTGCACATGGAACATACATCATTGTAGATATTGACATATGGCACAAGTGTATTGGTCATGTGAATATATAATGAAGTCTATGCAGGCCTAAAATATTGTTACAAGTTTGCCAAAGTTTAAGGTTAATGGTATGCATAAAGAATGTGAAGTGTGCCAGATTGGTAAGTAGACCAAACATAATTTTCCACATGAAAAGCATCTAAGTGTAACGCCATTGGATGTTATACGACCAACCAAGATTGCCAACAACTATAGGTTGCAGGTATTATGTTACATTCATTGATCACACTAGGAAAGTGTGGGTTTATTTCATGAAGGAGAAAAGTGAGGTGTTTGCTCGCTTTCAGATATTTAAAGTCTTGGTTGAGAAGGGTGTTTTCTCACTTTTAGAGATTTTAAAGTCTTGGTTGAGAAGGAAAAAGGCATACAAATAAAATGCCCAAAATCAAATAGTGGAGGAGAGGATTTTTCCAATGAGTTCAGTGATTTCTTGAGATGCGAGTAAGCAGAGATGCGAGTAAGCAGAGATGTCTTTGATGAGATGAATAGCTGGTATGCAAGCACCAGTAGTGAAGGGAAAAAAAGATGCAAATGTAAGAAGTATTGACGTTGCACCACATGTAGAGCAACAATCATAAATACTTAGTTGACCTGGAGAGTCCTCTAATAGTGGATCTAGTGTTAGTCCATGGTCAGGTAGGTTGAGGAAAGATGTAGGTACACATGTATCACGCAAAGGGAAGGAAAAGATAGATCAACCTTTTGTGTCTGATTTATCAGTAGAGCAGGTCACTCATATGTGGATGGTGACTAAACCACTGGGTAGTTGATGGTTATCCTTGTTTCTTTGACATGAAGAAGGATAATCCATCACATGAACTTCTTAACATCCCTCCACATGCCTTTCTAAAAGAAGCTTTTTCTCACTTTTCATATGTCTTCAATACACCAAGATGACCCACAAGTGGAGAAGAATGCATCTCATGAGAAGTACTTATGTAGGATGAGGTAGAAACAAGATACACTTAATCCTTGTACCATGAGAGGTTGTTTGTGAAGCTTGTAACGAGGAATATCTTCATGATTACCTTGCTCTAATTTCTTGACCTCATTTAGGAGCTATTCCTCTTGAATTTCTTTAATCCATTCACTATAAACCTCCATGATTGATGCCATAGTGCAAGCCCACATTCTTGACAATGCATCCGCTACTACATTGTCCTTGCTCAGAGTGTATCATATCTCAAAATCATAACTTTGAAGAGTGGCTAGTCACCTCTTTGCTTGGGAGAGAGAGGTGGTTGAGATAAGAAAAATTTCAGCACCCTATGATTACTTCTCAACTTGAAGTGGGAGCCATACAAGTAGTGATGCCACTTCTTGATAGCATGAAGGATGGCAAGCATCTCTTGCTCATAAACATGTAATGCCATATCCTTTTCAGTAAGCTTTCTACTCTAAAAAGAAATGACTCGATGCTCTTGCCACAAAACAGCCTCAAGTCCTCTTCCACTTGCATCCGCTCTACCACATAGAAAATCTTGGAAAAATCAGGGACAAACAAGAATGGGGGCTGAAGTAAGCAAGGCTTTGAGCTCATTAAAGCTTTTGTCGGCAATAACATCCCAAAAGAAAGCTTCCCTCTTGAGAAGATCGGTGAGTGGTGCCACTAGATGTATAATGCTCCATGAATATTCTATACAAAGAAGATACCCCAAAAATCTTCTCAATTGAGTTGAATTACTTGGTGTTGGCCAATCTTTTACATATGCCATCTTCTTAGGACTAGCTCTTATGCCGTTCTCTCCCACCAAATGCCCAAGATCTTCCACTTCATTGACCATGAATGAGAATTTTCTCTCTTTTGCAAATAGCTTGTGCTCCCTCATCACTTCAAACACTTGCTTCACATGATATAGGTGCTCTTCTTTACTCTTACTATACATCAATATATCGTCGGAAGAACACTAGCACAAGATTAAATAAGAAAGAAGCCAATACCCTATTCATCAATGCTTGGAAAGTGGCCAGTGCATTTGTAAGACCAAAGGGCATAACCATAAAGTGAAACAACCCTCTTTCGGTCCTAAATGCGGTCTTCTCTTCATCACCCTCCTTCATCCTTATTTGATGGTATCCCGACCTTAAATCAATCTTGGTGAAAAATCTTGCTCCCTTGAGCTCATCCATGATATCATCAATGTGTGGAACAGGTACCTATTCTTGATGGTGACTTTGTTCAAGTCATGATAATCAATGACATGCAAAAGGACCCATCCTTCTTCTTCACCAATAGAACGGGAGAAGCAAATGGAGTTTGTGAGGGTTGAATAAGACCCATGGAAAGCAAATATTGCACTTTCTTTGCCACTTCCTCTCTTTCCACCTTGGAGAACTGATAGGGAGGCTTATTGACAGCCTTTGCATTTGGTTCAAGAAAAATGGCATGATCAATATCTCTCTTAGGAGGCAAACTCTTTGGCGCTTGAAAAATATCCTCAAACTCCTTAAGAAGGGCTGCCATATCTTTGTCCACATGCTGTCCACCACTTTCCATCCCTTCTTGAAAAATATCCTCAAACTCCTTAAGAGAAGGGCTGCCATATCTTTGTCCACATGCTGTCCACTATTTTCCATCCCTTCTTGAGCAAAATGCAACACATAAATAGTGCCAAGAGTCTTCAGTTCCCTCTTCAGTTGCTTTGGGGTGATCAAAGAGAGTCTTCAGTTCCCTCTTAAGTTGCTTTGGGGTGATCAAAGAGAGCTTCTTTTTGAATGATTTCCAACCAAATGAATAATACTTGTTGTCCATGATGCATGAAACTCATAATCCCTTGTAGGTTCATGTGAAAATCGCCAAGTGATGATAACCAATCACACTCCAATATCACATCAATAGGACCCATCCCCAACACTACCAAGACACCCTTGCAAGTATATGATGGCGATAAAACCATATCAATAGAAGGACATGCCAAACTAGTCTTGTCCTTTTCTCCATCGGCTACTTGCACTTGAAAGGTGATGGGTAGTTCCACCTGAGAAAACTTGAGAGAGTTAATGGATTTGGAATTGATGAAGCTATGGGTACTTCCGGAATCCACTAATATATGCACAACTCTCCCATTGATGGATCCAACCAAATGTAAGGTGTTTGGGCAACCCGCCATTACCTCTTGAGAAATAGAGCATACATTTGCTGAAATTTCTACATTTGTGGATGCAACTTCATCCAACACATTTCCTTTGTCTCCTCCACTAGGATAAAAAGGAAATTCCCCATCTTCTTTTATGAAGGAGTAATCCTTAAGTGACTCAACATGTGCTTCTTCATTGCATTCCTCAAATTCTTCCCCATCATGAGAGTCCTTGGCATCTTCCTCCTCATCCATGAGGATCATAGTGGCCACAACCTTCTTTGACTTGCATTTGTGCTTGGTTGACCACCTTTCTTTGCATTATTTGAAACATAGGTCCTTGCATCTCAACTCTTGAATCTTAGGTTCATACACTCTTTGAGTTTTATTGAAGGTTTGGGGAGGCTTCTTGTTAAAGGTATCCCTTTTCTTTGCATCATAATAGGCTCTGCCGCCCTTGGGATGTCCACCTCCATAAACTATGGGGAATCTTGGAATGGATGATTAGGTTAAAGGAAGAGATCTTTTGCGAAAATAGGAACGAGTCACTGGTTGGCTTAGAAGAGTCCTTTATGGTACCCACCATAGATTGGGATCTCCTATATTTGGGTTCATAAAGCTTCGCCAATCCAATGGTCTCTTTGATAGTGCTTGGTCTTTGGGCAGAAAAATTTGCCTTGATGTTGAAATCCAAACCATGCACAAATTTTTTCATCTTCAAGTCCTCATTCAATCCTTCCACAAACATTGAAAGCTTCATAAAATTCTTGATATGCTTTCTGAGAGAGCTCATATCACTCCTCATGGTATCTATCAAGTATCAATGGGCAAAATGAATGGCAAAAGTTGGTGAGAGAGTACATCAAGAATTTTATGAAGCTTTTTATGTTTGTGGAAGGATTTAATGAGGAAGTGAAGATGAAAAAATTTGTGCATGGTTTGGATTTTAACATCAGCGAATGTTTTAGCCCAAAGACTAAGCACTATCAAAGAGGCCATGAGATTGGCTGAGCTTTATGAACCCAAATATAGGAGATCCCAACCTATGGTTGGGTACCATAAAGGACTCTTCTAAGCCAACCATCACTTCTTCTTATTTTGGCAAAATCTCTCTTCCTTCAACCCAATCATCCATTCCAAGATTCCCTTACACTTTATGGAGGTGGACAACCCAAGGGCAGAGCCTATTATATGATGTAAAGAAAGGGGATAATTTTAACAAGAAGCATTTCCAAACCTTCAATAAAACTCAAAGAGTAGATGACCCTAAGATTGAAGAGTTGAGGAGCAAGGGCCTATGTTTCAAATGCAAAAAAAGGTGGTCACCCGAGCACAAATGCAAGTCAAAGAAGGTTGTGGCTACTATGATCCTCATGGATGAGAAGGAAGATGCCAAGGACTCTTGTGACGGCGGGGAATAATTTGAGGATTGCAATGAAAGAAGCACATGATGAGTCACTCGAGGAGGATCACTCCTTCATAAAAGAAGATGGGGAATTTCCTTTTGATCCTGGCAGACGAGACAAAGGGAATGTGTTGGATGAAGTTGCATCCACAAATGCAAAAATTTTAGCAAGTGTATGCTTTATTTCTCAAGAGCTAATGGCGAGTTGCAAGATCCCAAACACCTTATATTTAGTTGGATCCATCAATGGGAGAGTTGTGCATACATTATTGGATTTCGGAAGTATCCATAGCTTCATCAATTCCAAATCCATTAACTCTCTCAAGCTTGCTCCGGTGCCACATAACCTTTCAAGTGCAAGTAGCCAATAGAGAAAATGAGAAGACTAGTTTGGCATGTCCTTCTATTGAGATGGTTTTATCTCCATCATATACTTGGAAGGGTGACTTGGTAGTGTTGGCGATGAGTCCTATTGATGTGATATTAGGGTGTGATTGGTTATCATCACTTGGATATTTCCACATGAACCTTCAACAAGGGATTATGAGTTTCATGCATCATGGACATCAAGTATTATTAGCTAGAAATCATTCAAAGAAGCTCTCTTTGATCACCCCAAAGTAACTTAAGAGGGAACTCAAGACTCTTGGCACTTTTTATGTGTTGCATCTTTCTGAAGAAGTGAACAACATGTGGACAAAGATATGGTAGCCCTTCTTGAGGTGTTTGAGGATATTTTTCAAGTGCCAAAGAGTTTGTCTCCTAAGAGAGAGATTGATCATGCCATTGTTTTTGAACTGAATGCAAAGGCTATCAACAAGCCTCCCTATCGATTGTCCAAGGTGAAAAGAGAGGAAGTGGCAAAGCAAGTGTAAGATTTGCTTTCCATGGGTCTTATGCAACCCTCACAATCTCCATTTGCTTCTCTTGTTCTATTGGTGAAGAAGAAGGATGGGTCCTTTTGCATGTGCATTGATTATCGTAACTTGACTAAAATCACCATCAAGAATAGGTACCCCATTCCACACATTGATGATCTCTTGGATGAGCTCAAGGGAGAAAGATTTTTCACCAAGATTGATTTAAGATCGGGATACCATCAAGAATACCCCATTCCATACATTGATGATCTCTAAGATGAGCTAGATTTTTCACTAAGATTGATTTAAGATCGGGATACCATCAAAGAAGGATGAAGGAGGGTGATGAAGAGAAGACCGCATTTAAGACCAAAAGAGGGTTGTTGCACTTTATGGTTATGCCCTTTGATCTTACAAATGCACTGACCACTTTCTAAGCAACATTGATGAATAGGGTATTGGCTTCTTTCTTGTTCAAGTTTGTGCTAGTGTTCTTCCATGATATATTGATATATAGTAAGAGCAAAGAAGAGAGCCTATCGCATGTGAAGCAAGTGTTTGAAGTGATGAGGGAGCACAAGCTAGAGAGAAAATAATCATTCATGGTCAATGAAGTGGAATATATTGGGCATTTGGTGGGAGAGAATGGCATAAGAGCCTATCCAAAGAAGGTGACATGTGTAAAAGATTGGCCAACACTAAGTAATTCAACTCAATTTTTGAGAGGATTTTTGGGGTTATCTTCTTTTTATAGAAGATTCATGGAGCATTATGCATCTATAGGCCACCAACCTTTTCAAGAGGGAAGCTTTCTTTTGGGATGGTGTTGCGGACAAAACCTTCAATGAGCTCAAAGCCTTACTTACTTCGGCCCCCATTCTTGTTTGTCCCAATTTTTCCAAGACTTTCTATGTGAGAGCGAATGCAAGTGGAGGAAGACTTGGGGTTGTTTTGTATCAAGAGCATGGAGTCATTGCTTTTGAGAGTAGAAATCTTACCAAAAAGGAGATGGCATTGCATGTTTATGAGCAAGAGATGTTTGCTATCCTTCATGCTATCAAGAAGTGATATCACTACTTGTATGGCTCCCACTTCAAGGTGAGAAGTGATCATTGGGTGCTGAAATTTTTCTTATCCCAACCAACTCTTTCTCCAAGTAAAAGAGGTGGCTGGCCACTCTTAAAAGTTATGATTTTGAGATATTATACACTCCGGGCAAGGACAATGGAGTAGCGGATGCATTATCAAGAATGTGGGCTTGCACTATGGCATCAATCATGGAGGTTTATAGTGATTGGATTACGGGAATTCAAGAGGAATACCTCCTAAATGTAGTTGCTACCCACATTTACAGGAAATTACAACAAGGTAATTATGAATATATTCCTCATTACAAGCTTCACACAACAACCTCTTATGGTGCAAGGATCGAGTGTATCTTGTTTCTACCTCATCTTACATACCAAAGGTGATTTATGAGATGCATTCTTTTCCACTTTGCGAGTCATGTTGGTGTACTGAAGACATAAGACAAAGTGAGCAAGAGCTTCTTTTGGAAAGGCATGTGGAGGGATGTTAAGAAGTTTGTGATGGAGTGTCCTTCATGTCAAAGAAGTTTGTGATGGAGTGTCCTTCATGTCCTTCCCATCAGTTACGCGGTGGTGTACTTCATCCTTTACCCATTCTGGATGGGAAGTGGACTCACATATCAATGGATTTCATCACGGGTTTTCCCAAGACTAAGCATGGGTGGGATAAAATATTTGTGGTGGTTGATTGGCCTTACGAAATCAGCCCATTTTATTGCTTCCAAGGTCACATATGGAGCATCTCAAATTGCTAAACAATTCATGGAGCATGTATTCAAGTTGCAAGGGTTGCCACTCAACATAGTGTGCGATAGAGACACCAAGTTCATGATGGGAACTTTTTGGAGATCTTTATATGAGAACATAGGCACACGAATCACTCCATCTACAGCCTATCATCCTCAAATGGATGGGAAAACATAGTGTACTAACAAGTGGCTTGAGGTGTACTTGAGACACTATTATCATGATATACAAGCTTCATGGGATGAATGGTTGCATCTTGCTGCATTTTATCATAATTCAAGCAACCTTCTTGAGCACCAAATATGGCCCATAATATCTATGAGAAAAATTTGGGTTGGTGGAGTCTTTGAGAATGTTGTGAAGCTCTTTGGAAGCTTCAACAACACATAGTCACCCTCTTGAAACCTCACATTGCGTCTATGCTCTTCCACATTAGCCTTAATGATATCTTGAGCCTTTTGCATGTTGTCCTTACAAAGTTGAAGAAGTTGTCTCATCCTTTCTAATTCATCTTTGGCTAAAGGATTAACCACATTTTCCTCTTGAAAAGTTATGGATGGCATATGCACTTGATAGGTGAGCCCGTGGTGGATAGGGCAGCTGTCATTTATTGCATAAGTAGCATACAATTGGCTAGTAGCATACTATACCATGCTAGAATGAAGCACATTGAGATGCATTATCACTTTGTGAGGGAGAAGGTTCTAGCAAGTGATGTAGATTTGGTATTCATGAAGGCATTGGGCGCACAGAGAAGCTCCATAGGGTTAGGAGCTGTGGAGTTAAGCTCAAGGGGGGGTGTTAAGATATCGAGCTCAACTAGTACTATGGACATTGGTGACCCGCCTTGGTGATATAGCTTCCGCACTTATGCCATTGGTGTAAGATCCTTGTCCCCACCGTGCAACAAATTCAGGGGTGCTAGCAACAAAAGTAGCACTTCTTGCACGGGGTAGGGTCCCACACTCGGGGCCTCGCGCCCGCGGATAACCGAACAAGAGACTAATCCATCGGTTTTTTCAAAACCGAACCCGAAAAAACCTCCTTTGCCCGGAAAGCACGGGCGATTCCACCAAGATAACTTTTCCCTAACGTAGTCAAAAGCCTTAACTAAATGAGCTCATCTGACCAAACCCGTAAGTCCCATAGTCAGATCAGGGAAAAAGATTGTACTTAGATCATAGAGACCAACGCTTTTTTCCTCACATTGAGAGGCACAGCCGTTGATTCTTTTCCATAGAATAATTTTTGTCCAGAATTTACTTCATCTATCGAACTAAATAGAAATTGAGTCTCGATTTATGGATCCATCAGTCCAGCCTAACCCCATCCAGTCCCATGGGTTAGGCCAACCGCCCAACCACTGTAGTGATGGGATCTTATTAGGAATTTGGTTAGGTTTTGTCTCGGGTACCAGGGAAAAGAGTTCCCAGGCCCCCTAGCCGGATGTTCATGCAAACATAAAACTAGTCACACCACTTACACACCCAATATGAAATTGCCTTTTTCTCAGCACATCAGCTTTCTTTAAAACAATCCTTTAATGAAACCATTGTGTCACTTATCACAATCCTCAAAATCTCTGGTTGAATCCTTATTTCTAATCATTCCTTCATCGGTGTACTTATGGCATCATTGGCAACCAGAACGCTCACCACCTGTTCACATAGGGGCCTTTTCGATAGTTCCTAGCTCATAGTAACTGGCAATATATTCACATAACAAAACGGAATCTCTGTGGAAGATCAGTAAGATCAACCAACAGATCCACATAAAAGAGTCATGGACTCATCCGTTGAGGACCAGCAAGGTCAATCAACCCGATCCATGCCCGGTTTCAGAAAACAACTCTTACTCCTTGATTAAATATCATCCACGACGCACGTGTGGGTATCTTCGGCGACCCAGAGCCCGAGCACCGTATGGTCAGCACCCTCTAGGATCCTTCGCAGGTCACCTAGCGCTTCACTCATAGGCCGCTTCCTTGGTCCCTCATCCACCGTACCGGAAGCTCACCATTTAAATTGAACCTCGGCTGGTCAAGACCTCGACCGACCATGCTACGCGAGACGTCCTCCGTTGACTCTCCGTCACCTGTTGCAACTTTATCAGTTAGGTCTCCACGACCTTAATCACAAGACAATCAAAATGCTTCCCCAGCATTCTTGACATAAAACAGTCATTTACAAACATGTCACAAATACAGTTTCTATAATGAACTCTCGTCTTCCCTCATTAGTCCACATTACTTATTCCACATTCCATTCATATGTGTACTCATTCTCATCCAATCACATCATTCTTCCATCTCATCACATCAGATTCATTCACATCACATATCATTTATTCACATCCCAATTCACATGTCATCACATCTCATCCATTCACTCATATCGACGTCACATCATTTCACATACACATTCGCATTCATTATTCCACATACACATCCACATTCGTACATCCACATCCATACATCCACTTCCACATCCACATTTATACATACACATCCATACATCCACATCCACATTCATACATCCACATCCTCACCCATACATCCATTTCCACATCCACATCCACATCCATACATCCATTTTCACATCCACATTCATACATCCATATCCACATCCACATTTATACATCCACATCCCCATTCACATTCATACATCCACATCCACATCCACATCCACATCCACATCTACATTCATACATCCACACATCCATTTCCACACACTCCACCTCTTTTGCTTGATTCTCTCCACCTCTCCCAGAATATCTCCACACCTCCTAAATCTCCTCATGCTACCCTTTATTCTCTCCCAGTAGATACTTCTCACCTTTTCACAGCTTCTCTCACATTTACATATTCTCTTTTACAGCCTCTTGCTAAGGGCTTGTTCCTGCACAGACCCCACCTCCACCTCTTTTGCTTGATTCTCTCCACCTCTCCCAGAATATCTCCACACCTCCTAAATCTCCTCATGCTACCCTTTATTCTCTCCCAGTAGATACTTCTCACCTTTTCACAGCTTCTCTCACATTTACATATTCTCCTTTACAGCCTCTTGCTAAGGGCTTGTTCCTGCACATACCCTATTCACTTGTATATTTCAACACCTCCCCTCAAGTGAATACTCCTAGCACACTTGGACCTTATACCAAGTTTTCCTCTTACTTGATAGTCCACGACCAGTGCGTCAAGTCCCTAAACTCATAGTCCTTGACACACTCTCTCTCTATGTGTCCAAGGCTACTACAAGTTCCCGTGACCTTGACTAAAGTGCTCACCACATGGCCTACATCATCGGTGGCTCAGAGGTGGTTTTACTCTGTTGGGGCAGGTTACATTGGGTTGTGGGGTTAATCTCTCTCTCTCTCTCTCTCTCAGAAAAGGTGATCTGACTCCACTTCCTTATTAGGAGCCTCCATGAAGTTTGTCGATGCCGTTCCTTGTCCACTGGGTTTGCTGTAGCAGTCTCTTGCCATGTGTCCTGGCTTTCCACAGTTGTGGCAAGTGATGGTTCTTCCTCCTACTCTGCCTCTTCCTCGTCCTCGTCCTCGAGAGAATCCTCTTCGGGTGAAGGTCCTTCCTCCTACTCTGCCTCTTCCTTGTCCTCGTCCTCGAGAGAATCCTCTTCGGGTGAAGAATGCTTTTTCTTCTCCAGTCGTTAAGTCCAGCCATTTCTTCTCTTTGACTATGGTCTCTTGCTCTAGTAGACCTCCTTCTATCTTGTGCAAAGCTCCTTCTATAATGCTTTTTCTTCTCCAGTCGTTGAGTCCAGCCATTTCTTCTCTTTGACTATAGTCTCTTACTCTAGTAGAGCTCCTTCTATCTCGTGCAGCTTCAATTCAGGTACATTCTTTAATGTTGCTACAATGTTTTCATATTCACCTTTGTCCAAACTCTTCAGAAGCACTGCTAGTGCCTCATCATCTTTTACCTTTTTGCCAATGGCTGCCAGCTGTTTCTTAATGATTTTATATTTGTTCAAGTGTGTGATTAAAGGTTCACTTTCCTTCATATCCAGTTTGTAGAATTGCATTAACAGATTTATCTTTGAATTTTTTGCTTGAGTGTCAAATAATTTATTTTCATCCCATGCATCTTTTGCCCATTGTATCCTTGTGATGTGATGATAATTTCATCATTTAAATTGAGTGTGATAAGTCCTAATGCTTTGTCATTCTTGCTCTTCCACTCATTTTCCCCTCTCACCTCTAGGAATTCATCTCTTCTCTCAACTAGCCCCCACAGATTTTTCCTCATGATGAGCATATACATGGTTTTTGTCTGCCATGTGTAAAACTGCTTCCCATTAAATTTGGCTATCTCTTGTGCCGTACTCATGATGATGTGAAGGGGGTCTTACCTCTTGATCTAATTTCAAGATTCAAGGGCATTGTCTACCCTTTTACAACTCAATCTGGTGTTTAGGTGATGATTATAACAGATTTATCAGCATAAATTTACCATAAATTACATTAAATCAATTTCAACCAAAATCTCTACGGAATGGTTGGAGTATCAAACCATCTCCGCTATGTGTGGCTAAAGTGGTTTGGGCTAATTTAATGTATGAAGGGAGAGAGAGCTCCTCCACTAGCTGGGGGTACAGAGGCTAATTGAAAAAGAGGTTTAAAAACTTAATTATCTATTAATCCTAATTAGCTAAGTGATTAGCAAGATAATAGGCTTATAAGTTGATGGATTCTAGGCTGGGCTTTGATACCATGTTAAATTTGCAACAATGTGATGAGCTATGGTGGATCAAATGCTAGAATCAACATCATAAGAAACGACATTAGATGATAATTAAGATGTGATTTAGTGAGCAATTAACTGATAGCTTAATGTAGGCATGGATAATCAAAAACCAGCAAATTCTCATTAGGCCAATGCCTCAATTTATAGAGTTTACATCCAAGCATCTAATCCCACTGATCTCTCCTTGATTCACTCCACCTCTTTTGCTTGATTCTCTCCACCTCTCCCAGAATATCTCCACACCTCCTAAATCTCCTCATGCTACCCTTTATTCTCTCCCAGTAGACTTCTCACCTTTTCACACAGCTTCTCTCACATTTATAGATTCTCTTTTATAGCCTCTTGCTGCTAAGGGCTTGTTCTTGCACACACCCTATTCACTTGTATATTTCAACACCTCCTCTCAAGTGAATACTCCTAGCACACCTAGACCCTATACCAAGTTTCCCTCTTACTTAGTCTGCGACCAGCACACCTGGACCCTATACCAAGTTTCCCTCTTACTTAGTCCGCGACCAGTGCATCAAGTCCCTAAACTCATAGTTCTTGACACACACACTCTCTCTCTATGTGTCCAAGGCTACTACAAGTGCCCGTGACCTTGACTAAAGTGCTCACACATACATCTACCACATGGCCTACATCATCGGTGGCTCAGAGGTGGTATTACTCTGTTGGGGCAGGTTACATTGGGTTGTGGAGTTACTCTCTCTCTCTCTCTCTCTCTCTCTCTCTCTCTCAGAAAAGATGATCTGACTCTACTTCCTTAGGAGCCTCCGTGAAGTTTGCCGATGTTGTTCCTTCTCCACTGGGTTTGCTATAGCAGTCTCTTGCCATGTGTCTTGGCTTTCCACAGTTGTGGCAAGTGAAGGTCCTTCCTCCTACTCTACCTCTTCCTCGTCCTCGTCCCTCGAGAAGAGAATCCTCCTCGGGTGAAGAATGCTTTTTCTTCTCTAGTCGTTGAGTCCAGCCATTTCTTCTCTTTGACTATAGTCTCTTGCTCTAGTAGAGCTCCTTCTATCTCGTGCAGCTTCAATTCAGGTACATTCTTTAATGTTGCTACAATGTTTTCATATTCACCTTTGTCCAAACTCTTCAGAAGCACTGCTAGTGCCTCATCATCTTTTACCTTTTTGCCAATGGTTGCCAGTTGTTGCTTAATGCTTTTATATTTGTTCAAGTGTGTGATTAAAGGTTCACTTTCCTTCATATCCAGTTTGTAGAATTGCATTAACAGATTTATCTTTGAATTTTTTGCTTGAGTGCCAAATAATTTATTTTCATCCCATGCATCTTTTGCCCATTGTATCCTTGTGATGTGATGATAATTTCATCATTTAAACTGAGTGTGATAAGTCCTAATGCTTTGTCATTCTTGCTCTTCCACTCATTTTTCCCTCTCACCTCTAGGAATTCATCTCTTCTCTCAACTAGCCCCCACAGATTTTTCCTCATGATGATGAGCATATACATGGTTTTTGTCTGCCATGTGTAAAACTGCTCCCCATTAAATTTGGCTATCTCTTGTGCCGTACTCATGATGATGTGAAGGGGGTCTTACCTCTTGATCTAATTTCAAGATTCAAGGGCAGTGTCTACTCTTTTACAACTCAATCTGGTGTTTAGGTGATGATTACAATAGATTTATCAGCATAAATTTACCATAAATTACATTAAACCAAGGGTAACAAATCTCTACGGAATGGTTGGAGTATCAACCTCAATCCCTCAAGCAAAAGGAGAGCTTACAAGCTCCATGTAAGCTAATTTTCTTACTTATTTATGAATTTTATTTCTATAGTTTTCTTGATTTTTATGTTTTGCAGTTGATTGAATTTAATTCAAATGCTATGCCTTTGAGGAAAAGGCCACCCCCTTCTCCGAATTGCTATCTAAAGTTATAGGGATCTGTATCAAATACCCAATGGTTAATTTGAACCCTCAATTGCACCAAAATATAGTGATTAGTGTTAATTAATCATGGATTAGCAAATTAATCCTTTGTTTTGTGTGCAAAAAACAGAGTATGTGGGGAGTCCACATCTGAGGCCTTAGAGTTCAAATGAGCTAAAATCCTTTCAAGGCCATCAATAGCAATTAGTCTAGTAGAGGATTAAGCCAAGAAACACAAGATTTGACCAAACATTGAATAATTAATCTCTGTTTTACCAAAGTCTGCAGATTTGATGAAGAGCTTGGATCTCACTGTAGACTTGATCAAATCAAAAACTGTCTTCACCAGCTTTTAGAGCACCTTTGAAAACCCCTAGGGCCAAGAGGAATTAGAGCCATTTCATCTGGAGCAGACAAGATCTCATTTTTCCATCAGAAAACAGGCGCTAGAAAATTAGCGAAAATCGGTAGCAGTGCATGGCGGTTTGAGGTTTTGTTTAGATGGGCTGAAGCAAATGGGTATGGCTATGTGTGGCTAAAGTGGTTTGGGCTAATTTAATGTATGAAGGGAGAGAGAGCTCCTCCACCAGCTGGGGGTACAGAGGCTAATTAAAAAAGAGGTTTAAAAACTTAATTATCTACTAATCCTAATTAGCAAGATAATGGGCTCGTAAATTGGGATTCTAGGCTAGGCTCTGATACCATGTTAAATTTGTAGCAATGTGATGAGATATGGTGGATCAAATGCTAGAATCAACATCATTAGAAAAGAGATTAGATGATAATTAAGATGTAATTAGTGAGCAATTAACTGATAGCTTAATGTAGGCATGGATAATAAAAAACCAGCAAATTCTCATTAGGCCAATGCCTCAATTTATAGAGTTTACATCCAAGCATCTAATCCCACTGATCTCTCCTTCATTCACTCCACCTCTTTTGCTTGATTCTTTCCACCTCTCCCAGAATATCTCCACACCTCCTAAATCTCCTCATGCTACCCTTTATTCTCTCCCAGTAGGTACTTCTCACCTTTTCACAGCTTCTCTCACATTTACAGATTCTCTTTTACAGCCTCTTGCTAAAGGCTTGTTCCCGCACACACCCTATTCACTTGTATATTTCAACAAATGGAGTCAAGGATTAAAAATATGATATCATCACATCTTGCATAAAAAAATGCAAGCATTGAGCTATCGGGCTCTAGAGTCCTAAATATATTCTCTAGCTCAACACTCTGACAAAACCTAGGGTAAATCTGGTCCCACATCTGACCGTAAACGGGTTTCACTCATCCACTTTGCGAACGCATCATGATGAGAATCCATGGTGAAGGTGTAAAGGAAGCAACAAGCAAGGTGGATAGAAAGTGAGAGATAGAGAATGCAATAGAAGTGAATGAAAATAACCCCTACTTATACTTATAAATATAAGTTTAAATATTATTTCATTAAAACTTTAATAAAGTAATATATATTTTATTAAAATTTTAATTTAGTAATATTTATTTCATTAAAACTCATGAGGAGGTGATGGCACTCAATGAAGCTAGTGGTGGGTCATGACTTTGGGTTTTTGTAAGACTGGATGGATGCAATTTATACTTATGTTTATTATTGTACTTAAAATATCTATAAACTTATATTTATTTTAATACCTTATGTTTATACTTTAGTAAATAAAGGACCCTTCAATAAAATATAATAAATCATAAATCATACTTCTATTTCTTGTTACATATTATATTTTATTATTTACAAAGTTACTCATATTATTATTTACACTTAAATATATACTTAAAGTTATATTTATTTTTATACTTATATCCATAGACTAAAAAATTAATGGCACTTTATTAAAATATAAGAAATCATAAATCATATTTATATTTCTAGGATAATTAATTATATTATTGTTTACACTTAAATATATATTTATACTTATATTTACAATTGTACTTACTTATACTTATCTTTATTTTATTACATATTAATGGGTTCAAAACACAGTAGACTTAAAAAAACCACTACAATTTATGAAAATAAAATAAAATAAAATTTACAACACTTTTAGAGAAACAATTTTTAGTATTCACTTGAAAGAATAAGAATTACATGGACTCTACAATTTCAAGGATGTGTGTGAAGCAACACACTGCTTGCATGTTTTGCAATGTTCATTTCGACTCCCAACCTTCCTACCATCATCCAACTTAAAATAAAAATTACAAGGGGGATCATTGGACATGAGTTGGATTTCCTGCCTCATAAAACTAAGGGGCCAATGACTTTCTACATTAACGATAAAAGGGTCATGACCCTCCCAAAGAATATTCACATTAATGATGACTGATGAATGCGTGCCATCTCGCATGTCTTGGTCCAAGCGAGCCACTCCCCTCGTAGAAGTCGCCACCTCCTATACTTGAAGCGAATGCACAAAGTTTGTCTTGCAATGAAGTACCTATCATAAGAAACAAACAACCAACATAAAAACATAAAATCAACATTCAACAATCAACAATCAGTGTCTTGCAATGTACTTATGAATAAAAACCATCAACAATCAACAGATACAGTAATTCTTCAATCTTACCTAAAGGTAACATCTGACACAATAATTTTGCACTCAATGATATCATCGTGGTGAGTTCTCTTGAGATGCCATGACTCACCTAGTAACTGAGCCATCCAATCCTCAGATGGGCACTTGCATTGATAAGTAGTCTTAGTTTTCTTAACTACTTCACACGATCCAAAAAAACAAACATGCAAACAAACCAAATGGTATAAACCAACTTAGATGCACATCTCTAGAGCATGTGGATGGTTTCATGGAAGCATGAACATTAGTTTTTATCTTTACCCTACATCTAGGCTCGTAATCCCTCTTCCTGCTACTCACCGAGGAGTGCCCAAGCCCAATCTTCTCATCTACCAACGGAATTGTACATCAATGGGCTTGGCATTTGGATACCTCTTCCTATCCCTTTCTATTGCATCGATGGCCATCCCTGCTGCAAAAACATGTGGATAGGTTTGCACTGGGGTAATGGCTTCATCTTCAAATACGGTATGCTCAGGCTCTCTTGGTCTTCTTCTTCCACCTTGACTCCATTTCCACCCATATGGTGGTCTTCCTACTGGTTCTAATATATGGATTTTGTCCTCTCTCTAGGGACACTGAAAGTCCTGCTCTGTGCATAAGTTGTTGCCTCCTCACCTGGATCCTCATGTCACAAGATCCTACCACTTCCCTGCACTTCTCGGGATCTAGATGAGGAGCTTATTTATGGCGCTGACTCTTCTGCCCATGGGAGATACTTTTCCCTTGTTTCTCTACCTCAAATGCATCCAACTGGCTCATTAATTATGCAATGTCATCCTAGTTGGATGGTCTTATAGCTTCTACTTGCTTAGCAACCTGAATTAAGTTCATGTGGTTGAGGCCTGTCTCTTTCCAAACACTTGTGCTTGTAGTGCTTCATTCTCCCTTTTGTCCCATCCTTGGAATTCTTCAATCATTTTTCTTTATTCCGTGCTTCTGTAGCATATGCTTTCTTCATGGCCTCCACATGTTATTGCCTTTTCCTGAGTTTGGCCTTGGATGCCTTCAGCTCCCCTGCATGTGTTCTTCCAATGGCATCCAATTGATATTTTCTATTCTTTAGATTGGCATGGGCTATTGTCAGAGCAACATTCATCTTATTAACTATCATTATTCCTCCTTTTCCTCTTGTATTCTTGGTAGGGGTTGTAGATTCTAGCTCCTTCTTGAGGGCCTTTATGGTTAACCCATCTTGTCGTCTGTTGTTCCTTGAACTCCTCTACCATACCCTCTAGTTCTTTGATTTGGGCCTTAAGAGCATCCTCACGTTGGCCCTTTCTTCCAGCTTCTTTGTGGCCCCAAGCATGCTCTCATAGCACATCATTGGGGATTAAGTCCACCATTGATGACCCCTTGTATATTACAAGCTCCTTCCCCTTCCCCTCAGAGTGCTCCTTTGGTTTCTTCCCATCACCCTTTAGAAGAGTGAACCATTTTTTCTAGAATTCCAGCTCCACTTTCATCTACCCGTTTTGCGCTTGTAGCTCATTTTCTTTTCTGGAACCTTCCTCCACTGTGTACTACCTCCTTGCCCCCTTGGTTGTGTTCAATAGTTCCCACAACACTTGTCAGCCCTGGTCCACTCTGGTCCTGTTCATTTTGTTGTGTCAAGATTTTTGGATCCTCCATCTGGATTCGTGTCTAGTAGGGAATCACCTACATTGTCCGCTGTCAACTTCTTTAGATATTCTCCCCACACCTCCTTTAGGTCTTCGGCTGCATTGCTTTCCCATTGTTTCATTTTCTATGCCTCCAACTCGTACACCGCCAAAAATTCTTTCGCATCCAAAACTACTAGTCTTTATCCTTATCTACCCTAGCCAGCACCTCTCTTATAATATTAATGTGTTCTTGTCTTAGTAGGAGGATTTGGCCTTCAGCCCTTTCTTAGATTTCAAGGGCCCTATCTACTTCATCCTTCGGCTACATGTTTGTCTCTTCAATCCAAGCCAAGGCCCCTTTTATCATTACCATCTCCTTTTTTGTTTCTTCATTTTCTTTCTGGAGGCTTTAATAGCATCTGCTTTTGCATTTTGTCCATCCAGCCTGCATCCCTCCTTCTTCTATTCAACTCTTCTTGTAGGGGTTTTTGCTAGCTTCTCATTGTTTGGATGATGGCCTCCTGCTCCCTGACCACCGCTTGCAGCTTGGTTATTTCCTTTAATCCATTTGTCATGCGCCTTTGTAGATAGTTAAGGCATCCTTGCACCCAGTTTATTTCAATGGACTTTGGAAAACTTGTAGGATGGGGTGCAGGGGGCTCAGCCTATGCTTGTTCAAGGTGCAAGGGTTTAGTGATGATGATTTTCTATTGCGCTTGTTCGAGGTGTAGGTGTTCTATGTTTGAGGTTTCTTCTTGTGCTTATACGAGATGCAGGCATTCCTGCTGTGCTTGTTTGAGATGTAGGTGTTACGTGGTTGACATTTCCTAGCTGCTCCTCTAGCTTCTATGAAAGAATGGAATTGTCGATGTTGATAAAGTCCTCCTTGAGTTGTTTGCTACTCCTCCAGCTTCTGTGAAAGAATGGACTTGCCAATGTTGGCAAAGTCTTCCACAGAAGCTACTCCTCTAGCTTCTATGAAAGAATGGACTTGCCAATGTTGGCAAAGTCCTCCTTGAGCTGTTTGATGCTTCTTTCCTCTGGTGTTTTCCCCTTCTTTCCCTTCTTCTTCTTTCCAAATCCAAATGCTCGCTTCTTTCCAAAATCCAAATGCTCACTTCTTTCCCTTCTTCTTCTTTCCAAATCCAAATGCTCGCTTCTTTCCGGGCACTGCTTGTCCAGAAATCCCCTCTTACTGGGGCTTTATAGCTACATCCTCCTTGTGCCCTATGTTATCTTTGTGGCTTGCCTCCTCCTTTTGGCTCTCCTCCTCTTTTCTAGCTCCTATTTGTGCTTTAAGATGTGCTATTAGGTCAGGGCCAATCTTCATTTTGGTGTTTGGGTGGATGACCTTACCGATATGATGCTTTAGATTGTTGTATAGAACCTCCACCCAAGCCACCTTTGTTCCCACCTCAGATGCGTTCACCAATATGAATGCTTTTCTTGACATGTAGTATGGCTTGTGGGTGAGATTGATCATCTCCACCACAAAGCGCATACGCTTCTGTTGATCCTCATCTAGTGTCCCATAATTTTAAACTCTTTTGCCTTATTGTCTAGAGGGCCGAACTCCCTTATTGGGTCTTCGTCATCTGCTGGCTTGACCTCACCTTCCCCTTCAGCCTAGTAGTTTGAAGACTTCATCCACATAGAGCAGATCAAACACCCTCTTCTCGCCCCTGAGTGATGGGAGTGTGATGGTGTTTGATTTTTGTAGATGCTCTCTGGCTTTGTAGTTTTGTTGGAGTTCCTCCCAGGGTAACTCAGCAAACACTTTCAATCCCATCCTCTCCAACCATTAAGTTTGCTTATCCACCTCCTTGTATACACAGTGAGAATAAGGGCTCAAATTCTAGCACCATGTTTTTTGCTTCAGGTACGCTGGGGCTGAGCGACGAAAGGTGAGGAAAAGAGCAGAGTTTAGCAGAGAGAGGGTTAAGCCTACAAGGTGGCAGAGAATGTTTGCAAGGTGATTTGGAAACTAAGCCTTTGATGGAGAGGCATTTGGCCATTGTCATGAGGTGCACCTTCCCCAAGGGTGGCCATAACTACTCCATATTTAATTGCTCCATATTTTCATTATTGCTCCAAATGCTCCTCGCTATCTAACCACCATCACTGCCTATTGCACTATTTACAAGGTCATTAATGGCGAGGCCGAGAATAGGCAATGGTGATGTGACAAGTTTTCCTTCACATCCATACACCCTTTTTCATGGTGGCAACCTCAACTTTCTTGCTTGCACCATGATGCTGCTACCTGGCTCCTCGGTATTTGTACATACTGTTATCATATTTACATATGGGAAGTCTATTTTTGGGCTATTTCCTTTACCATTTTTAATCTCTCGAGAATCATGTCTTGATTCCTACTCTTGGTGGTGGTTGGACTCTCATTCTAGTTCCCGAAATATCTCCGGATCATGATCTTGATTTCCTTCTAGACACCCTTTTCCTTCATCTGGCATCTTTCCACCATAATAGAGCTTCAGCTATACCCATTTACCAACTTCGTGAGTTTTTCACCATCCAAACTGACTAGTTCAAAAGTTCATGTCCTCAATTTCCTGACAATTCTATATGGGCCCGTCCATCTCATTTTCAATTTTCTTGGGTGGGATCCCATTCTTGATGAGAACAGCAAGATAGCATCTCCTTCCTCAAAGAACTTGAACTATGGATTCCTGTCCACTTGCAGCTTGTACAATTTCTACTATCCAAGCGTTGTGCAATCTCCTTTCATCCATTTTGAGGAGCTGTTCGATCCTATGCACCTCTGATTCTTCTGGAGAGAGCCTTTTTGCCCACACTGCTATCTTGAGACTCTGTGTAAGGAACTCCATGGGCACTATGGCTTCCAGCCCATACACCATGCTGAAGGGTGTAAGTCCTATTGCATTCTTATAAGCTATTCGGAATGCTCATAATGCTTAGTGTAGCTTTGTGTCCCAGTCGTTCATATTCTCATTTACTGTCTTGATCAAGATTCCCTTTAAGATCTTATTGGTGGACTCTGCTTGCCCATTGGCTTGTGCGTAGTAGACTGTCGACTTCTTCTATATATTCTCATGTGCTATTTTATCAACTTCTTGATCACTTCATTGATGAAGTGGCTCCCTTGGTCAGTGACTATCTCTATTGGGCATACAAATATTGTCATTATAGTTTCATAAAGAAACTTTGCTACAGATGGTGCCTTGCAGTCTCTAAGGGTCCATTTTGTACAGTAATCCATGGCCACCAAAATGTATTTGTTTCCTGTCCTTTGAGCATCTAGTTTGAATGGGTCGAGGAAGTCCAAATCTCACTTCTAGAATGGCTCGAGTGGTAGGATTAGGTTATGAGTGTTGAAAGAACGGTAGAGGGGGAGGAGACACACACACAGGAGCAAACCCTAATGTATATTGCAAACCCTAACCATAGAGGGAAGCCATGTCCACTCTCACACAAAGCATAATGCACTAATCCATAATCCACACAACATAATGAGTTGTGTCCACACTCTACTAACCCTAGCTAATGTCCACACACTATGACCAGCTGGACACGCGGTCATTTATGTCTCACACATGTTCCTACCTAATCTGCCAGCACATAGCATAGCTGGCTCACACTGACATCGAGCTTGAATCTCAACAGCCCCTCTCAAGCTCATGATGTACTGCCGATGAAGATGTAGATGAGCTTGGGATATCAAGACTCTCAACACTCCCCCTCAAGCTCATCCCATGTACTCCCAACATAGTCCGGAAGTACTCAAACTTCTCCCTGCTAAGTGGCTTCGTAAAAATGTCTGCCACTTGCTCATTAGTCTTCACATAGTGAAGATCAACTGTACCATCCAGCACCTTCTCTCTGACAAAGTGATAATGGACCTCTATGTGTTTGGTCCTCGCATGAAACACTGGATTCTTTGCCAACTGTATACTGCTCATGTTGTCACAATGAATGACAACTTTGCCACCAATGGGCTCACATAAATCTGTCAAGAGACTCTTTAACCATATAGCCTCACAAGTAGCAATGGCTGCACCCCTGTACTCAGCCTCTGTACTGGATAAAGCAACTGTAGGTTGCTTCTTGCTACTCCAACTCACCACAGCACTTCCAAGTGTAAAAGCATATCCACTAGTAGACCTCCTGTCATCATATGCGCTACCTGCCCAATCAGCATCTGTGTAGCCATGTATGTCCAAGCTTTTACCACTCTCATAAAATAAACCATAATGTGCTGTGGTTTTCACATATCTCATGATGCGTCTCACTGCATCCAAATGTGGTTTCCTGGGGCTCTGCATAAACTGGCTCACTAGCCCCACCGCATAACTCAAATCCGGGCGTGTGATAGTCATATATATGAGACTACCAACCATCTTCCTGTACATAGAAGGATCATCCAATTCCTCGCCATAATCAGCCCGCAACTTCACATTTTGCTCCAATGGTGTACTCATAGGCTTACACCCTGTCGTCATGCCATACTTTGCCAACATATCCAATGCATATTGGCGCTGTACTAACCAAGTACCTGCATGATCTTTCACCACTTCAATGCCAAGGAAGTATCTCAACTCACCAAGATCTTTCATGTCAAATTGCCCACTCAAAGCTTTCTTGACATGCATCACATCTGCACTATGATCACCTGTAATAATCAAATCATCCACATAGATGACGAGTAAAACAATCCCATGCTCTGTCTTCTTCACATAGAGTGAAGAATCTGCTGTAGAAATCTGAAAACCAAGTGAGATAAGATATCTGCTTATCTTATCACTCCAAGCACGAGGTGCTTGCTTTAGACCATACAATGCCTTTTTCAATCTGCATACGTGAGTGGGATATCTAGGGTGTACATACCCTTCTGGCTGTGCCATGTACACTTCCTCTTGTAGATCTCCATTTAGAAATGCATTCTTAACATCCATCTGATGCATTTCCCATCCATTAGCTGCAGCCATAGCAATGACTGCTCTCACTGTGCCCATCTTAGCCACTGGACTAAACGTCTCATCATAATCCAATCCTTGGGTCTGTGCATAACCCTTTGCTACCAATCTTGCTTTATGTCTCTCAATAGAACCATCAGATTTGCACTTCACTTTGTAAACCCATTTACATCCAATAACATTCTTGTCCTTTGGTAATGCAACCAAGTCCCATGTATCATTATGGACCAATGCGTCCATCTCAACATCCATTGCTTTTTCCCATACATGCTCTCCAATAGCCTCTGTATAGCATGTAGGTTCCACATGCTTCACCATAGATGTCATGTATGCATAGTGCATAGCAAAATCTCTATATGTCAATCTATCAACAGGATATCTGACTCTCTGGGATCTCCGCAATGCATGCGGGTCACTCTGTACACCTGTAACTCTAGCATGTGGTGGCACATATCTGTCCTGCCTAGCACCAGGTGTGCGTAAAACAGGTATGCCAAGCTCCTCATCCAAACTCTCAGAACTAGATGACTCATAACCTGTGATTCCAATTCCTTCGACTTTCTTCTTTTCTTTATCCATAGCACTACTCCCAGTGCCCACACTCTCATGCCTCAAACGTCCTGACCATGGACGTACACTGCTACTCTCAGCTTCTGCTGCTGGCCCAGACATAGTAGTAGAACTAGAACTTGCTTGTGATGGCAAGTTCATAGGCACATCAGCCTCAAGTGACTCAATGACTCCCTCATCTTTTGCTTTGTACCAACTAGCAAGCTCATCAAACACCACATCTCGTGAGATGACCACTTGTCTAGTTTGAGGATTATAACATTTGTATGCCTTTCGATCCTGTGCATATCCAACAAATACACATTTCTCTGCTTTAGGATCCAACTTCCTTCTTCTTTCATCAGGCACATGTACATAAGCTATGCATCCAAAAACTTTAAGATGTCCAATGTCTGGCCTGTAACCTATAAGCCGCATCTCTGGCGTGCTTCCATGAATGGCTGCTGTAGGTGTTTTGTTCAGTATATACACTGCAGTAGCACATGCTTCTGCCCAATAGTAATCTGGCATGCTCTTTTCATTGAGCATTGCCCTTGCCACTTCACATATAACTCTATTCTTTTTCTCAGCCACACCATTCTGCTGAGGTGTATACCTGCAAGTCAACTGTCTTCTTATTCCATGCTTCCTCAAGAAATGCTAAAAAGCCTTTGAGGTGTATTCACCACCTCCATCTGTCCTCAGACATTTAATCCAACAGCCATATTGCTTTTTTGCAAAAGCTTTGAAATCCATGAACTTTTCCAATACTTCACTCTTCTCTCTCAGAAAGTATATCCATGTCATCTTGCTGAAATCATCTATGAATGTAACATAGTATAAACTGCCTTTGATAGATGGGTTTTGTGCAGGACCCCATACATCACTATGTACGATCTCAAGTGGCCTGTTACTCATATTTCCTTCTCTAGGAAACCTCAACCTTGCCTGCTTTCCAAACTGACAGGCTTCACAAACATGCATATGTCCATCATATTTGAACCTAGGCAAACCATTGACAATGCCTCTTGCTTGCATGTTCTTTAATCTCTGTATATTGACATGTCCAATCCTCTTGTGCCACATATCAATGTCCTGTACCACATTCCTGCTCTTTGAGAACATGGCTGATTTTAACTTAGGAATTCCAGCATCCAGCTTAAACAATCTGCCTTCTTTCTTTCCTTTAGCAATGACTCTACATCCATGTTTAAAGTCCTCAACGAAGCATCCATGCTCGTTGAAGCGAACCTGTAATCCCTGTTCCACCATTTGACCAACTGAGGCCAAGCTTTTAGTGATCGAAGGCACATATAACACATCAGACATAGACTTTGTTTGACCATTGTGCAATGGTACACTTCCAACATGTGTAATGACATGCTGGGTATCATCACCAGTTTCCACATAGCCTTTTACTTCCATAGGCTTCATATGCTCAAACCATTCTCCATGACATGTCATATGGTTTGATGGTCCTGAGTCCATATACCATGTGTCATCATTCTCAGCATTTATCGTCATTGAACCCACAACATGCTTCATAGCAAACAAATGATTTGCTGTGCCATCATTGCTGCTTGATGCATAATTTCCACCACCATGTTGTGCATAGTTTCCACCATAATGACCACCATGTTGTGCTCTACCCCCTCTCAAATCATTCTGTTTGCGGAAACAATCTCTCGCCATATGACCATATTTGCCACAATAATGGCATTCAACATCTTGCATAGAATTTTGTTGGCCTTGCCAACGTCCTCTACCACGGGGGTTACCACGACCTCTTTGAGGTGCATATCCACGACCACCTCGAGCACCATATGAAGGCTGAAAATTCTGTTGTGGAGGCCTGTCCTGCCATCCACGACCATTACCACCACGTCCACGTGATGCGAATCTCCCCCTGCCTCTAAAGCCTCTCTGCGAGTAGAAAGCCTGATTTCTGCCATCATCATGGCTAGAAGATGCATCCAGAAATGAATCACTGAGCTTGATTTCCTCAACCAATAAGAGTGAAACCAACTCATCGAAGTCGGGTAAACCTGTACTCCTCACTGAGATAGATGTATCAAAAGATTTATATTCCTTGCCAAGACCACGCAAGGTAATATCCACCAAATCATCATCAGGCATGGGGGCATTTATTGTGGCCAATGCATCTGCAAACTTCTTGATTTCTTGCACATAATCATGTATGCTCCTTTTATTCCTTTTCACATTGTGTATTTGCTGTCGCAACAACTGAGACTTGCGAGCACTCGTATCTGTATCAAACATCTTGACCAAAGTATCCCATGCATCTTTGGGATTCTCAGCATCCTGTATGTGTATGAGCATAGCATCAGAAATACATATAGACAAATAATGCAGCACTTTGAATGCTCTCTCTGACCATTGCTTATGAGCAATAAGCTGTTGCTATGTAGGTTGTTGAGGTAGCTCAGGCTCTGGCTCAGCACCTGTAATGAGATTCCAAAATCCTTTTCATTTCAAGAAACTCTTTATCCTGTACTTCCATGCCTGGAAGTTCTTCCTATCCAGCTTCTCACCAACAATCTGAACTGGATTATCCGACATATCTGCTCAATGTGCACCTTCTGCACTCGTCCAAATCTGAAACCAAGCCTTCCTCAGCTCAACCACACTCCAATGAGTGT
The DNA here is from genome assembly GCF_041138505.1 of Cibotium barometz. Lineage (NCBI taxonomy): Eukaryota > Viridiplantae > Streptophyta > Polypodiopsida > Cyatheales > Cibotiaceae > Cibotium > Cibotium barometz. The sequence goes on from NC_141099.1 coordinate 21,697,912, forward strand.
TCCAGATACTCCAAGGTAGCCAACAAACTCCAAATTTGATGTATAAAATCAATCTGTAATCATCCAAGATGAACTGTCTCACACAGTCCGAGATACCCTGGTATTGATGCGCTTCCACGGCTCCAAATCACAATGTAATGGTGCAATCAAGTATGGGAAACTTGCATTGACACCTAATGAACCTCAATGTTGAGTATCAACACCATCTGACATGTGTACATATCAATTTTTGAAAACCCCTTTCTCTGTTTTTGGAAAAACCAGAAAAACCAGTAGAAAATTTGCTCTAATTCCTTCAATATTTGTCCAAATTGAGCAACCAGGAATTCATTAGCTTAGCAATAGTGTCCATCAACTTCATGTAAGAGGAATTTGTCCAATTGTAAAAGACCAAGAATTAATTGCTCAATTAAAATGCTCTGTTTCTCTGCAACCAGTGGACAGCCTGTTTTAATCAGCTCATTCCCAGCTCAATTAAGCATCATTGACCAAACAAATCACATAGCCCTCTTCTCCAAAGTGTAAAGCATCCAATTTCTAAAGCAAACTTGAAAGGTATCAACCAACCAATGAGAATCGGATCTCCTCGTAGGCAAAATGATCAAAATCTGCACTGTTTTCTCTGTCTGGCTGCGCCGCCTGCTGTAGAGCCCTTTGGGAGTGGTTGTAATGCTCTTCACAGCTCCAATGGCAAGCTTCACAGCTTCTCTTCACAGCTTCTTCTCCCTCTTCTCTTCACTCACTCATAAACCCTAATAAACAGCACAAGGCTCTGATACCATGTTGAAAGAACGGTAGAGGGGGAGGAGACACACACACAGGAGCAAACCCTAATGTATATTGCAAACCCTAACCATAGAGGGAAGCCATGTCCACTTTCACACAAAGCATAATGCACTAATCCATAATCCACACAACACAATGAGTTGTGTCCACACTCTACTAACCCTAGCTAATGTCCACACACTATGACCAGCTGGACACGCGGTCATTTATGTCTCACACATGTTCCTACCTAATCTGCCAGCACACATAGCATAGCCGGCTCACACTGACATCGAGCTTGAATCTCACCATGTTGAAAGAACGGTAGAGGAGGAGGAGACACACACACAGGAGCAAACCCTAATGTATATTGCAAACCCTAACCATAGAGGGAAGCCATGTCCACTCTCACACAAAGCATAATGCACTAATCCATAATCCACACAACACAATGAGTTGTGTCCACACTCTACTAACCCTAGCTAATGTCCACACACTATGACCAGCTGGGCACGCAGTCATTTATGTCTCACACATGTTCCTACCTAATCTGCTAGCACATAGCATAGCTGGCTCACACTGACATCGAGCTTGAATCTCAACAGCCCCTCTCAAGCTCATGATGTACTGCCGATGAAGATGTAGATGAGCTTGGGATATCAAGACTCTCAACAATGAGGCATTCTATTGACATCATTCAGTTGCCGAGCCTCTGGCACATGTTGCACTCCTTTATGAACTTTTGTGCATCTTGTAATGAAATTGGCACCGTAGTCCTACATGGAATACTTTTCTACGGGTGACCTTTGCATAAAAATTCCCTCCGCTTATTCCTTGGTGTGCTTCTACCAGAACATCCTGTTATTCATGTTCATGGACACACCTTCTCAGACTTTGATCGATGCCCATCTTGTAGAGCTGCCCTGCTACTACCATGAATGGCTTGCTTTGGAGAGTTGGCTTCTTTCTCTAATCTCTAGACATGTACTTCAGAAAGGACAAGTCTCACAGGAACTGCAACATTTCATCACACCAGCTCGGTTTTTCTCCATTTATCAGAAAGAACTATGCATTTGGGAAGTCATCATCCACCCCCTCCGAATCTTCACCTGTCTCCAGTCTTGACAAGATCCACCACTGCATGTTTGTTTCCAGGGATGTGCCTAATGGTGAACTCGAATACTTACAAAGCAGAAGCATCCATCTGTGTGGCCAGTTTTCCTACTAGGTCTAGCTTATTCACTAGGTAGAATAGTGCTTTGTAATCTACATGGAACTTAAACACCTTCCCCAATACATAGTGTCTGAACTTCTTGATGGAGTAGATCATTCCTAGTGACTCCTTTTCTATAGTGGAGTAGTTCCTTTCTAGTCTCGATAGCCTTACTTGCATAGTAAACTGGCATGAACCAACCCTCTTGTGATTCCTACATCAAGGCACTGCCAATTGCAAAATTCGAGGCATCAACAAATACATGGAACATTATGTCGAAATTCGGCTACTTTGGAGGATGGGCAATGTAGACAGGATCTTCTTGAGATTTCAGAATGCCTCTTGAAAGGATTCTAACCACACATATTCTGCATCCTTCACTGTCAGGCTGTATAGGGGTATGGCCACATTCGCTAGGAACCTCATGAACCTGCTATGCCACTTGATTAAACCAAGGAATCTTTCCAATTCTTTTGCATTCTTAGGCGGTTGGAGCTTCATGATGATTGCGACCTTTGCCGGATCCTTGCTAATCCTTCTACAATGTGTCCTAGGAGGGATTCACTTCACAGCAAAGATGCACTTTGTTGGATTCATGCTCAATCTAGCCTTTCTGCACTTGTCCAGGCACATTGTGAGATGTGTGATGTGGTCTTCCTTCTTCTCGAAGACACTAAAGTCATCCACAAACACCGTCATGAAGGAGTTCAAATATTCATAAAATATTTCATGGACCATCCTTTGGAATGTGGCAAATGCCCCCCACTCTATCACAAGATCTGTCTTTTCTTTATCTTTTAGGGCCATTCGCACCTAGTTTTACCCACTAAACCCATCCAGGAAAGAGTATGTTTTGTGCCTAACTACTACATCCATCAAGGAATCAATGAATGGCAATGGGAACGGATCTGATATAGTGGAAGCATTCAGCTTGCGGTAGTCAATACAAACCCTCAACTTCCCATTCTTTTTCAAAACGATGACTATCGGTGTGACAGCCGTTCCACCATATCCATAGGATAGATGAACCCTACCTTTAGCAATTTGTCAATCTCTTCCTTGCATAGTTTGGGTTCATTCTATATCTGCTCTGCCTGATTGGAGTTGCATCCTCTTTTAGGTTAATTTTATGCTAGTAGAAACTTGGATCAATCCCCCTCATGTCAGAATAGTTCCAGGTAAATACATCTTTGTAGGAATTCAGCAATTCCATTAGCCTTCTTCTGAACTCCTTATTCATCTTGGCAGCACAAATTCTAAATGTCTTAGGCTATTGGTTGTCCCCTAGGTTCACCTCTTCAAGCGCATCTTCTTGAACTCTGATGTTCCTTTTCTTGAGCTCGGCTTCCTCTTGCTTTAGGGCCACCATGGCATTTTCCTGCTCAGCCTGCAATTCTTCCACATTGTCCTGAGTGTCATCTTTCTCTAAGGAAAGGTGTCCCACTTGGTAGTAAAAGTAGTTTTGGGCTGATCATATGGATGAATCAACACCTGATTATAGCCACTAAAACCATCCATAAAGGAGTATGACTCATGGCCAGCAACCTTGTCTAGAACTTGGTCAGTAAAAGGCGATGGAAAGTGGTCTTTCCTAGTTTGATTATTCAATTTACAATAATCAACATAAACGTGAATTTTCTTACTATCTTTCTTGGGTACCACTATGATGGGTGACACCCACTCACTATAGGCTATAGGATAGATAAACCTTGGGTGAACCTTGCATCAATTAACTTAGTAATTTCAGCTTTTACTAGCTCTATATAAATTGGGTTTTTCCATCCTCATTGTCATTTGATAGATAGGTCTAGCATTAGGCCTACATAAAGGAGTATAATCCTAATGCTTCATCTCATTAGGATAGTAGGCAGCTATGTGACCCTCTTGCTGGCATCTAAAGCATATAATTAGGCCTTGAGGCCTAAAATGATTCCCACCCATAGGGTTATTTCTAAATCATCTATAATTTCTCCTGAAGGGAGAACTATGTCACATATTTCCATCATTACGAGGATAGTTTGTCCTAAGCACAGGAGGTCTTTCCTTGTGTAAGCAAACCTATCCATGAAGTTATAGCTAGTTTACAGGCCTTAATCTTGTCTCACTATTAATGATTATGCTTAATAAAGCATTGGTCTTCTATATGACTATTTCTAAACAATAAGCATAAAATAAGGTCCGTGGTTGGTCTGGAACTATCCTAGAAGTAGGTGGACACTCTGTCGCTAAATGGCCATATCTATGGCACTTCCCACACCAAATATTTAATCTATGTGGATTTTGAGTATTTATATGTGCAATTTGCAGAGCCACTGCATATACGTCCTTTCCTTGAGAACGCACCACACTAAGAATTTCTTCTTTAAATTTCCTTTGTGACTTGGCTACTATGTCTGTGACTTTAGCCTCACTCAAGATTGCTTGAGGAGTACTTGTTTGCATCATATAGGCAAGTATTGTCACATATGGGTTAAGTGGGGCAGAAGCTGATGGATTAGGATTAATTATTATCAGTCCTTGTCCACCATCGGAGGCATCCCATAAGATTGTGGCTGGTCCACAGGCTGTGCTTGTGTAGTATGAGTTGGCTATAAAACTCTAGGGCCTTGTAATAATTTATGTCCCCTTTGTTGGCTTAGTTGCACTTCCTCCCAATATCTAGCCTCTTGCTTTGCATCCATCAAGGTGGTAGGGTGGCTTAAACTTACATGCTTTTTTTGGCATCTATGTTACGCAGCCCATCAATGAATCTACGCTTTTGGGTCTCCTCATTTGGGGCATTCACTCCCATTTTTCTCACAATTGTCTCCATCCTCTCTATATGTAATGGTCAATACTCTCATTTATACCCTGAGACAAGTAGTCTAATTGCTCAGCTAGACATTCCTAAAAACCTTGCCTTTTAAACTTTACAAGGAAAGTTTGAGATAAGGCTTTATATGCTGCTTTAGAAGCTATATCTAATTTTTTATACCAACTAGCAGCCTCATCTTCCAAAGTAGCTGGGAAGATAGGTAGTTTTTTATCATCATCTACAATCTCATTAGCCACACTTATAACTTCAAACCTATGTACATGGGCATCGGGATCTTCATCCCATAATCCAATATAATGAGTGAAGTTTATTAAACAAATTGTTGCTCAAGGTGCGGGTACTTCCATTGAAAATAAAAGATTTAAACCAAAGTCTTCTTCTTCTTCGAAGAAATTTAGAGTTCTAATTTTGGGTAAATTGAATAATTTCCTAAGGCCAATTATGGGCTATCCCAGAAATCCCTAAGGTTCTTTGTAACACTTGGAATGGGTGTATATAGGCTACTTTCACTCTTCTTTGTACTACTCTCTCCTTCTTCTTTTATTGGACTTATATCGTTGATATCTTGTGTCATCATCATTAGCAGGAGTAGAAATGATTCGATCCTAATAATCTTGGTTGTCTCACTTATGCTAAGGGGTTGTTATGCATCTTAAGGTTACTAATAAACCTTCTGATGTGGTCCCCCTTAATCCTTCTTTTATTAATTTATTCAATCTCTCTAAGCCTTCAACTATTCTTTGACTATGCTCCTCGTCCAATGTATCCATTGTTCATCTCTTTATGTTATTAATTTTTCCTTCATATTCACCACTCATTCATCCTACCTCACTTCCACACTAACTTCTCTCTAACACAATTTCATCTCCTAGCTAATATATCTTAACACTTCACTCATTCCGGGCAAACATAGGACTCAATTTCTAACAAGGCATATAGAGATCTAATTAGGCTAGCATAGTTTGTAATAAAGCGCCTATAATAAGCAAGTCTCCCTATAATTCCTTGTAGTTCTATTTCTCTAGTTGATCTGTCCATATCCTCTCTTTAAAATGGTAATTTTATTTTTAATAATGATCAAATTGTTTGGACATCTCATTCGACAAGATCTCTAAGTCTTCTAGCTCTTGTTTAGTCTTTGGACAGAAATCTACTTTCATTCCACTACAAAGAGGAAGATAATTATTGAAGTCCTCAAAGCGTACATGGTAAGGAATTTCTCTAGATGGCCTAGGTCCCCTCCAATACCTCGAGCAGCTAGAAAAGTGTATAGTTCTAAATTCTAACTTGTCGAACGATGAGCTCCCAATAACTTGCTAATTTAATGGCTAGATAGCTGGAGTGAAAGTAGCTCAATATTCTAGTTCATAAACATCAATGCACCAAGTCCAATTCACTTTGTCGTCATCCTTTTCTTGACTAGCCCTTTCCCCACTATCTCTTTCTAAGCTCGCTTATAAAGCTTTCTTTTCTTTACTCTTGAAATAAACAGTATATGTCTCACTAATAAGCTTCTCTACAATTAGTTTCTTAACTTCTTTGGGAAGTTTATAAACCCATTAAAGGTCTTCTTCGCTCATCTAGACTGCCCTTTTTGTAGCGTTGCTAGACTCCCGAGGGGCGAAGGCACCAAAATGACCCTCTCTCACTATGTCCTCAATTAGCCACTAATTAGGGTTTCTAGCTAGCGAAGTATTAGCCTGGTATGTTACGTAAGGAATAACAAAGTGCTAATCTCTCTCTGAATTCATTCTCAATTTCACTTCTCTTTCACACCTTCCTATGTCTCATTGTCTCACAATGTCTTGTAGTCCAACTAGTCCAAACCCTCTTTGTTACTCTAAACAACTCCCTTAAATGGTTTCTCTCTCTTTTTATCTCAAACTATTTCCAAGAAAATTATTTACTCACGCATACTTTCTAATGTAACTTTATCATCCACACACAAATATTTCATTGAAAATAACAATTTAGCTCATACGTTTCTATCTCTTTTTTAAATTTAATGACACACACACACTAACAAATAACTCCTTCATTTCTTTCTCATCACACATATTCAATATGTTGATTTATCCTATTATCCTTATGTTATCATATTCATTATACCCATTCATATTCATTTCTATTATCCTTCTGTTATCATATTCACTATGTTGATTTATCCTATTTTCCTTATATTATCACATTCATTATACCCAATCATATTCATTTCTAATAATAAATTTTCTTTGTACTTATCTACCATCTCATAAACATCACTCCTAACCACATAATTTTCTTTAATAATTTAAATAGGTATTTTTTTTACTTTTTTTTTATTTTTAGAAATAAAAATTTTATTTCTTAAATTTTTAGAATATCCATCTAATTTTTGATATTTTAATTAACAAATAGCTATAATTCATGAATAATATTTCTCTAATTTAATATTTTATTTAAAAACTTCTCAAGAAATTGGTTCTTTTCTTTGTTCATCATTTTACTCAATCCCTCTTAGAAACTACTGTAGAAAACCCCCAAACATGCTCTTAAACTACACATTTTTTATTTAAAATTTAGATTTCATAACTTCTTCAAAATTCTGACTTTAAAAACTTTTAAGAATAAAACCAAAGTATAATTTCTCTACCCTTAATTTTTCAAAAATTATCTCATTCATTTGCTAAATATTATAATTATTTTATCCCCTAAAAATACCACTTTAATGTTAAAAATAATGTTTTTTATTTTTTAATATAAACATGTACCTCTAAAAAATATAATAAAATCTTCATAAAGTTTTAGCAATATTTTTTTTAAATATAAATCTCATTTCTAAGTATTTTGCCCGACCAAAATTACCCATTTTTTTTGAAAATAATGATTATAACATGATTCAAAAATAATTTATGAAAAAAAAATATCTTTTTGTGATACAAAGTACTTAGTTATAAACTTTACTCTTGGACACCCTATCCTGACATTGTGGTACACACACAAGATAGAGAAGCTTGAGAGCACGCAAACACACTAGATTAGAATGAGCAAATGTGTGCCAGCAGATACAAAAGATAAGTGTACACCCCAAAATGAGTAGATAAGAGGGTGTACATACACACGGGGGAAAAAACCTCCTAGTGACGGAAAAAGTGCCCGAGTGGTCCTAAGTGTGTTCACACACACCACTACCATATAATGCTACAAATCCCCCTTGGAAGTGATGATGTGAACATGTACAGGGTATGGCCGATCAATCCTGCAAAGGCAGTAAGCCCAAAGCTTTATGAAAAGCTTCGAATGTTTCACGAGGAAGAGCCTTCGTGAATAAATCTGCCATGTTGTCATGTGTAGGCACGTAGACCAAGTTGATCTTTGCTGGCAGAGAGTCTTTCAAATATTCGGACTATAAAAAACCTAGCGAGTTTTCATTTTAAGGAAATTCTCAAGAAGTCATCGTTTAGACTATCTTTCATTTCCACTAACCGTCATACATCAAACTAACATCATTTTATACCATGTAACTGACTTTTTATTAACGTGATTATCTCTTAGAAAATGACACGTGAAAAACTACCCTGGTATTCATGTCACAAAATTTAAAAAATTACAATTGTGTGACTAACTCCATCTCATCAAACACATAGTTAACATCACTAATATGAATCAATCTTGTCAAGAAATGACAAATTTTTTGATGTAAAATCTCCTACATTCATGACCATAAAAAACCAATCTAGTTTGTCACGTCAAAAAATTTGTTTAGGAATGACTTTTTTAGGACTATTACCAAATTTTTTTAACGTGAATATCCACACCATGAAAAACTAGACTGGTTTTTTAAATCCACATCACTTGTTAGAACCTTCTCCCTCACAAAATAATAATGCACCTCAATGTGCTTCATTTTAGGATGATATAATGGGTTACTGGGCCAACTGTATGTTAAAAAAATTTCTATCCATGGGCTCACCCATATCTCCAAGTAGCTTTTTCAATCAAGCTATTTCCATAGCAGTAGCTTTTGCAATCAAGCTATTTCCATAGCAGTAGCCCTATACTCAGCCTCTATACTCGAATGCAGCACCCTTTTGTATGACAAAGCAAGTGTCAGTTGCTTTTCGAGCTACTTCAGCTAATAGCAACACTCCCAAAAGAGAATATAAAGTTTCTAGATGTCCATCTGAGACACTACTAGCCCCCAATCAATATCATTTATGTACCCAAGTACCTACTACTATAGTCCAGTCTCACAGAAAAGTCCATAATAATGTATTGAGAACTTTCTATACCTAAGTATCCTCCTAGCCGCATCTAAATGTGGCTTCCTTAGGGCCTGTATAAATTGACTCACAAATCTTATCAAATAGCTCACCAGTGATAATCATGTAAATCAAACTACTTATGTGTCTATACATAGTAGGGCCTTCTAGGAGATCACATATGTCTACATATAACCTCATGTCTACTCCAATGGCACTGAGATTGGCTTACACTTTGTCATCTCATACTTGGGCCCCATACTTGGGTATCATATCCAAAGCATATATTGCAAAAGACAAATCTCTGTTGGAGAAATCATAGTCAAAGAGTGTGTTCTAGTGTGTACTAGGAACTAGCTTATGAGTCTTTGTGTGAGAGAGTGCCACGTGTCACTTTGGGAGTTATCCCATAAGCATATGGTACTTGAGTGTGTGTGTTCACTCTATAAGAGTGATGTACTTTCTTGTGTGTCATATCAAGAAAATCAAGCTATCTTGATCTACATGTAAGTACTTGTTCATTGCTTGCCCAACTAAGTTCTAGAATTTTCTAGCTTTAGTTTGGCTGAATTTGGACAAGATTTGGACCAGTTTGGCTCCCTTTTTGATTTGGTTTGATCCAGGAGAGAGGAGAGATAAAAATATCTTAATATTTTTGAGTTTAAAACTCTTTCACATGTGTGAAATAGGCGCTTCCTTGAAGGCTCCCCCTTACCAAGGTGTCAAAATTGTATGATTACTCCAAAATATCTCATTTTTTTAGTAATATTTCATAATTTTTAACTAATATCCCTTGTACTCAATCAACTCTTCATCTTATGTGGGAATTTACTCATTTTTGGGTATTTTCTTTTATTCATTGGCTTTATCTCATCCCAACACTTGGATTAATCTTATTGGTCCATAAGAACCTTAATTGGACCATAATCCAAAAATTTCAAAAAATCTTGACCCTTAGACTAAGGTCTTTTAAATCATTTTTAATTGATTCCTAATGCACCTTGGAAAATTTATTTTGATTTTCTGTTTCAGGGAAACATATTTTTGATATTTGTAGAATTTATATATCCAAAAATATCTCAATATTGAATTACCACTCTCTAGAAATTTTTATCTCACTAGGAAAAAATAAGGAAAAATAATTTTTTCTTGTATTCAGGAACATGGAATGATTACAGGGGATTGAAGTAGAGCCTATTCATTATTCAGGCTGAGGAGGAATCTTATAACAACTCTTAGATTCTTTGCTGCACAGACTGCCCTCCTGCAACCAATTTTTTATATTTCAACTTTGTACCAAACTAGAAAATTAGGCATATATAGTAAAAAAATTAGGCATATACAGTCAAAATCGACTCTTCAAACTTGCAAAGCCAAAATGGGGCTCGAAATGCCCTCAAAAATTTAGATAACTATGTTAATTACACATAATATGGTCTTCTTTCTTCACCTAGGAGGATGCCTTAATTTGAGACAACAATGACTTCCCTATCTGCCTCTATAACTCTCACATCTACCAAAGGTGGTGCTCCAAAATCAAAGAGGAAAAGCGATGGAAATAACCTTACCTATGTACCACTTTCTTGTTGCTTGCCTCCTTAGCTCTCATATAAATTGGAGTTGTGATACCATAAAAAGAATGCAGGGGAGAGGGAGAGCTTGAGTTCCTTGCACACACACACACACACATAAGAGAGAGCAAGATACGAGAGAGAGATGGATGGCTGAATTTTCTTCTATCTTCTTCTCTTCTCTCTACAACCATTAACATAAAAGAGAAGAGTACATACTATAAGGGAAAGTACTCTCCTACCTATAACATACAATGGTCGGTCCATAGTGTGAACCTAACTACATGAGATGATGCTATAACTATGCCATAACTCTAATACTCCACAATGGCTATCACATAGCCTGTCGCCCAAACCACCACTGGCAGCATATTAATCATAATCACCAACCATGCCAACGGCATAAATACAGAAGCTATAACATAGCTTGTCGTCCACCACTGGCAGCATATCAAACATAATCTCACCAACCATGCCAATGGCATAAGTGTAGAAGCTATCACCCAACAGCATGGGTCATCAATGTTCACAGCACTAGTTGAGCTCGATATCTCAACATATACATGCTCAAAGTTGTGTTGTTTGCCAAAGTTCAAAATGGATGGAATGCATGTTTACTCACTTTCAAAGCTTCAAAGCTATGGTAGAGAAAGGCAAAGGTATGTACATAAAATGCCTAAGGTCAAATAGTGGGGGATAATATTTTTCCAATGAAATCAATGATTGTTTTCAAGAGTATGAGATAAAGAGGCAGTTTATATGCAGGTTCACCCGAGGATACACCTCATTGCAAAATAGGGTTGGAAAAAAAGAAAAAACATGCATATTATTACAAAAGTTTTCCGTGTGTTGATAAATGAGAAAGAAATACCTCATTATTTCTAGGATACAAAAGTAATAGAAACTGCAGTTTTTATATGATGAACATGATGCCTATTATAGTAGTTCATGGCATGATGCCTGAATAAAAGTTTACTGAAAAAAACCTAGATATGGCACACTTGAAAGTGTTTAGGTGTATTGCTTATGTATATATATTAGATGAGGTGAGAAGGGTAATTATTTATATACTCATTGGTTATCCTTTAAGCAGAAAGGTTATAGATGCTATAACCTCATTATGCATTAGGAAAAATATGGACTCTCCATTTTGTCCCTTAAGGAGTGAATAAAAAAAGATTGGCTTGACCAATGAGAGCTAGGATTCTAGATCCATGTAACATGGATTTTTTTGTCATATCTTTGCCCAAATCTCTTAAGACAATAAAATAATAGAGCCCATATCTTAACAAATAGAGAAATGTCAGATTCCATATCTTTCATGTCAGATGTACCTTGCGGTTAGCACATGGAAGTTTGAAAATTGAATTTTATTTTTTTCCATTTTTTATGTTTAACTTTTTACTTTCCCTCCTTTTGCATTTCATTAGCTTTTCATTTTCTCCCTTTTTTTGGCGGAATTAAATTTCGCCATATCTTCTGCAACTCAAGTTCTTTCTTCATGAAAATTTACAGTCATGTTGTTCTACACCATAGCTCTCTCCTCCTAAAATTTCATCTCATTTGGACAAAATGTCTGTGAGTTGTGCCCGTTTTCTCACATGAACTTTCTCTTCTTTGCACCACCACAGATAGCTATCTTGGTGTGAAGCGGCTTCAAATTCTTGTGATTATCATATGTTTAGGGTTTGTCTATGTTTTGTCTGGATGTGAGTAATAATTATAGGTTTAGGATTTGTTTATGTTTTGTCTTGATGTGTTGCTGTTTTTTTTCTCAGGAGAGCAAGGTTGTGAGCAACAAGGTTGTGTAAATCAAAGCAGTAAGTTGCTGTTTATTTCTTGTTGTTTTAATCTTTATTTGTTGCATTCAATCTTCTTTGCACAGTATTGATTTGAAGTGGTATAAAATACCACACTAATGATCATAGGTTTAGGATTTGTTTATGTTTTCTCTTGATATGTTGCTGTTTATTTTCACAGGAGCAACAAGGTTGCGAGCAGTAAGTTGCTATTTATTTCTTGTTTTTTTTATCTTTATTTGTTTATTACAATCTTCTCTACATAGTAATGATTTCAAGTGGCATAAAATACAACAGTAAAATGATCATAGGTTTAGGGTTTGTCTATATTTTATCTTAATGTGAGTAATGATCATAGGTTTAGGGTTTGTTAATGTTTTGTCTTGATGTGTTTATGTTTATTTTCATAGGAGCAACAAGGTTATGTAAATCAAAGCAACAAGGTTGTGTAAATCAAAGCAATAAGTTGCTGTTTATTTATTGTTGTTTTAATCTTTATTTGTTGCTTACAATCTAACATATATCTTTATTAATCATGCAGTCTAGCTTTGTTAACTTCAAGGAGGAGGAATATCAGTAATATTCACACAGTGGAGGTGTTTAACAAGAGAGATGATGAAGGTAATTGGATCCCTGATTAGTACATTAAGTTAAATTGGATTTTAATGTGACCGAGTACTCTTGGGGCGATTTCAAGGTCAAGCTCAAATATGTCACATACCCCAACAAACAATGGAAAGGTAGAATCATAGAGTTCAAGAGATGCACAAATGGTATAAGTACAATAACAGAGGCTTTCATTGAACATGTTTATATTATGCACAAAGAGATTCGAGTGCATCATGATAACTTTAGTGAAAGACATAATAAGTTTATATCTCTATGCTTTGTGTCCTTGTGCTTTGAGTCCATCCACTCTGCATGTTTTAATACAAGCCTGTTTGTTGCTTGCAGCTTTATATCCATCCACTCTGCATGAATGGCAAAATGTAGAATGCTTTAGTGGAAAGCTAAATGTTTTACATGCAGAGATAGGTGCCTTGATCTATGACAACAAGAGTGTAAGCGAATTGGCATCTTAGAATGTTTACTTTTATGATTCAGTGTGTATGATGTGGAGAGACATAGTTTGGAGTATAGTTTACTTTTATGATTCAGTGTATGATGTGGAGAGACATAGTTTGGAGTATATTCCACTACCACCATTGTCTAGCCAAGAATGGTATAATCCTAGCTTAGACATGTCAGAAGCATTCTTTGATATTTTTCTTTTGCATGCAAATATTTTCTTCAGGAATTTGTCTATGTCGATGAGTTTGCATCTAGAGCTGATGGAACAAGGGGTGGTGGAGGAAGAGTCCAGGATGCAGCTTTGAAGGAGTACATTGGCAAAATCTTCCAAGACATTATTGTCTTTCACAAAGTATGCTCCCTTGATGGACAAGTCTCTCTCATGAAGATCAAGGCTTTAACAAAGGGTGCTGCATTCAAGTCCATGCATGTGAAATCAAGCTTAGAGAAGGTGGTGCTTGTGAAGCACTACAAGCTCCTATACTTGTTCGAAGCTCAGCGTGGAGGGAAGATTCATTCACTAGTTGGCCTAGGCCTTGCCACTAGGAAGATTGATCTTCATGCTATCTAGCTCGAGCTCAAAGGAAATTTTGTTGTAATTCCTACTGACTCTACTGAGCCTAGTTCTAAGAGGCGTAGAGTTTAAGGTTTTTGTACTTGCTTCTATGTCATGATGTAACAGTTTCTATATTAATAAAAATATATTTTTGAAGTTTTGTTGTATTTGATCAACAAATAATATTTAATCATTAATTTGAAATTAAAATCAACAAATATCATTAATTTAAAATTGAAATCACAATATAAGTAGACACTTGGCAAGGATAAAAAAAAATATATTTTCATTAAGTAAAGCATTTACATCATGATCACATGAGATTACATTGTGAAATATACATGAGATTATACTAAACCCTAAACTATGGCTCATCATCACCATAATCTTCCCTCCACTTCCGCATGCGTAGAACTAGCCCTGTGGATAGGACTAGGTCTTACCTATGAATTGTATCCTTGAATCTCTACATGGTCAAGGTGTCGATGAATAGGAAATTTTCTCCAAGTTAAGACTTAGTGGACTATCTTAAGTGTTTCCCCTATTTTAGAAGGGAGGAACCTTACAATGGCTATGTGTGGCTAAAGTGGTTTGGGCTAATTTAATGTATGAAGGGAGAGAGAGCTCCTCCACTAGCTGGGGGTACAGAGGCTAATTGAAAAAGAGGTTTAAAAACTTAATTATCTACTAATCCTAATTAGCTAAGTGATTAGCAAGATAATAGGCTCATAAGTTGATGGATTCTAGGCTGGGCTCTGATACCATGTTAAATTTGAAACAATGTGATGAGCTATGGTGGATCAAATGCTAGAATCAACATCATAAGAAAAGACATTAGATGATAATTAAGACGTGATTTAGTGAGCGATTAACTGATAGCTTAATGTAGGCATGGATAATCAAAAACCAATAAATTCTCATTAGGCCAATGCCTCAATTTATAGAGTTTACATCCAAGCATCTAATCCCACTGATCTCTCCTTGATTCACTCCACCTCTTTTGCTTGATTCTCTCCACCTCTCCCAGAATATCTCCACACCTCCTAAATCTCCTCATGCTACCCTTTATTCTCTCCCAGTAGATTTCTCACCTTTTCACAGCTTCTCTCACATTTACAGATTCTCTTGTATAGCCTCTTGCTAAGGGCTTGTTCCTGCACACACCCTATTCACTTGTATATTTCAACACCTCCTCTCAAGTGAATACTCCTAGCACACCTGGACCCTATACCAAGTTTCCCTCTTACTTAGTCTGCGACCAGTGCATCAAGTCCCTAAACTCATAGTTCTTGACACACACTCTCTCTCTCTATGTGTCCAAGGCTACTACAAGTGCCCGTGACCTTGACTAAAGTGCTCACACATACATCTACCACATGGCCTACATCATCGGCGGTGGCTCAGAGGTGGTATTACTCTGTTGGGGCAGGTTACATTGGGTTGTGGAGTTACTCTCTCTCTCTCTCTCTCTCTCTCTCTCTCTCTCTCTCTCTCAGAAAAGATGATCTGACTCTACTTCCTTAGGAGCCTCCGTGAAGTTTGCCGATGTTGTTCCTTCTCCACTGGGTTTGCTATAGCAGTCTCTTGCCATGTGTCTTGGCTTTCCACAGTTGTGGCAAGTGAAGGTCCTTCCTCCTACTCTGCCTCTTCCTCGTCCTCGTCCCTCGAGAAGAGAATCCTCCTCGGGTGAAGAATGCTTTTTCTTCTCTAGTCGTTGAGTCCAGCCATTTCTTCTCTTTGACTATAGTCTCTTGCTCTAGTAGAGCTCCTTCTATCTCGTGCAGCTTCAATTCAGGTACATTCTTTAATGTTGCTACAATGTTTTCATATTCACCTTTGTCCAAACTCTTCAGAAGCACTGCTAGTGCCTCATCATCTTTTACCTTTTTGCCAATGGCTGCCAGTTGTTGCTTAATGCTTTTATATTTGTTCAAGTGTGTGATTAAAGGTTCACTTTCCTTCATATCCAGTTTGTAGAATTGCATTAACAGATTTATCTTTGAATTTTTTGCTTGAGTGCCAAATAATTTATTTTCATCCCATGCATCTTTTGCCCATTGTATCCTTGTGATGTGATGATAATTTCATCATTTAAACTGAGTGTGATAAGTCCTAATGCTTTGTCATTCTTGCTCTTCCACTCATTTTTCCCTCTCACCTCTAGGAATTCATCTCTTCTCTCAACTAGCCCCCACAGATTTTTCCTCATGATGATGAGCATATACATGGTTTTTGTCTGCCATGTGTAAAACTGCTCCCCATTAAATTTGGCTATCTCTTGTGCCGTACTCATGATGATGTGAAGGGGGTCTTACCTCTTGATCTAATTTCAAGATTCAAGGGCAGTGTCTACTCTTTTACAACTCAATCTGGTGTTTAGGTGATGATTACAATAGATTTATCAGCATAAATTTACCATAAATTACATTAAACCAAGGGTAACAAATCTCTACAAAATGGTTGGAGTATCAACCTCAATCCCTCAAGCAAAAGGAGAGCTTACAAGCTCCATGTAAGCTAATTTTCTTACTTATTTATGAATTTTATTTCTATAGTTTTCTTGATTTTTATGTTTTACAGTTGATTGAATTTAATTCAAATGCTATGCCTTTGAGGAAAAGGCCACCCCCTTCTCCGAATTGCTATCTAAAGTTATAGGGATCTGTATCAAATACCCAATGGTTAATTTGAACCCTCAATTGCACCAAAATATAGTGATTAGTGTTAATTAATCATGGATTAGCAAATTAATCCTTTGTTTTGTGTGCAAAAAACAGAGTATGTGGGGAGTCCACATCTGAGGCCTTAGAGTTCAAATGAGCTCAAATCCTTTCAAGGCCATCAATAGCAATTAGTCTAGTAGAGGATTAAGCCAAGAAACACAAGATTTGACCAAACATTGAATAATTAATCTCTGTTTTACCAAAGTCTGCAGATTTGATGAAGAGCTTGGATCTCACTGTAGACTTGATCAAATAAAAAACTGTCTTCACCAGCTTTTAGAGCACCTTTGAAAACCCCTAGGGCCAAGAGGAATTAGAGCCATTTCATCTAGAACAGACAAGATCTCATTTTTCCATCAGAAAACAGGTGCTAGAAAATTAGCGAAAATCGGTAGCAGTGCATGGCGGTTTGAGGTTTTGTTTAGATGGGCTGAAGCAAATGGGTATGGCTATGTGTGGCTAAAGTGGTTTGGGCTAATTTAATGTATGAAGGGAGAGAGAGCTCCTCCACCAGAGCTGGGGGTACAGAGGCTAATTGAAAAAGAGGTTTAAAAACTTAATTATCTACTAATCCTAATTAGCAAGATAATGGGCTCGTAAATTGGGATTCTAGGCTAGGCTCTAATACCATGTTAAATTTGTAGCAATGTGATGAGATATGGTGGATCAAATGCTAGAATCAACATCATTAGAAAAGAGATTAGATGATAATTAAGATGTAATTAGTGAGCAATTAACTGATAGCTTAATGTAGGCATGGAAAATAAAAAACCAGCAAATTCTCATTAGGCCAATGCCTCAATTTATAGAGTTTACATCCAAGCATCTAATCCCACTGATCTCTCCTTGATTCACTCCACCTCTTTTGCTTGATTCTTTCCACCTCTCCCAGAATATCTCCACACCTCCTAAATCTCCTCATGCTACCCTTTATTCTCTCCCAGTAGGTACTTCTCACCTTTTCACAGCTTCTCTCACATTTACAGATTCTCTTTTATAGCCTCTTGCTAAAGGCTTGTTCCCGCACACACCCTATTCACTTGTATATTTCAACAAATGGAGTCAAGGATTAAAAATGTGATATCATCACATCTTGCATAAAAAAATGCAAGCATTGAGCTATCGGGCTCTAGAGTCCTAAATATATTCTCTAGCTCAACACTCTGACAAAACCTAGGGTAAATCTGGTCCCACATCTGACCGTAACGGGTTTCACTCATCCACTTTGCGAACGCATCATGATGAGAATCCATGGTGAAGGTGTAAAGGAAGCAACAAGCAAGGTGGATAGAAAGTGAGAGATAGAGAATGCAATAGAAGTGAATGAAAATAACCCCTACTTATACTTATAAATATAAGTTTAAATATTATTTCATTAAAACTTTAATAAAGTAATATATATTTTATTAAAATTTTAATTTAGTAATATTTATTTCATTAAAACTCATGAGGAGGTGATGGCACTCAATGAAGCTAGTGGTGGGTCATGACTTTGGGTTTTTGTAAGACTGGATGGATGCAATTTATACTTATGTTTATTATTATACTTAAAATATCTATAAACTTATATTTATTTTAATACCTTATGTTTATACTTTAGTAAATAAAGGACCCTTCAATAAAATATAATAAATCATAAATCATACTTCTATTTCTTGTTACATATTATATTTTATTATTTACAAAGTTACTTATATTATTATTTGCACTTAAATATATACTTAAAGTTATATTTATTTTTATACTTATATCCATAGACTAAAAAATTAATGACACTTTATTAAAATATAAGAAATCATAAATCATATTTATATTTCTAGGATAATTAATTATATTATTGTTTACACTTAAATATATATTTATACTTATATTTACAATTGTACTTACTTATACTTATCTTTATTTTATTACATATTAATGGGTTCAAAACACAGTAGAGTTAAAAAAACCACTACAATTTATGAAAATAAAATAAAATAAAATTTACAACACTTTTAGAGAAACAATTTTTAGTATTCACTTGAAAGAATAAGAATTACATGGACTCTACAATTTCAAGGATGTGTGAAGCAACACACTGGTTGCATGTTTTGCAATGTTCACTTCGACTCCCAACCTTCCTACCATCATCCAACTTAAAATAAAAATTACAAGGGGGATCATTGGACATGAGTTGGATTTCCTGCCTCATAAAACTAAGGGGCCAATGAATTTCTACATTAACGCTAAAAGGGTCATGACCCTCCCAAAGAATATTCACATTAATGATGACTGATGAATGCGTGCCATCTCGCATGTCTTGGTCCAAGCTGAGCCACTCCCCTCGTAGAAGTCGCCACCTCCTATACTTGAAGCGAATGCACAAAGTTTGTCTTGCAATGAAGTACCTATCATAAGAAACAAACAACCAACATAAAAACATAAAATCAACATTCAACAATCAACAATCAGTGTCTTGCAATGTACTTATGAATAAAAACCATCAACAATCAACAGATACAGTAATTCTTCAATCTTACCTAAAGGTAACATCTGACACAATAATTTTGCACTCAATGATATCATCGTGGTGAGTTCTCTTGAGATGCCATGACTCACCTAGTAACTGAGCCATCCAATCCTCAGATGGGCACTTTTGCATTGATAAGTAGTCTTAGTTTTCTTAACTACTTCACACGATCCAAAAAAACAAACGTGCAAACAAACCAAATGGTATAAACCAACTTAGATGCACATCTCTAGAGCCTGTGGATGGTTTCATGGAAGCATGAACATTAGTTTTTATCTTTACCCTACATCTAGGCTCGTAATCCCTCTTCCTGCTACTCACCGAGGAGTGCCCAAGCCCAATCTTCTCATCTACCAACGGAATTGTACATCAATGGGCTTGGCATTTGGATACCTCTTCCTATCCCTTTCTATTGCATCGATGGCCATCCCTGCTGCAAAAACATGTGGATAGGTTTGCACTGGGGTAATGGCTTCATCTTCAAATACGGTATGCTCAGGCTCTCTTGGTCTTCTTCTTCCACCTTGACTTCATTTCCACCCATATGGTGGTCTTCCTACTGGTTCTAATATATGGATTTTGTCCTCTCTCTAGGGACACTGAAAGTCCTGCTCTGTGCATGAGTTGTTGCCTCCTCACCCGGATCCTCATGTCACAAGATCCCACCACTTCCCTGCACTTCTCGGGATCCAGATGAGGAGCTTATTTATGACGCTGACTCTTCTGCCCATGGGAGATACTTTTCCCTTGTTTCTCTACCTCAAATGCATCCAACTAGCTCATAAATTATGCAATGTCATCCTAGTTGGATGGTCTTATAGCTTCTACCTGCTTAGCAACCTGAATTAAGTTCCACATGTCGTTGAGGCCTGTCTCTTTCCAAACACTTGTGCTTGTAGTGCTTCGTTCTCCCTTTTGTCCCATCCTTGGAATTCTTCAATCATTTTTCTTCCGTGCTTCTGTAGCATATGCTTTCTTCATGGCCTCCACATGTTATTGTCTTTTCCTGAGTTTGGCCTTGGATGCCTTCAGCTCCCCTGCATGTGTTCTTCCAATGGCATCCAATTGATATTTTCTATTCTTTAGATTGGCATGGGCTATTGTTAGAGCAACATTCATCTTATTAACTATCATTATTCCTCCTTTTCCTCTTGTATTCTTGGTAGGGGTTGTAGATTCTAGCTCCTTCTTGAGGGCCTTTATGGTTAACCCATCTTGTCGTCTGTTGTTCCTTGAACTCCTCTACCATACCCACTAGTTCTTTGATTTGGGCCTTAAGAGCATCCTCACGTTGGCCCTTTCTTCCAGCTTCTTTGTGGCCCCAAGCATGCTCTCATAGCACATCATTGGGGATTAAGTCCACCATTGATGACCCCTTGTATATTACAAGCTCCTTCCCCTTCCCCTCAGAGTGCTCCTTTGGTTTCTTCCCATCACCCTTTAGAAGAGTGAACCATTTTTTCTAGAATTCCAGCTCCACTTTCATCTACCCGTTTTGCGCTTGTAGCTCATTTTCTTTTCTGGAACCTTCCTCCACTGTGTACTACCTCCTTGCCCCGTTGGTTGTGTTCAATAGTTCCCACAACACTTGTCAGCCCTGGTCCACTCTGGTCCTGTTCATTTTGTTGTGTCAAGATTTTTGGATCCTCCATCTGGATTCGTGTCTGGTAGGGAATCACCTACATTGTCCGCTGTCAACTTCTTTAGATATTCTCCCCACACCTCCTTTAGGTCTTCGGTTGCATTGCTTTCCCATTGTTTCATTTTCTATGCCTCCAACTCGTACACCGCCAAAAATTCTTTCGCATCCAAAACTACTAGTCTTTATCCTTATCTACCCTAGCCAGCACATCTCTTATAATATTAATGTGTTCTTGTCTTAGTAGTAGGAGGATTTGGCCTTCATCCCTTTCTTAGATTTCAAGGGCCCTATCTACTTCATCCTTCGGCTACATGTTTGTCTCTTCAATCCAAGCCAAGGCCCCTTTTATCATTACCATCTCCTTTTTTGTTTCTTCATTTTCTTTCTGGAGGCTTTAATAGCATCTGCTTTTGCATTTTGTCCATCCAGCCTGCATCCCTCCTTCTTCTATTCAACTCTTCTTGTAGGGGTTTTTGCTAGCTTCTCATTGTTTGGATGATGGCCTCCTGCTCCCTGACCACCGCTTGCAGCTTGGTTATTTCCTTTAATCCATTTGTCATGCGCCTTTGTAGATAGTTAAGGCATCCTTGCACCCAGTTTATTTCAATGGACTTTGGAAAACTTGTAGGACGGGGTGCAGGGGGCTCAGCCTATGCTTGTTCAAGGTGCAAGGGTTTAGTGACGATGATTTTCTGTTGCGCTTGTTCGAGGTGTAGGCGTTCTATGTTTGAGGTTTCTTCTTGTGCTTATACGAGATGCAGGCATTCCAGCTATGCTTGTTTGAGATGTAGGCGTTACGTGGTTGACGTTTCCTAGCTGCTCCTCTAGCTTCTATGAAAGAATGGAATTGTCGATGTTGATAAAGTCCTCCTTGAGTTGTTTGCTACTCCTCTAGCTTCTGTGAAAGAATGGACTTGCCAATGTTGGCAAAGTCTTCCACAGAAGCTACTCCTCTAGCTTCTATGAAAGAATGGACTTGCCAATGTTGGCAAAGTCCTCCTTGAGCTGTTTGATGCTTCTTTCCTCTGGTGTTTTCCCCTTCTTGCCCTTCTTCTTCTTTCCAAATCCAAATGCTCGCTTCTTTCAAAAATCCAAATGCTCACTTCTTTCCCTTCTTCTTCTTTCCAAATCCAAATGCTCGCTTCTTTTCGGGCACTGCTTGTCCAGAAATCCCCTCTTACTGGGGCTTTGTAGCTACATCCTCCTTGTGCCCTATGTTGTCTTTGTGGCTTGCCTCCTCCTTTTGGCTCTCCTCCTCTTTTCTAGCTCCTATTTGTGCTTTAAGATGTGCTATTAGGTAAGGGACAATCTTCATTTTGGTGTTTGGGCGGATGACCTTACCGATATGATGCTTTAGATTGTTGTATAGAACCTCCACCCAAGCCACCTTTGTTCCCACCTCAGATGCCTTCACCAATATGAATGCTTTTCTTGACATGTAGTATGGCTTGTGGGTGAGATTGATCATCTCCACCACAAAGCGCATACGCTTCTGTTGATCCTCATCTAGTGTCCCATAATTTCAAACTCTTTTGCCTTATTGTCTAGAGGGCCGAACTCCCTTATTGGGTCTTCTTCATCTACTGGCTTGACCTCACCTTCCCCTTCAGCCTAGTAGTTTGAAGACTTCATCCACATAGAGCAGATCAAACACCCTCTTCTCGCCCCTGAGTGACGGGAGTGTGATGGTGTTTGATTTTTGTAGATGCTCTCTGGCTTTGTAGTTTTGTTGGAGTTCCTCCCAGGGTAACTCAGCAAACACTTTCAATCCCATTCTCTCCAACCATTAAGTTTGCTTATCCACCTCCTTGTATACACAGTGAGAATAAGGGCTCGAATTCTAGCACCATGTTTTTTGCTTCAGGTACGCTGGGGCTGAGCGACGAAAGGTGAGGAAAAGAGCAGAGTTTAGCAGAGAGAGGGTTAAGCCTGCAAGGTGGCAGAGAATGTTTGCAAGGTGATTTGGAAACTAAGCCTTTGATGGAGAGGCATTTGGCCATTGTCATGAGGTGCACCTTCCCCAAGGGTGGCCATAACTACTCCATATTTAATTGCTCCATATTTTCATTATTGCTCCAAATGCTCCTCGCTATCTAACCACCATCACTGCCTATTGCACTATTTACAAGGTCATTAATGGCGAGGCCGAGAATAGGCAATGGTGATGTGCTAAGTTTTCCTTCACATCCATACACCCTTTTTCATGGTGGCAACCTCAACTTTCCTGCTTGCACCATGATGCTGCTACCTGGCTCCTCGGTATCTGTACATACTGTTATCATATTTACATATGGGAAGTCTATTTTTGGGCTATTTCCTTTACCATTTTTAATCTCTCGAGAATCATGTCTTGATTCCTACTCTTGGTGGCGGACTCTCATTCTAGTTCCCGAAATATCTCCGGATCATGATCTTGATTTCCTTCTAGACACCCTTTTCCTTCATCTGGCATCTTTCCATAATAGAGCTTCAGCTATACCCATTTACCAACTTCGTGAGTTTTTCACCATCCAAACTCACTAGTTCAAAAGTTCATGTCCTCAGTTTCCTGACAATTCTATATGGGCCCGTCCATCTCATTTTCAATTTTCCTGGGTGGGATCCCATTCTTGATGAGAACAGCAAGATAGCATCTCCTTTCTCAAAGAACTTGAACTATGGATTCCTGTCCACTTGCAGCTTGTACAATTTCTACTATCCAAGCGTTGTGGAATCTCCTTTCATCCATTTTGAGGAGCTGTTTGATCCTATGCACCTCTGATTCTTCTGGAGAGAGCCTTTTTGCCCACACTGCTATCTTGAGACTCTGTGTAAGGAACTCCATGGGCACTATGGCTTCCAGCCCATACACCATGCTGAAGGGTGTAAGTCCTATTGCATTCTTATAAGCTATTCGAAATGCTCATAATGCTGAGTGTAGCTTTGTGTCCCAGCCGTTCATATTCTCATTTACTGTCTTGATCAAGATTCCCTTTAGGATCTTATTGGTGGACTCTGCTTGCCCATTGGCTTGTGCGTAGTAGACTGTCGACTTCTTCTATATATTCTCATGTGCTATTTTATCAACTTCTTGATCACTTCATTGATGAAGTGGCTCCCTTGGTCAGTGACTATCTCTATTGGGCATACAAATATTGTCATTATAGTTTCATAAAGAAACTTTGCTACAGATGGTGCCTTGCAGTCTCTAAGGGCCTTGACCTCCACCCATTTTGTACAGTAATCCATGGCCACCAAAATGTATTTGTTTCCTGTCCTTTGAGCATCTAGTTTGAATGGATCGACGAAGTCCAAATCTCACTTCTAGAATGGCTCGAGTGGTAGGATTAGGTTATGAGGCATTCTATCGACATCATTTAGTTGCCGAGCCTCTGGCACATGTTGCACTCCTTTATGAACTTTTGTGCATCTTTTAATGCAATTGGCCAGCACAGTCCTACATGGAATACTTTTCTACGGGTGACCTTTGCATAAAAATTCCCTCCGCTTATTCCTTGGTGTGCTTCTACCAGAACATCCTGTTATTCATGTTCATGGACACACCTTCTCAGACTTTGATCGATGCCCATCTTGTAGAGCTGCCCTGCTACTACCATGAATGACTTGCTTTGGAGAGTTGGCTTCTTTCTCTAATCTCTAGACATGTACTTCAGAAAGGACAAGTCTCATAGGAACTGCAACATTTCATCACACCAGCTCGGTTTTTCTCCATTTATCAGAAAGAACTATGCATTTGGGAAGTCATCATCCACCCCCTCCGAATCTTCACCTGTCTCCAGTCTTGACAAGATCCACCACTGCATGTTTGTTTCCAGGGATGTGCCTAATGGTGAACTCGAATACTTACAAAGCAGAAGCATCCATCTGTGTGGCCAGTTTTCCTACTAGGTCTAGCTTATTCACTAGGTAGAATAGTGCTTTGTAATCTACATGGAACTTAAACACCTTCCCCAATACATAGTGTCTGAACTTCTTGATGGAGTAGATCATTCATAGTGACTCCTTTTCTATAGTGGAGTAGTTCCTTTCTAGTCTTGATAGCCTTCCTTGCATAGTAAACTGGTATGAACCAACCCTCTTGTGATTCCTACATCAAGGCATTGCCAATTGCAAAATCCGAGGCATCAACAAATACATGGAACATTATGTCGAAATTCGGCTACTTTGGAGGATGGGCAATGTAGACAGGATCTTCTTGAGATTTCAGAATGCCTCTTGAAAGGATTCTAATCACACATATTCTGCATCCTTCACTGTCAGGCTGTATAGGGGTATGGTCACATTCGCTAGGAACCTCATGAACCTGCTATGCCACTTGATTAAACCAAGGAATCTTTCCAATTCTTTTGCATTCTTAGGCGGTTGGAGCTTCATGATGATTGCGACCTTTGCCGGATCCTTGCTAATCCTTCTACAATGTGTCCTAGGAGGGATTCACTTCACAGCAAAGATGCACTTTGTTGGATTCATGCTCAATCTAGCCTTTCTGCACTTGTCCAGGCACATTGTGAGATGTGTGATGTGGTCTTCCTTCTTCTCGAAGACACTAAAGTCATCCACAAACACCGTCATGAAGGAGTTCAAATATTCATAAAATATTTCATGGACCATCCTTTGGAATGTGGCAAATGCCCCCCACTCTATCACAAGATCTGTCTTTTCTTTATCTTTTAGGGCCATTCGCACCTAGTTTTACCCACTAAACCCATCCAGGAAAGAGTATGTTTTGTGCCTAGCTACTACATCCATCAAGGAATCAATGAATGGCAATGGGAACGGATCTGATATAGTGGAAGCATTCAGCTTGCGGTAGTCAATACAAACCCTCAACTTCCCATTCTTTTTCAAAACGATGACTATCGGTGAGACAGCCGTTCCACCATATCCATAGGATAGATGAACCCTACCTTTAGCAATTTGTCAATCTCTTCCTTGCATAGTTTGGGTTCATTCTATATCTGCTCTGCCTGATTGGAGTTGCATCCTCTTTTAGGTTAATTTTATGCTAGTAGAAACTTGGATCAATCCCCCTCATGTCAGAATAGTTCCAGGTAAATACATCTTTGTAGGAATTCAGCAATTCCATTAGCCTTCTTTTGAACTCCTTATTCATCTTGGCAGCACAAATTCTAAATGTCTTAGGCTATTGGTTGTCCCCTAGGTTCACCTCTTCAAGCGCATCTTCTTGAACTCTGATGTTCCTTTTCTTGAGCTCGGCCACCATGGCATTTTCCTGCTCAGCCTCCTGCAATTCTTCCACATTGTCCTGAGTGTCATCTTTCTCTAAGGAAAGGTGTCCCACTTGGTAGTAAAAGTAGTTTTGGGCTGATCATCTGGATGAATCAACACCTGATTATACCCACTAAAACCATCCATAAAGGAGTATGACTCATGGCCAACAACCTTGTCTAGAACTTGGTCAGTAAAAGGCGATGGAAAGTGGTCTTTCCTAGTTTGATTATTCAATTTACAATAATCAACATAAATGTGAATTTTCTTACTATCTTTCTTGGGTACCACTACGATGGGTGACACCCACTCACTATAGGCTATAGGATAGATAAACCTTGGGTGAACCTTGCATCAATTAACTTAGTAATTTCAGCTTTTACTAGCTCTATATAAATTGGGTTTGTCCATCCTCATTGTCATTTGATAGATAGGTCTAGCATTAGGCCTACATAAAGGAGTATAATCCTAATGCTTCATCTCATTAGGATAGTAGGCAGCTATGTGACCCTCTTGCTGGCATCTACAGCATATAATTAGGCCTTGAGGCCTAAAATGATTCCCACCCATAGGGTTATTTCTAAATCATCTATAATTTCTCCTGAAGGGAGAACTATGTCACATATTTCCATCATTACGAGGATAGTTTGTCCTAGGCACAGGAGGTCTTTCCTTGTGTAAGCAAACCTATCCATGAAGTTATAGCTAGTTTACAGGCCTTAATCTTGTCTCACTATTAATGATTATGCTTAATAAAGCATTGGTCTTCTATATGACTATTTCTAAACAATAAGCATAAAATAAGGTCCGTGGTTGGTCTGGAACTATCCTAGAAGTAGGTGGACACTCTGTCGCTAAATGGCCATATCTATGGCACTTCCCACACCAAATATTTAATCTATGTGGATTTTGAGTATTTATATGTGCAATTTGCAGAGCCACTGCATATACGTCCTTTCCTTGAGAACGCACCACACTAAGAATTTCTTCTTTAAATTTCCTTTGTGACTTGGCTACTATGTCTGTGACTTTAGCCTCACTCAAGATTGCTTGAGGAGTACTTGTTTGCATCATATAGGCAAGTATTGTCACATATGGGTTAAGTGGGGCAGAAGCTGATGGATTAGGATTAATTATTATCAGTCCTTGTCCACCATCAGAGGCATCCCATAAGATTGTGGCTGGGTCCACAGGCTATGCTTGTGTAGTATGAGTTGGCTATAAAACTCTAGGGCCTTGTAATAAATTATGTCCCCTTTGTTGGCTTAGTTGCACTTCCTCCCAATATCTAGCCTCTTGCTTTGCATCCACCAAGGTGGTAGGGTGGCTTAAACTTACATGCTTTTTTTGCATCTATGTTACGCAGCCCATCAATGAATCTACGCTTTTGGGTCTCCTCATTTGGGGCATTCACTCCCATTTTTCTCACAATTGTCTCCATCCTCTCTATATGTAATGGTCAATACTCTCATTTATACCCTGAGACAAGTAGTCTAATTGCTCAGCTAGACATTCCTAAAAACCTTGCCCTTTAAACTTTACAAGGAAAGCTTGAGATAAGGCTTTATATGCTGCTTTAGAAGCTATATCTAATTTTTTATACCAACTAGCAGCCTCATCTTCCAAAGTAGCTGGGAAGATAGGTAGTTTTTTATCATCATCTACAATCTCATTAGCCACACTTATAACTTCAAACCTATGTACATGGGCATCGGGATCTTCATCCCATAATCCACTATAATGAGTGAAGTTTATTAAACAAACTGTTGCTCAAGGTGCGGGTGTCAGGTAAAAATCTGAGAGGGTTTTTTGGTCAGTGTACATATGGTGCGTGTGGTGTGTGAATAAAATTTGCCCTGAATGCCCTGGCAAGTGTACAGGCCGAGTGGTTTTGTTGTGAGCTGGTTTATGCACGTGTTTTGTTTTCCGGAGCAGACGCTGGAGATCTGGGAGTTTTAGTGCAACTGTGTGGTGTGCGGATGGTTACTAAAAAGAGGGCACCGACGACTGGAATGGTAGTGTTTGGAGATGATAATGATGATGATGAAGACTGCGGGCAGTTCTTGTCATGCTTGGAAAGTGTGGGCGCAGTATGTTCATCTGAATGCAAGGAGAAGAGGGGGCCTTTGTAGCATTGTATGGCTATTTTGAGGCTTTAATCAAAAATAAAAAATATATATTCAAATGGCCAATTTAGAGAAGGCCACGTGGGAATTGTAGGGCTGCCAGCTTGTTATCTCGAAGGTGGCCAGCACGTGAAGGGAAGCGGCCTCGAAGAAGTAGAAGACACGGGGAGAATCACCAAAAAAAAGGAGAGGAAAAAGACCAGGTAGGAGTTGCCGGCGCTTGCTGCAGAGAGAGCTGGAAGTGCCGTCTGAGGGCTGCTGGGGTAGCTCTGATGCGTGAAGGCAACAAGCCTAGGTCAGGTGATGGCTGGTGGTGACTCAAGGTGGTGTCACCGCTTCGTGTTGATAGGCTACAGACAGGCGCTTATGCAGACAAACGCAGAGGTGCAGTCGAGAGAGTGGGCCGCTGACCGGTGAAAAGGGAGGCAGAGGCTGGCTGCTGCGTGGATAAAAGGATTACAGGTCAGGCGGTATTGGATAGAGCAAGGCGGAGAGGAGGCTGAGTAGCGACCAGGCATGGGAGTTGGTGGTGTACGTGGTGGTGGTTGCCGGTGAGAGAGAGAGAGAGAGCGTCCGTGTGTGTGAAGAGCCGACTAGTAGGGTAGCTGCTGGGTGCACCGGTATGGTCAGCACATGAAGGGGAGCCACCTAGTTGATGGACAGCATGGCTGGAGGCGACTGGGTGGGCACGTAAAAAGTGGCAAGGTGAACAGCTAAAGGGCTAGAGTACAGCCGGGTGAACAAGAGAAAGAGGCTGCAGGTCTCTTGGGTGATCGTGATAGTATGGGTTGATGATTGAAGCAGCAGAGAGGGCTGCTGTTAGGGAAGGATTGAGTGATGTGGCTTGGGCTAGATATCTGAGGATGCTGCGTTGAGCAGTGGTTCGTGGTGAAAAGATTGTGCAAGGCTCTGGTGGTTGGTGAAACTGCTGGTCACGACATACAGAGAGTGGGAGCTGCTGAATGAAGGTTAGCTGGTGTGGGCGCCTTCTGGTGAGAGTAGCTGGTCTTGTGTGGGCGGTGATTGCAGGCAGTGCGTGGATGCTGACCAGAGAGGGAGCCTTGGGTTTTTGTGTGTGTTGGATGCAGAAGTGGTGCTGATGTGTGGGCTGGAGTACAGCCGGGTGAACAAGAGAAAGAGGCTGCAGGTCTCTTGGGTGATCGTGATAGTATGGGTTGATGATTGAAGCAGCAGAGAGGGCTGCTGTTAGGGAAGGATTGAGTGATGTGGCTTGGGCTAGATATCTGAGGATGCTGCGTTGAGCAGTGGTTCGTGGTGAAAAGATTGTGCAAGGCTCTGGTGGTTGGTGAAACTGCTGGTCACGACATACAGAGAGTGGGAGCTGCTGAGTGAAGGTTAGCTGGTGTGGGCGCCTTCTGGTGAGAGTAGCTGGTCTTGTGTGGGCGATGATTGCAGGCAGTGCATGGATGCTGACTAGAGAGGGAGCCTTGGGTTTTTGTGTGTGTTGGATGCAGAAGTGGTGCTGATGTGTGGGCTGGAGACAGTGGGGCTCGCCTACGACAATTGGCAGATAGCAGCAGACAGAGAGTAGCCGGGCTACAGAGGAAGTGAAGAAGGGTTGCTGGTGTGGGCACCCTCTGGAGATTACAGGTACCGGGAAACAGAGGCTTGGTCGTCAGACGCAAGGGTGTATTCCCTTGGCAGTAAATCCTGGCCAGAGTCCTAGTCTTTGGTGTATTTGCTGAGTTTGTACATGGTTGATGCTGTATATGTTTTTTGTTGAATGATCATCTATTCATTGTGGTTCTGAGCTATCTTATGGTGTGGGTGGGTGGCGAATGTGCGAGAATTGTTCCAGCCGGTGGCTAGTGGTGCCCTCGTTCGTGTTGTTATTCCAAGTTTGCGAGGTGGAAGGGCTGTAGAGGCAGGCTTTTCTTTCTTTTTTTCACCTCACAGCGGGTACTTCCATTGAAAATAAAAGATTTAAACCAAAGTCTTCTTCTTCTTCGAAGAAATTTAGAGTTCTAATTTTGGGTAAATTGAATAATTTCCTAAGGCCAATTATGGGCTATCCCAGAAATCCCTAAGGTTCTTTGTAACACTTGGAATGGGTGTATATAGGCTACTTTCACTCTTCTTTGTACTACTCTCTCCTTCTTCTTTTATTGGACTTATATCGTTGATATCTTGTGTCATCATCATTAGCAGGAGTAGAAATGATTCGATCCTAATAATCTTGGTTGTCTCACTTATGCTAAGGGGTTGTTATGCATCTTAAGGTTACTAATAAACCTTCTGATGTGGTCCCCCTTAATCCTTCTTTTATTAATTTATTCAATCTCTCTAAGCCTTCAACTATTCTTTGACTACGCTCCTCGTCCAATGTATCCATTGTTCATCTCTTTATGTTATTAATTTTTCCTTCATATTCACCACTCATTCATCCTACCTCACTTCCACACTAACTTCTCTCTAACACAATTTCATCTCCTAGCTAATATATCTTAACACTTCACTCATTCCGGGCAAACATAGGACTCAATTTCTAACAAGGCATATAGAGATCTAATTAGGCTAGCATAGTTTGTAATAAAGCGCCTATAATAAGCAAGTCTCCCTATAATTCCTTGTAGTTCTATTTCTCTAGTTGATCTGTCCATATCCTCTCTTTAAAATGGTAATTTTATTTTTAATAATGATCAAATTGTTTGGACATCTCATTCGACAAGATCTCTAAGTCTTCTAGCTCTTGTTTAGTCTTTGGACAGAAATCTACTTTCATTCCACTACAAAGAGGAAGATAATTATTGAAGTCCTCAAAGCGTACATGGTAAGGAATTTCTCTAGATGGCCTAGGTCCCCTCCAATACCTCGAGCAGCTAGAAAACTGTATAGTTCTAAATTCTAACTAGTCGATGAGCTCCCAATAGCTTGCTAATTGAATGGCTAGATAGCTGGAGTGAAAGTAGCTCAATATTCTAGTTCATAAACATCAATGCACCAAGTCCAATTCACTTTGTCGTCATCCTTTTCTTGACTAGCCCTTTCCCCACTATCTCTTTCTAAGCTTGCTTATAAAGCTTTCTTTTCTTTACTCTTGAAATAAACAGTATATGTCTCACTAATAAGCTTCTCTACAATTAGTTTCTTAACTTCTTTGGGAAGTTTATAAACCCATTAAAGGTCTTCTTCGCTCATCTAGACTACCCTTTTTGTAGCGTTGCTAGACTCCCGAGGGGCGAAGGCACCAAAATCACCCTCTCTCACTATGTCCTCAATTAGCCACTAATTAGGGTTTCTAGCTAGCCAAGTATTAGCCTGGTATGTTACGTAAGGGATAACAAAGTGCTAATCTCTCTCTGAATTCATTCTCAATTTCACTTCTCTTTCACACCTTCCTATGTCTCATTGTCTCACAATGTCTTGTAGTCCAACTAGTCCAAACCCTCTTTGTTACTCTAAAAAACTCCCTTAAATGGTTTCTCTCTTTTTATCTCAAACTATTTCCAAGAAAATTATTTACTCACGCATACTTTCTAATGTAACTTTATCATCCACAATGTCTTGTAGTCCAACTAGTCCAAACCCTCTTTGTTACTCTAAACAACTCCCTTAAATGGTTTCTCTCTCTTTTTATCTCAAACTATTTCCAAGAAAATTATTTACTCACGCATACTTTCTAATGTAACTTTATCATCCACACACAAATATTTCATTGAAAATAACAATTTAGCTCATACGTTTCTATCTCTTTTTTAAGTTTAATGACACACACACACTAACAAATAACTCCTTCATTTCTTTCTCATCACACATATTCAATATGTTGATTTATCCTATTATCCTTATGTTATCATATTCATTATACCCATTCATATTCATTTCTATTATCCTTCTGTTATCATATTCACTATGTTGATTTATCCTATTTTCCTTATATTATCACATTCATTATACCCAATCATATTCATTTCTAATAATAAATTTTCTTTGTACTTATCTACCATCTCATAAACATCACTCCTAACCACATAATTTTCTTTAATAATTTAAATAGGTATTTTTTTACTTTTTTTTTATTTTTAGAAATAAAAATTTTATTTCTTAAAATTTTAGAATATCCATCTAATTTTTGATATTTTAATTAACAAATAGCTATAATTCATGAATAATATTTCTCTAATTTAATATTTTATTTAAAAACTTCTCAAGAAATTGGTTCTTTTCTTTGTTCATCATTTTACTCAATCCCTCTTAGAAACTACTCTAGAAAACCCCCAAACATGCTCTTAAACTACACATTTTTTATTTAAAATTTAGATTTCATAACTTCTTCAAAATTCTGACTTTAAAAACTTTTAAGAATAAAACCAAAGTATAATTTCTCTACCCTTAATTTTTTAAAAATTATCTCATTCATTTGCTAAATATTATAATTATTTTATCCCCTAAAAATACCACTTTAATGTTAAAAACAATGTTTTTTATTTTTAAATATAAACATGTACCTCTAAAAAATATAATAAAATCTTCATAAAGTTTTAGCAATATTTTTTTTAAATATAAATCTCATTTCTAAGTATTTTGCCCGACCAAAATTACCCATTTTTCCTGAAAATAATGATTATAACATGATTCAAAAATAATTTGTGAAAAAAAAATATCTTTTTGTGATACAAAGTACTTAGTTATAAACTTTACTCTTGGACACCCTATCCTGACATTGTGGTACACACACAAGATAGAGAAGCTTGAGAGCACGCAAACACACTAGATTAGAATGAGCAAATGTGTGCCAGCAGATACAAAAGATAAGTGTACACCCCAAAATGAGTAGATAAGAGGGTGTACATACACACGGGGGAAAAAACCTCCTAGTGATGGAAAAAGTGCCCGAGTGGTCCTAAGTGTGTTCACACACACCACTACCATATAATGCTACAAATCCCCCCTGGAAGTGATGATGTGAACATGTACAGGGTATGGCCGATCAATCCTGCAAAGGCAGTAAGCCCAAAGCTTTATGAAATGCTTCGAATGTTTCACGAGGAAGAGCCTTCGTGAATAAATCTGCCATGTTGTCATGTGTAGGCACGTAGACCAAGTTGATCTCTGCTGGCAGAGAGTCTTTCAAATATTCGGACTATAAAAAACCTAGCTAGTTTTCATTTTAAGGAAATTCTCAAGAAGTCATCGTTTAGACTATCTTTCATTTCCACTAACTGTCATACATCAAACTAACATCATTTTATACCATGTAACTGACTTTTTATTAACGTGATTATCTCTTAGAAAATGACACGTGAAAAACTACCCTGGTTTTCATGTCAAAAAATCTAAAAAATTACAATTGTGTGACTAACTCCATCTCATCAAACACATAGTTAACATCACTAATATGAATCAATCTTGTCAAGAAATGACAATTTTTTTGATGTAAAATCTCCTACATTCATGACCATAAAAAACCAATCTAGTTTGTCACGTCAAAAAATTTGTTTAGGAATGACTTTTTTAGGACTATTACCAAATTTTTTTAACGTGAATATCCACACCATGAAAAACTAGACTGGTTTTTTAAATCCACATCACCTGTTAGAACCTTCTCCCTCACAAAATAATAATGCACCTCAATGTGCTTCATTTTAGGATGATATAATGGGTTACTGGGCCAACTGTATGTTAAAAAAATTTCTATCCATGGGCTCACCCATATCTCCAAGTAGCTTTTTCAATCAAGCTATTTCCATAGCAGTAGCTTTTGCAATCAATCTATTTCCATAGCAGTAGCCCTATACTCAGCCTCTATACTCGAATGCAGCACCCTTTTGTATGACAAAGCAAGTGTCAGTTGCTTTTCGAGCTACTTCAGCTAATAGCAACACTCCCAAAAGAGAATATAAAGTTTCTAGATGTCCATCTGAGACACTACTAGCCCCCAATCAATATCATTTATGTATCCAAGTACCTACTCCTATAGTCCAGTCTCACAGAAAAGTCCATAATAATGTATTGAGGACTTTCTATACCTAAGTATCCTCCTAGCCGCATCTAAATGTGGCTTCCTTAGGGCCTGTATAAATTGACTCACAAATCTTATCAAATAGCTCACCGGTGATAATCATGTAAATCAAACTACTTATGTGTCTATACATAGTAGGGCCTTCCAGGAGATCACATATGTCTACATATAACCTCATGTCTACTCCAATGGCACTGAGATTGGCTTACACTTTGTCATCTCATACTTGGGCCCCATACTTGGGTATCATATCCAAAGCATATATTGCAAAAGACAAATCTCTGTTGGAGAAATCATAGTCAAAGAGTGTGTTCTAGTGTGTACTAGGAACTAGCTTATGAGTCTTTGTGTGAGAGAGTGCCACGTGTCACTTTGGGAGTTATCCCATAAGCATATGGTACTTGAGTGTGTGTGTTCACTCTATAAGAGTGATGTACTTTCTTGTGTGTCATATCAAGAAAATCAAGCTATCTTGATCTACATGTAAGTACTTGTTCATTGCTTGCCCAACTAAGTTCTAGAATTTTCTAGCTTTAGTTTGGCTGAATTTGGACAAGATTTGGACCAGTTTGGCTCCCTTTTTGATTTGGTTTGATCCAGGAGAGAGGAGAGATAAAAATATCTTAATATTTTTGAGTTTAAAACTCTTTCACATGTGTGAAATAGGCGCTTCCTTGAAGGCTCCCCCTTACCAAGGTGTCAAAATTGTATGATTACTCCAAAATATCTCATTTTTTTAGTAATATTTCATAATTTTTAACTAATATCCCTTGTACTCAGTCAACTCTTCATCTTATGTGGGAATTTACTCATTTTTGGGTATTTTCTTTTATTCATTGGATTTATCTCATCCCAACACTTGGATTAATCTTATTAGTCCATAAGAACCTTAATTGGACCATAATCCAAAAATTTTAGAAAATCTTGACCCTTAGACTAAGGTCTTTTAAATCATTTTTAATTGATTCCTAATGCACCTTGGAAAATTTATTTTGATTTTCTGTTTTGGGGAAACATATTTTTGATATTTGTAGAATTTATATATCCAAAAATATCTCAATATTGAATTACCACTCTCTAGAAATTTTCATCTCACTAAGAAAAAACAAGGAAAAATATTTTTTTCTTGTATTCAGGAACATGGAATGATTACAGGGGATTGAAGTAGAGCGAATCTTATAACAACTCTTAGATTCTTTGCTGCACAGACTGCCCTCCTGCAACCAATTTTTTATATTTCAACTTTGTACCAAACTAGAAAATTAGGCATATATAGTAAAAAAATTAGGCATATATAGTCAAAATCGACTCTTCAAACTTGCAAAGCCAAAATGGGGCTCGAAATGCCCTCAAAAATTTAGATAACTATGTTAATTACACATAATATGGTCTTCTTTCTTCACCTAGGAGGATGCCTTAATTTGAGACAACAATGACTTCCCTATCTGCCTCTATAACTCTCACATCTACCAAAGGTGGTGCTCCAAAATCAAAGAGGAAAAGCGATGGAAATAACCTTACCTATGTACCACTTTCTTGTTGCTTGCCTCCTTAGCTCTCATATAAATTGGAGTTGTGATACCATAAAAAGAATGCAGGGGAGAGGGAGAGCTTGAGTTCCTTGCACACACACACACACACACATAAGAGAGAGCAAGATACGAGAGAGAGATGGATGGCTGAATTTTCTTCTATCTTCTTCTCTTCTCTCTACAACCATTAACATAAAAGAGAAGAGTACATACTATAAGGGAAAGTACTCTCCTACCTATAACATACAATGGTCGGTCCATAGTGTGAACCTAACTACATGAGATGATGCTATAACTATGCCATAACTCTAATACTCCACAATGGCTATCACATAGCCTGTCGCCCAAACCACCACTGGCAGCATATTAATCATAATCACCAACCATGCCAACGGCATAAATACAGAAGCTATAACATAGCTTGTCGTCCACCACTGGCAGCATATCAAACATAATCTCACCAACCATGCCAATGGCATAAGTGTAGAAGCTATCACCCAACAGCATGGGTCATCAATGTTCACAGCACTAGTTGAGCTCGATATCTCAACATATACATGCTCAAAGTTGTGTTGTTTGCCAAAGTTCAAAATGGATGGAATGCATGTTTACTCACTTTCAAAGCTTCAAAGCTATGGTAGAGAAAGGCAAAGGTATGTACATAAAATGCCTAAGGTCAAATAGTGGGGGATAATATTTTTCCAATGAAATCAATGATTGTTTTCAAGAGTATGAGATAAAGAGGCAGTTTATATGCAGGTTCACCCGAGGATACACCTCATTGCAAAATAGGGTTGGAAAAAAAGAAAAAACATGCATATTATTACAAAAGTTTTCCGTGTGTTGATAAATGAGAAAGAAATACCTCATTATTTCTAGGATACAAAAGTAATAGAAACTGCAGTTTTTATATGATGAACATGATGCCTATTATAGTAGTTCATGGCATGATGCCTGAATAAAAGTTTACTGAAAAAAACCTAGATATGGCACACTTGAAAGTGTTTAGGTGTATTGCTTATGTATATATATTAGATGAGGTGAGAAGGGTAATTATTTATATACTCATTGGTTATCCTTTAAGCAGAAAGGTTATAGATGCTATAACCTCACTATGCATTAGGAAAAATATGGCCTCTCCATTTTGTCCCTTAAGGAGTGAATAAAAAAAGATTGGCTTGACCAATGAGAGCTGGGATTCTAGATCCATGTAACATGGATTTTTTTGTCATATCTTGGCCCAAATCTCTTAAGACAATAAAATAATAGAGCCCATATCTTAACAAATAGAGAAATGTCAGATTCCATATCTTTCATGTCAGATGTACCTTGCGGTTAGCACATGGAAGTTTGAAAATCGAATTTTATTTTTTTTCATTTTTTATGTTTAACTTTTTACTTTCCCTCCTTTTGCATTTCATTAGCTTTTCATTTTCTCCCTTTTTTTGGCGGAATTAAATTTCGCCATATCTTCTGCAACTCAAGTTCTTTCTTCATGAAAATTTACAGTCATGTTGTTCTACACCATAGCTCTCTCCTCCTAAAATTTCATCTCATTTGGACAAAATGTCTGTGAGTTGTGCCCGTTTTCTCACATGAACTTTCTCTTCTTTGCACCACCACAGATAGCTATCTTGGTGTGAAGCGGCTTCAAATTCTTGTGAGTAATTATCATATGTTTAGGGTTTGTCTATGTTTTGTCTGGATGTGAGTAATAATTATAGGTTTAGGATTTGTTTATGTTTTGTCTTGATGTGTTGCTGTTTTTTTTCTCAGGAGAGCAAGGTTGTGAGTAACAAGGTTGTGTAAATCAAAGCAGTAAGTTGCTGTTTATTTCTTGTTGTTTTAATCTTTATTTGTTGCATTCAATCTTCTTTGCACAGTATTGATTTGAAGTGGTATAAAATACCACAATAATGATCATAGGTTTAGGATTTGTTTATGTTTTCTCTTGATATGTTGCTGTTTATTTTCACAGGAGCAACAAGGTTGCGAGCAGTAAGTTGCTATTTATTTCTTGTTTTTTTATCTTTATTTGTTTATTACAATCTTCTCTACATAGTAATGATTTCAAGTGGCATAAAATACAACAGTAAAATGATCATAGGTTTAGGGTTTGTCTATGTTTTATCTTAATGTGAGTAATGATCATAGGTTTAGGGTTTGTTAATGTTTTATCTTGATGTGTTTATGTTTATTTTCATAGGAGCAACAAGGTTATGTAAATCAAAGTAGCAAGGTTGTGTAAATCAAAGCAATAAGTTGCTGTTTATTTATTGTTGTTTTAATCTTTATTTGTTGCTTACAATCTAACATATATCTTTATTAATCATGCAGTCTAGCTTTGTTAACTTCAAGGAGGAGGAATATCAGTAATATTCACACAGTGGAGGTGTTTAACAAGAGAGATGATGAAGGTAATTGGATCCCTGATTAGTACATTAAGTTAAATTGGATTTTAATGTGACCGAGTACTCTTGGGGCGATTTCAAGGTCAAGCTCAAATATGTCACATACCCCAACAAACAATGGAAAGGTAGAATCATAGAGTTCAAGAGATGCACAAATGGTATGAGTACAATAACAGAGGCTTTCATTGAACATGTTTATATTATGCACAAAGAGATTCGAGTGCATCATGATAACTTTAGTGAAAGACATAATAAGTTTATATCTCTATGCTTTGTGTCCTTGTGCTTTGAGTCCATCCACTCTGCATGTTTTAATACAAGCCTGTTTGTTGCTTGCAGCTTTATATCCATCCACCACTCTGCATGAATGGCAAAATGTAGAATGCTTTAGTGGAAAGCTGAATGTTTTACATGCAGAGATAGGTGCCTTGATCTATGACAACAAGAGTGTAAGCGAATTGGCATCTTAGAATGTTTACTTTTATGATTCAGTGTGTATGATGTGGAGAGACATAGTTTGGAGTATAGTTTACTTTTATGATTCAGTGTATGATGTGGAGAGACATAGTTTGGAGTATATTCCACTACCACCATTGTCTAGCCAAGAATGGTATAATCCTAGCTTAGACATGTCAGAAGCATTCTTTGATATTTTTCTTTTGCATGCAAATATTTTCTTCAGGAATTTGTCTATGTCGATGAGTTTGCATCTAGAGCTGATGGAACAAGGGGTGGTGGAGGAAGAGTCCAGGATGCAGCTTTGAAGGAGTACATTGGCAAAATCTTCCAAGACATTATTGTCTTTCACAATGTATGCTCCCTTGATGGACAAGTCTCTCTCATGAAGATCAAGGCTTTAACAAAGGGTGCTGCATTCAAGTCCATGCATGTGAAATCAAGCTTAGAGAAGGTGGTGCTTGTGAAGCACTACAAGCTCCTATACTTGTTCGAAGCTCAGCGTGGAGGGAAGATTCATTCACTAGTTGGCCTAGGCCTTGCCACTAGGAAGATTGATCTTCATGCTATCTAGCTCGAGCTCAAAGGAAATTTTGTTGTAATTCCTACTGACTCTACTGAGCCTAGTTCTAAGAGGCGTAGAGTTTAAGGTTTTTGTACTTGCTTCTATGTCATGATGTAACAGTTTCTATATTAATAAAAATATATTTTTAAAGTTTTGTTGTATTTGATCAACAAATAATATTTAATCATTAATTTGAAATTAAAATCAACAAATAATACTTGATCATTAATTTGAAATTGAAATCACAATATAAGTAGACACTTGGTAAGGATAAAAAAAAAATATTTTCATTAAGTAAAGCATTTACATCATGATCACATGAGATTACATTGTGAAATATACATGAGATTATACTAAACCCTAAACTATGGCTCATCATCACCATAATCTTCCCTCCACTTTCGCATGCGTAGAACTAGCCGCATATTCTTGTTAGTGATGGTGACTCTCTTGGCATGGACTACTGTGCGTACACTATGTCCATTATGTTTGCCATCTTTCCTTTCTGCACCTAGAGTTAGCTTGCTCTCCTGTTCCAACATGGTATCAGAGCCATGCTTCTCCATGGGCAACCCTTGGGGGTGAAGGCCGACCCACAAATGGAAGTTGGTCTTCCTCCTTTAGTTTCCCATCTCCAAGCTAACCCATTGCCCACCTCCCATGAATGATCTCGCCTTTACGATACCACTTCAACGTAGGTGGGTCCTTCCTCCCGAGGCCCAAAGGATTAAAACCATAGTCCCCAGGCAACGATCCGTCCAACCACTCGGGGGTCTACCAGACTGGCAACAGAGCTGATATCTTCAGCAATGGTGACTTGAAGGCATGGCAGTGACTGAAATAGCAGAGGATGGCGGCCATTTTACAAGTGGCAACAAATCAACAGCAGCAGGTCTGCATCAACAAGATGGCAAGCAGAACTAGGTGTGCAGGGGTGGAGCAAATCGCCACCCTAGATTGCGGTACATTCTCGACTACACCAAGCTCGAAAGACTGCAGACAGATAAAATCAAGCGCGCCCGCCTCGCCAAGAGGGTTAAAGAACTTTCCACCGAGGTATACTTGCAGTCCCGTAGAGTTGCTGAAGTTATCAGCTGCTGTCGGAAGCCTGGTAGACCCGGAGTGGTTGGACGGATCGTTGCCTCTGGGGACTATGGTTTTGATTCTTTGGGCCTCAAGAAGGACCCACCTGCGTTGAAGTGGTATCATGAAGGCGAGATCATTCACGGGAGGTGGGCAATGGGTCTATTTGGTAACAAAATTACAAACTCCAAAGTTTTTCTGAAGCTACAATTTTATAAGTTGAAAATTGAGGACAATGATGACTTTCGTGATCATTTAGCAAAATTGCAATCTCTTGTGCAACAACTGTCAAGCTTAAAATGCCCTCTAGAAGATGAGGATAAAATGGAGGTCCTTATGAAGAGTATGGAAGGGATCTCTCATTTTGAGAACACCCTTGAAGTACTTAGGTTGGCTACCACCACATTTGATCATATGGTGGCTCTTCTTCTTGAAAAAGATCGCCGGAACAAGGATTCTACTTTTTTTACAGGCACTGAAGAAGCTCTTGATATTCAACATTGAGGTTGTTTAGGTGTCAATGCAAGTTATCCACACTTGATTGAACCACTACATTGCAATTTGGAGCCTTGGAAAGCGCATTAAAGCAGGGTATCTTGGATTGCGTAAACCAGTTCATTTTGGATGCATACAGTTTGATTTTCTACATCAACATTGAAGTTTGTTGACTACTTTGGAGTATCTGGAACACTCATTAGAGTGTGGTTGAGTTGAGGAAGGCTCACTTATAGATTTGGAAGTGTGCAGAAGGTGCATTTGCATTGAGCAAATATGTCGAATAATCCAGTACAAATTGTGGGTGAAAAGGTAGATAGGAAGAACTTCCAGGCATGGAAGTACAGGATCAAAAGTTTTCTGAAGGGAAAAGGTTTTTGGAATCTTATTACAGGTGCTGTGCCCCCATGCCTGATGATGATTTGGTAGACATTACCTTGCGTGGTCTTGGCAAGGAGTATAAATCTTTTGATACATCCATCTCGGTTCAGAGTATAGGTTTACCAGACTTTGATTAGTTGGTTTCACTCTTGCTTGTTGAGGAAATCAAACTCAGTGACTCGTTTCATGAAGCATCTACTAGCCATGATGATAATGGCAGAAATCAGGCTTTCTATTCACATAGAGGAACCAGAGGCAGGGGGAGATTTGCATCACGTGGCCATGGTAATGGTCATGGATGGCAGGACAGGTCACCACAACAGAATTTTCAACCTACATATGGTGCTAGAGGTGGTCGTGGATATACACCTCAGAGAGGCAGAGGTAATCCTCGTGGTAGAGGACGTTGGCAAGGCCAACAAACATCTATGCAAGATATGGAATGCCATGTTACTATGGGAAATTTGGTCATATGGCACGTGATTGTTTCCGCAAACAAAATGATTTGAGAGGGGGTAGAGCACAATGTGGTGGACATTATGGTGGATATTATGCACAACATGGTGATGGAAATTATGCATCAAGCAGTAATGATGGCAGCACAAATCACTTGTTTGCCATGAAACATGTTGTGGGATCTATGATGACAAATGCTGAAAATGATGACACTTGGTATATGGACTTTGGAGCATCAAACCACATGACTTGTCATGGTGAATGGTTTGAGCATATGAAGCCTATGGATGTGAAAGGCTATGTGGAGACAGGAGATGATACCCAGCATGCCATTACACATGTTGGAAGTGTACCATTGGTTATGCACAATGGTGAAACAAAGTCTTTGTCAGATGTATTGTATGTGCCTTCTATCACAAAAAGTTTGGCCTCAGTTGGTCAAATGGTGGAATAGGGATTACAGGTTCGTTTCAACGAGCATGGTTGCTTCGTTGAGGATTTCAAAAATGGATGTAGAGTCCAAAGGCAAGAAAGAAGGCAGGTTGTTTAAGCTGGATGCTGGAATTCCTGAGTTGAAATCAGCAATGTTCTTTAAAAGCCGAAATGTGGTACAGGACATTGATATGTGGCATAAGAGGATTGGACATGTGAATATACAAAGGTTAAAGAACATGCAGACAAGAGGGGGCTGCCTAGATTCAAGTATGATGGGAATATGCATGTTTGTGAAGCCTATTAGTTTGGAAAGCAGGCGAGGTTGCGGTTTCCTAGAGAAGGCAACATGAGTAGCAGGCCACTTGAGATAGTACATATAGCAATGTATGGGGTCCTGCACAAAACCCATCCATTAAAGGTAGTTTATATTATGTGACATTCATTGATGATTTCAGCAGAGTGACATGGATTTACTTCCTAAGAGAGAAAAAGTGAAGTGTTGGGAAAGTTTATGGATTTCAAAGCTTTTGCAGAGAAGCAATATGGTTCTTGGATAAAATGTTTGAGGACAGATGGAGGTGGTGAATACACCTCAAATGCTTTTGAGCATTTCTTGAGAAAGCATGGCATAAGAAGGCAGTTAACTTGCAGGTATACACCTCAGCAAAATGGTGTTGCTGAGAGAAAGAATAGAGTCATTTGTGAAGTGGCCAAGGCAATGCTCAATGAAAAGAGCATGCCAGACTATTATTGGGTAGAAGCATGTGCTACTGCAGTGTATATACTGAATAAGACACCCACAATAGCCATACATGGAAGTACGCCAGAGATGCGGCTTACAGGTTTTAGGCCAGACATTGGACACCTCAAAGTATTTGGATGCATAGCTTATGTACATGTGCCTGACGAAAGAAGGAGGAAGTTAGATCCTAAAGTAGAAAAGTGTGTGTTTGTTGGATATGCACAGGATCGTAAGGCATACAAATGTTACAATCCACAAACTAGGCAAGTGGTTATCTCACGAGATGTGGTGTTTGGTACAAAGCAAAGGATGAGGGTGTCATTGATTCTCTTGAAGCTGATGTGCATGTGAACTTGCCACAAGCAAGTTCTAGTTCTATTTCTATGTCTGGGCCAACAGAGACTGAGAGTAGCACTGTACGTCCATGGTCAGGACACTTGAGACATGACAGTGTGAGCACTGGGAGTAGTGCTGTGGATAAAGGAAAGAAGAAGGTTGAAGGAATTGGAATTACAGGCTATGAATTGTCAAGTTCAGAGAGTTTGGATGAGGAGCTTGGCATACCCGTTTTACGCACACCTGGTGCTAGGCAGGATAGATATGTACCACCACATGCTAGAGTGACAGGTGTTCAGAGTGATCCGCATGCATTGCTGAGATCCCAAAGGGTCAGATATCCAGTTGTGACAGGTTGACATATCGTGATTTTGCTATGCATTACGCATATATGACTTCTTTGGTGAAGCATGTGGAACCTACATGCTATACAGAAGCTATTGGAAAGCATGTATGGGAGAAGGCAATGGATGTTGAGATGGA
Organism: Cibotium barometz; assembly: GCF_041138505.1. Taxonomy (NCBI): domain Eukaryota; kingdom Viridiplantae; phylum Streptophyta; class Polypodiopsida; order Cyatheales; family Cibotiaceae; genus Cibotium; species Cibotium barometz. Next base: position 21,741,530 of record NC_141099.1, read on the forward strand.
CGCATTGGTTCATAATGAAACATGGGATTTGGTACCACAGGACAAAAATGTCATTGGTTGTAAATGGGTTTACAAAGTGAAATGCAAGTCTGATGGTTCCATTGAACGACATAAAGCGAGATTGGTAGCTAAGGGTTATGCACAAATCCAAGGCTTGGACTATGATGAAACATTTAGTCCAGTGGTGGCAAAGATAGGAACAGTGAGAGCAGTCATTGCTATGGCTGCAGCAAATGGTTGGGAACAAATGGTTGGGAAACGCATCAAATGGATGTGAAAAATGCATTTCTAAATGGTGATCTACAAGAAGAAGTTTATATGGCACAACCAGAAGGTTATGTACACCCAAAGTATCCCACTCATGTATGTAGATTGAAAAAGGCATTATATGGTTTGAAGCAAGCACCTTGTGCTTGGAGTGATAAGATGAGCAGATATCTTATCTCCCTTGGATTTCAGATTTCTACAGCAGATTCTTCACTCTATGTGAAGAAAATAGATCATGGGATTGTCTTACTTGTCATCTATGTGGATGACTTGATTATCACAAGTGATCATGGTACAGATGTGATGCATGTCAAGAAGGCATTGAGTGGGCAGTTTGACATGAAAGACTTGGGTGAATTGAGATACTTTCTTGGAATTGAAGTGATCAAAGACCATGCAGGTACATGGTTAGTGCAACGCCAATATGCATTGGATATGCTGGCAAAGTATGGGATGACAGGGTGTAAGCCAATGAGTACACCTTTGGAGCAGAATGTAAAGTTGTGGCGGGCTGATTTTGGTGAGGAGTTGGATGATCCATGTATGTATAGAAAGATGGTTGGAAGTCTCATTTACATGACTATCACACGCCTGGATTTGAGTTATGCTGTGGGGCTAGTAAGCCAATTTATGCAAAGCCCCAGAAAACCTCATTTGGATGCAGCGAGATGCATTATGCGATATGTAAAGACCACTGCACATTATGGTCTTCTCTATGAGCATGGTAAAGGCTTGGATATACATGGCTACACTGACGCAGATTGGGCAGGTAGCTCATATGACAGGAGGTCTACTAGTGGTTATGCCTTTACACTTAGAAGTGCCGTGGTGAGTTGGAGTAGCAAGAAGCAACCTACTGTTACTTTATCCAGTACAGAGGCTGAATACAGGGGTGCAACCATTGCTACTTGTGAAGGAATATGGTTAAAAAGTCTCTTGGCTGATTTGGGTGAGCCTATTGATGGAAAAGTTGTCATTCATTGTGACAACATGAGCAGTATACAGTTGGCCAAGAATCCAGTGTTTCATGCGCGGACTAAACACATAGAGGTCCATTATCACTTTGTCAGAGAGAAGGTGCTAGATGGTACAGTGGATCTACAGTATGTGAAGACTGAAGAGCAGGTGGCAGACATCTTTACATCTTTAGCAGGGAGAAGTTTGAGTACTTCCGTACTATGTTGGGAGTACGTGGGATAAGCTTGAGGGAGAGTGTTGAGAGCTTTGATAGCCCAAGCTCATCTACATCTTCATCTATGGCAGTACATCATGAGCTTGAGAGGGGCTATTGAGATTCAAGCTCGATGTCAGTATGTGCCAGCTGTACTATGTGCTGGCATGTTAGGTAGCAGTATGTGTGAGACATAAATGACCGCGTCCAGCTGGTCATAGTGTGTGGACATTAGCTAGGGTTAGATGTGTGTGGACACAACTCATAGTGTGTTGTGTATTATGGATTAGGGCTTTATGCATTGTGTTCCTCTATGGTTAGGGTTTGTAATATACATTAGGGTTTGCTCTTGTGTGTGTGTCTCCTCTCCCTCTACCTGTTTTTCAACAAATGGTATGAGTAGATCCTAAGTGGGATCCTATTCTTGACATCCCCTTGACAAGAGTACACTTTTGCACTTTGCATGCACTAGTGAGGATCATAGACAAATTGGTTTATGAATATGTGTGTTTTGCTTATAAAATGCAACCAGCTTCTGATGCCCAAGAAACATGTAAAAGGGTGGAAGAAGTATTATCTAGGATGGGTTTACATGGAGGCCAGGTAGAAATAAAGAAGGATGAAAAAACGTCTAGAGCAAGCGGCAATGTACCATGCAAGCCTTGCTTTGGCAGCTCAAAAGCAAGGAAATTCCTCTCTGCGCCACGAAATGAAAATGGAGAACTACTAGTATAACAACTAGAGAAATATGAAGCATGGAAAAAGTTACATATGGCCGTTCCTGATCAAAGAAATGGAGGAAAGAATAGAGTAGCAAAAGAAAATGTGTGGATTGCTCTTGATGACAAATTGGCAGTGCTTTTGCAGAAGATGACATTTGGACCAGATGATTCCAAGGAGTTTAAGGAGGTGATTGGTATATTCTATGCATCAGTTGTTAAAGCTTGGACTTCAAGTAGTATAACACATTACATGGTAAGTGTGACATTACAATTAATTTATATGGTTTTAGAGACTGACTATGATTGTGTTGTTTATTGATGTAGCATATATTGCATGCTCATGGTCCTTACTTTGCAAATGAAGGAAGTTTAGTGATATGGTCTACACAAGGCATGGAGCAATCTCATTGGCAAGCACGATGTGCTTTCCAAAAGATAGTTGCTCATGGAGGTGGAATCTATTATGTCAATCCAATGAAACAATTACTTCTATGGTGGTATAGAAAGATAGTAATAAGATTAGAGGAGAAGAAACCTATGTCCAATGGATCACAGGAAATACACAGAGTCATATTATGTGAGGTTAGAAAGGCACGATTTGAGAATTCATCAGGTAGAGAGAAACATGCTGAATGGTTGAGAACTCAAGAAAGATAGGGAAGCAAGTGGAAAACCCAAGAGTCAAGTGTTTCAAAAGAGCAAATGCAAGTTTTGTTAATGCAAGTATTGCTCTACTAAACCAAAATGGCTTTCACATAGAGCTTGTAAACCAATGTGATATATCACCCATAATCTCACTAACTATAACCATAATATTAAATGATTTTATGTGTGAGAGTATATGCATACTTGTAGTTATGTTATTTTTAAAGTTGACTAAAGTATTACTTATAAGTGCTTATAAGTAGTGAGATATTTACATTTTATAGTCTTCTAGCTTTTAAGCCATGGCACGCATCAAGCAAAGTGCTAAGAGGAACCCTATTAAGACTTGCCCAACACAGCCCCAGGTCAATATACCAATGGAGACTGATAGTGAGCGCACTCAATCCGACAATCCAGGAGGCACTACTACAGGTACAATGCATCCACATCCACCACGTCACAAGAAGCGTAGATGGAGACTAGGCACTGCTTCTCTTCAAGAAATAAGGAAGTATCAAAAAAGCACAAACTTAAGGGCGCCATTGTTTTATTTAATTCAAAGAGAAATTTTAGATAGATTTAAGTTATGATAAAAGAGGAATTCCCATGACATTTGGATTGCACACATTAAATGAGAAAAAGAGGAATTTCAAGCTTATTCAAAAAAATAGATATTGGTATTTAGTTAAAAGAAAATTTTTATGATATTTAAGTAAAGAAAAAATTAAAATTAATTTTTGGTGTCAAGAGATGAAATTTCACCATAATTCTACCTAGGGAATTAAGGTTGAGAAAAAGAAAGAACATCTTTAGATATTTTATGTGGTTAAATCACTAATTTGGTATTTACCCAAAAATAGATGTTTATCTGAAGAAAATCCTTGTTAGAACTAAACCGAAGGATTAGACTACGAGAGGGACGGACAGTAAACCTACTTGTCCATCTCTTGATCTGAATCAAGCAAAAACTTTGTGACCAATTCCAGTTCCTAAATACACAGAATAGACTACCGTTGAAGTAAACTAGTTTTCATTTGATCGAAATCACCAAGAATCTAGTTGGACAGTTAGACAAATGATGGGTAGATTACCCTGATGAGAGATCAAGGATTCTTATTATGAAATTAGGAATTAAGGAAAAAGGGGTTTTTGTGGAACCGATCTCAAATTGGGAATTTTACTTGCATAGAACCTCTGTTTTCATTTAAAGGGCTATTTTACGCCATTTCAAGAAATGAAAAATGAAGCAAGATCTCAAGCCTCTCTATGAGTACTGTGAGGTGAAAACAAGAAAAAAAGACCATGCCTCTATAGCCCTTCACCTCCCAAACTTTGATAAAACACCACGACAACGGGGGCACCACCACCGGCTGGAACACTTCTCACACAGTTCACTACCCACCCACACCAGAAAGACAACTCAAAAACCATGATAGACAAATGATCATCCAGCATAAACATACACAGCACCATACACCATAAAACTTTGGGAAATCCAGTCCCATCTTCACCACACTTCAAAACAAACACATCAATTACACCAAAAACCAAGACTCTGGCTTGGATTTACTGCCAAGGGAATTCACCCTTGCGTCTGACAACCAAGCCTCTGTCTCCCGGTCTTTGCTTCTCTTCATAGGGCGCCCAACCAACAACCCTCAACTTCCTCTGTAGCCTGGCTACTCTTTGTCCAGCTGCTGCCTACCAAGTGTCGTAGGTGAGCCCCACCTGTCTCCAGCCCACACATCAGCACCTCTACTGCAGCCAACACAAAACACCCAAGGCACTCTTTCTCTTCAGAGGGCGCCCCACCAGCAACCCTCCTTCACTACTTCACTCTGTCCCCTCTCTTCTTTTGCTGCACACATCCATGCTGTCCACCCAACCTGTTCACCTGACTGTCGCTAGTCACACCTGAGACGGCTTCCTTACAGTCCCTCGCCAGCCAGCTGTCCACGCTACTCCCCTACCCTGCTGTGCTGCGGCTCCAAGAGAAGCATCCCCGTGTGCTTGCGGCTGCACCTAGCCACACACAACAAACAAAAGGCCACACTCTCTTCACTGTCACCGGCGACTCCTTCTAGCAGCTCCCTCTCTGCAATGCCTGCAAGCAGCTGCTACCTCTTTCACTGACGTACCCAACGCTTCTCATCACCAAGGCGGCTCCCCAGCTCTCGCCTGGCCCTCTGCAGCGCCTACTCGTCAGCCTCTGCACGATCACCCGAGCAAAAAGCCACCCTCTGGTCGCACGCTCCAGGCTCTCTCCCACAAGGCGGCACAACCTGCTGTGCCATAGCACTTTCTTGTCCATCAACATAAACATCACCATCAAAGCCAACCACTATAGGCAAAACAAAATCCCCTCTTCAAAAGGCACCATTGCCAAAGCATCCACTTCAGTTCCTATATGCTCATCTTTATCAAGGCCAATAAGAAATTCATCTATCACAACAAACAAAAGGCCACACTCTCTTCACTGTCACCGGTGACTCCTTCTAGCAGCTCCCTCTCTGCAGTGCCTGCAGCAGCTGCTACCTCTTTCGCTGACGTACCCAACGCTTCTCATCACCAAGGCGGCTCCCCAGCTCTCGCTTGGCCCTCTGCAGCGCCTACTCGTCAGCCTCTGCACGATCACCCGAGCAAAAAGCCACCCTCTGGTCACACGCTCCAGGCTCTCTCCCACAAGGCGGCAACACTCTCACCTTGTCTACTCTTCTCTGCAGACTCACCAGAGCCAGGCCTTCACTTCCCCGAGAGCCCCCATGCACAAGGCAGCCAACTTCCTCTTTACAACTCGACTCCACTTCTTCCTCGCGTCCCACGCTTCTCCAACCTTCTTGAACCTCACGCTGGCAGCGAGATAAACCTCCATGTGGTCTCCTACAAGCTGGCCATGTGGATATCATTTTTATATATTTTTTTAAAGCTTCAATGATGGCCACCACCAACCTTTCTTTATCTTGTGCTTCAGGTTCACGTGCGGCACCCACACAAAAACATGACAAGAGCTTCCCACAGCTCATAATCAGCAGCATCATTATTACCAAAACACGACCATTGCAGTCAGTGCCATGCTCTGCCGATCATCATCACATGCTTGCTAAAAATGGAGCGCCATCTCTGCATCCAGAATCAGCCCAGATTGACCAACCACTCACATTCGGGGTTCCCGGCATACTTTCACGTGAAGGCATCACCAAGAGCTTGTAAAAAAAACATAAAATGACCCACTCTGTACATTTGCCAGGGCATTCAGGGCAAAGCTTATTCGCAAACCATGCATCCCATATGTACACTAGCACAAAACACCTTTCAGATTTTCACCTGACATACTTTGCCCAACCCCTAGTCTGCTGAATCATTTATGATCAGCAGCAATACGACCACGCTTCCCTCTATCAATCCTTTGAGCATCATACAAGGTAACCAAAACATCTCTATTCCATGTGTTCAAAGAAGCACTGTCATCTTCCCCAGACATAGTTTGCCATCCCACATCCCACAACATAACATAAGAACTTCTGAAAACAAAGCTCTTGACATACATACCATCCTGCCTCATCTCAATTCCAAAATCACTGATATGATCAACACTATTATTGAAGAACCAGTGAAGCAATTCCTGCTGAGGGTAATAACTGATGAAAGCTTCATCCTGAAAAACCTGCTGTGCCATAGCACTTTCTTGTCCATCAACATAAACATCACCATCAAAGCCAACCACTATAGGCAAAACAAACTCCCCTCTTCAAAAGGCACCATTGCCAAAGCATCCACTTCAGTTCCTATATGCTCATCTTTATCAAGGCCAATAAGAAATTCATCTATCACAACATCCATAGTCTCATCCATTGCATCAATATCATTCATAGTCTTCTGGTGTTGCTCTTCCTTCATAGCATCAATTCTGCTTGTGGCTTTCTTAACATTAATGCACATCTGATCATCCAACTCCAACTTAGGTTCATCATCCTGCAGACTTTCTATATCCCACTCATCCCACAAAGGTTCATTATCCAAGGACTTTAAAGCATAATCTTTCACATCAAATGCATACCTTTGCTCCTGATTCACTTGTACTTCCTCGCATTCTTCCTGTATGGCCTCTTCTTGTTGGGCAACCTCATCACTAAGCACTTTCTCATCAATAACCAGGGCATCCATCTCTGCATCCTCCTCACTGGATGAAGTGTCATCTGTTCCCTCACTAGTAGTGGTGCTACTGGTCATATCATCAACACTCGAATCAACTTCACTTTCCCCTTCATCATCAACAGGCTTCTGATTATCCATATTAAACTGCTTTTTATCCCCTCGTCGCGTGTCATACAGAGTAATGACCCCTTTCCTCCAATCTTGAACAGCCTTCACCGCTCTCAGCCATGGTCTTCCCAAAATGATGGGGAATGCACCCATTCCTGCTGGCATAACATGACAGTCCACAAGCACCTTTACATCAAAAGCCTGCAGTTCTAACTCCTTGATCATACCTAAGCATTTGACCTTCTGGTGATTGGCCAATCGAATACGGAAACCAGATGCTTCAGTAATATCAAGACCAAGCCTCTCCACAGCTGCTAATTGTTGAGAGTGTTGATATCCCAAGCTCATCTACATCTTCATCGGCAGTACATCATGAGCTTGAGAGGGGCTGTTGAGATTCAAGCTCGATGTCAGTGTGAGCCAGCTATGCTATGTGCTGGCAGATTAGGTAGCAGATTAGGTAGGAACATGTGTGAAACATAAATGACCGCGTGTCCAGCTGGTCATTGTGTGTGTGGACATTACATTAGGTTTACTTTGTAGTGTGGACATAACACTATGTTGTGTTCTCCTTTGTGTGTGTGAGAGAGATGGTGACTATGGCTTCTCTCCTTCTTTATGGTTGATGATTATGGATTAGGGTTTGCTTCTCTTGTGTGTGTTACATCCTGCTTCTGTTTTTTATCATGGTATCAGAGCCAAGAGCTCATTAGCTGAGTTGTGTGAGTGAGTGAGAGAAGAGAGAAGAAGAAGAAAAAGCTGTGAAGGAAGCCATTGGAGCTTGGAGCAAAGGAAAAGCTGTGGAGCACACACCGGCATCAGATCTGAGAGCTAAGGACCATTGGTGAGTGTAGCAAGACCCCCTCTGCGGATTGCAGGTATCAAAGAGCAAGTTCAGTGAAGATTGAAGTGCATAGAGCAAGTGAAAAATTCTGGTTTTTTCTCAAAGCTTCCATGGAAAGCTTGAAGTGAATGTATACTCTTGGCAAATGTATACACAAAGGCACATGTATTCGGGCTTGCAAATGTATTAACAAAGTGGACACAAACAACATACAGGATCTTGAAGCAGATTGATGCATACAGATTTGAGCAAAATCAAGTGAAAGTGAGTTTATGCAAAAATTTCTGGTTTTTCACAAAAACAGAAAACATACCCCCCGTGGAGGATCAATTGCAGGAGCTAGAGGCAAAATTGAGCTAAACCCTTCATAACCAAGGTAGATTAGGTCATTGCTAAGAGGCCTATCTATTCAATTGTGATTTCCCCTCTCTCTACAGCCCTCTGGAGCAGGCGGTGCATGAAGATGCAGAATTCTGGACAGTTTTCAAAGATTTCATCCTAATTCACTCATTTGGACACCAAATTGAATGCTTTAAAGCTTGGAGAGTTTAGCAAATACATTGCTAAGGCCTTGTGATGCTTGGTTGCAGCTCATTTCATGTATTTGGAGCTCATTGAAGTGATTTATCAGAGGTGTGCAGGTTTGCAGAAATTCTGTCCAGAAACAGAGCATTTTTAATCAAGGCATTAATCTTTGTCTATATCAAATTGGCCAAATTCCTCTGGTACAAGTAGATTCCTATGAGTTGCTAAACTTTTGAATCAAAAAGTTTTGGATTTGGAGAAGATTTGAAGGAGATAGAGCAATTTTAGTGAGAGGTGGTACCTGACAGGTGCAGAAAAATTCAAACCAGAGGTTACAAAACTTGGTGGTTCTCATTCCCCTTGAAGAATTGGATCAAATCCTTCTAGGATATGTTGGAGCAATGTGTTGGGAAGCTAATGCAAGTTGAATCATTGCATTTGGACAAGATTTGAAGGATTTAGAGCATAATCTTGACTGGTTACTGGCGAGAATTTACTGGCGAGAAAAAAAACCAGAAAATTTTTTGTGAAGGAGTTTCATTTGATTTCAACTTTGATCGAGTGTACATTGTTGGTGAACCATTGTGGGATGTTAATGCACACAATTTGCAAGCATTTGATGTGATTTGAAGAGATTTGGAGCATTACAGGTACTTCGTACATTGTGATCGAAAGGGTACATCTACTCTATTTTTTTTTTGCAACAATGGGAGATGGTCCGATACAGATTGTTGGAGAGAAGCTTGATCGCACTAACTTTCAAGTATGGAAGTTTCGAATGAAGAGTTTTTTGAAAGGCAAAGGGTTGTGGAGTCTTGTCTCGGAGGAAGAACCGGAGCCATACCTACCTCCTCAACCAAATAATGCTCAGTTACTGGCTCACAAGCAATGGGTAGAGCGGTCCTCGAAGGTGTTGCATTATTTTTCAATATGTGTAACAGATGCCTTGCTTATTCACATCCAAGATGCAGATACACCGAAAGAAGCATGGGGTATCTTGTGCAGAATGTATGAGACAGACACTGGTGCCAGGAAGATACAACTAAAGCAACAGATTCACAGTGTAACACGAAGGAATCGGAGTATACATGAATATGTTCAGGAAATCAAGGGTTATGCTGATTCCTTGTCATCAATCCATGCCCCAATGGATGATGATGATTTGGTTGCACTCACGTTGCGTGGTTTAGGCAAAGAATACAAATCTTTTGACACTTCCATCTCAGTAAGGTTGGGAGGAATGCCAGACTTTAATGAGCTTGTGTCATTGCTCATTGTGGAAGAATTGAAGCTTGGCCTTGGTGGTATGAGTGTTACAGGTGGTGCATCCTCGTCAAGCAATGATGAACATGCAAGAAATCAAGCTTTTTACTCATCTAGAGGCTTTCGAGGCAGGGGGAGATTCGCATCACGTGGACGTGGTGGTAATGGTCGTGGATGGCAGGATAGGCCTCCACAGCAGAATTTTCAGCCTTCATATGGTGCTCGAGGTGGTCGTGGTTATGCACCTCAGCGAGGCAGAGGTAACCCCCGTGGACGAGGACGTTGGCAAGGCCAACAAAATTCTATGCAAGATGTGGAATGCCATTATTGTGGCAAATATGGTCATATGGCGAGAGATTGCTTTCGCAAACAGAATGATTTGAGAGGGGGAAGAGCACAACGTGGTGGTCATTATGGTGGAAACTATGCACAACATGGTGGCAACTATGCATCAAGTAGCAATGATGGAACTGCAAATCATTTGTTTGCCATGAAGCATGTTGTGGGTTCTATGACAACAAATGCTGAGAATGATGATACATGGTACATGGACTCAGGAGCATCAAACCATATGACATGTCATGGAGAATGGTTTGAGCACATGAAGCCAATGGATGTGAAGGGCTATGTGGAAACAGGTGATGATACCCAGCATGTCATTACACATGTTGGAAGTGTACCATTGGTCATGCATAATGGTCAGACAAAGTCTATGTCAGATGTGCTGTATGTGCCTTCGATCACTAAAAGCTTGGCCTCAGTTGGTCAAATGGTAGAACAGGGATTACAGGTTAGATTCAATGAGCATGGATGCTTCGTTGAAGACTTTAAACATGGATGTAGAGTGATTGCTAAAGGCAAGAAAGAAGGAAGACTGTTTAAGCTGGATGCTGGAATTCCTGAGCTAAAATCAGCCATGTTCTCAAAGAGCAGGAATGTGGTACAGGATATTGATATGTGGCACAAGAGGATTGGCCATGTAAATATACAGAGATTAAAGAACATGCAAACAAGAGGCATAGTCAATGGATTGCCTAGGTTCAAATATGATGGACATATGCATGTTTGTGAAGCCTGTCAGTTTGGGAAGCAGGCAAGATTGAGATTTCCTAGAGAAGGAAATATGAGTAACAGGCCACTTGAGATCGTACATAGTGATGTATGGGGTCCTGCACAAAACCCATCTATCAAAGGCAGTTTATACTATGTTACATTCATTGATGACTTTAGCAGGATGACATGGATATACTTTCTCAGGGAGAAGAGTGAAGTATTGGAAAAATTCATGGATTTCAAAGCTTTTGCAGAAAAGCAGTATGGCTGTTGGATTAAATGTCTGAGGACAGATGGAGGTGGTGAATACACCTCAAAGGCCTTTGAGCATTTCTTGAGGAAGCATGGAATAAGGAGACAATTGACATGCAGGTATACACCTCAGCAGAATGGTGTGGCTGAGAGGAAGAATAGAGTTATATGTGAAGTGGCAAGGGCGATGCTTAATGAAAAGAGCATGCCAGATTACTATTGGGCAGAAGCATGTGCTACTGCAGTTTATATATTGAACAAAACACCTACAGCAGCCATTCATGGAAGCACGCCAGAGATGCGGCTCACAGGTTATAGGCCAGACATTGGACATCTTAAAGTCTTTGGATGTGTAGCTTATGTTCATGTGCCTGATGAAAGAAGACGGAAGTTGGATCCTAAAGCAGAGAAATGTGTCTTTGTTGGATATGCACAGGATCGCAAAGCTTACAAATGCTATAACCCTCAAACTAGACAAGTAGTCATCTCACGGGATGTTGTATTCGATGAGCTTGCTAGTTGGTATAAAGCCAAAGATGAGGGAGTCATTGACACACTTGAGGCGAATGTGCCTGTGAACTTGCCATCACAAGCAAGTTCTAGTTCTACTACTATGTCTGGGCCAGCAGAAGCTGAGAGTAGTAGCAGTGTACGTCCATGGTCAGGACGTCTGAGACATGAGAGTGTGAGCACTGGGAGTAGTGCTATGGATAAAGGCAAGAAGAAAGTCGAAGGAATTGGGATCACAGGTTATGAGTCCTCTAGTTCTGAGAGTTTGGATGAGGAGCTCGGGATACCTGTTGTACGCACACCTGGTGTTAGGCAGGACAGATATGTGCCACCACATGCTCGTGTTTCAGGTGTACAGAGTGACCCGCATGCATTGCGGAGATCCCAGAGAGTCAGATATCCAGTGGAAAGATTGACATATAGAGATTTTGCTATGCATTATGCATACATGACATCTATGGTAAAGCATGTGGAACCTACATGCTATACAGAGGCTATTGGAGAGCATGTATGGCAGAAAGCAATGGATGTGGAGATGGACGCATTGGTCCATAATGATACATGGGACTTGGTTGCTCTACCAAAGGATAAGAATGTTATTGGATGTAAATGGGTTTACAAAGTGAAGTGCAAATCTGATGGGTCTATTGAGAGACATAAGGCAAGATTGGTAGCAAAGGGTTATGCACAGACCCAAGGATTGGATTATGATGAGACGTTTAGCCCAGTGGCTAAGATGGGCACAGTGAGAGCAGTCATTGCTATGGCTGCAGCTAACGGCTGGGAAATGCATCAGATGGATGTTAAGAATGCATTTCTGAATGGAGATCTACAAGAGGAAGTATACATGGCACAGCCAGAAGGGTATGTACACCCTAGATATCCCACTCACGTATGTAGGTTGAAAAAGGCATTGTATGGTCTGAAGCAAGCACCACGTGCTTGGAGTGATAAGATGAGCAGATATCTTATCTCACTTGGTTTTCAGACTTCTACAGCAGATTCTTCACTGTATGTGAAGAAGACACAGCATGGGATTGTTTTACTAGTCATCTATGTGGATGACTTGATTATTACAGGTGATCATAGTGCAGATGTGATGCATGTCAAGAAAGCTTTAAGTGGGAAATTTGACATGAAAGATCTTGGTGAGTTGAGATATTTCCTTGGCATTGAAGTGGTGAAAGATCATGCAGGTACTTGGTTAGTACAGCGCCAATATGCATTGGATATGTTGGCAAAGTATGGCATGACAGGGTGTAAACCTATGAGTACACCATTGGAGCAAAATGTGAAGTTGCGGGCTGATTATGGCAAGGAATTGGATGATCCTTCCATGTACAGGAAGATGGTTGGTAGTCTCATATACATGACTATCACACGCCCAGATTTGAGTTATGCAGTGGGGCTAGTCAGCCAGTTTATGCAGAGCCCAGGAAACCACATTTGGATGCAGTGAGACGCATCATGAGATATGTGAAAACCACAGCACATTATGGTTTATTCTATGAGAGTGGTAAAAGCTTGGACATACATGGCTACACAGATGCTGATTGGGCAGGTAGCGCATATGACAGGAGGTCTACTAGTGGATATGCTTTTACACTTGGCAGTGCTGTGGTGAGTTGGAGTAGCAAAAAGCAACCTACAGTTGCTTTATCCAATACAGAGGCTGAGTACAGAGGTGCAGCCATTGCTACTTGTGAGGCTATATGGTTAAAGAGTCTCTTGGCAGATTTATGTGAGCCTCTTGATGGCAAAGTTGTCATACATTGTGACAACATGAGCAGTATGCAGTTGGCAAAGAATCCAGTATTTCATGTGAGGACCAAACACATAGAGGTCCATTATCACTTTGTCAGAGAAAAGGTGCTGGATGGTACAGTTGATCTTCACTATGTGAAGACTGATGAGCAGGTGGCTGATATCTTCACGAAGCCACTTAGCAGGGAGAAGTTTGAGTACTTCCGGACTATGTTGGGAGTACATGGGATGAGCTTGAGGGGGAGTGTTGAGAGTGTTGATATCCCAAGCTCATCTACATCTTCATCGGCAGTACATCATGAGCTTGAGAGGGGCTGTTGAGATTCAAGCTCGATGTCAGTGTGAGCCAGCTATGCTATGTGCTGGCAGATTAGGTAGCAGATTAGGTAGGAACATGTGTGAGACATAAATGACCGCGTGTCCAGCTGGTCATTGTGTGTGTGGACATTACATTAGGTTTACTTTGTAGTGTGGACATAACACTATGTTGTGTTCTCCTTTGTGTGTGTGAGAGAGATGGTGACTATGGCTTCTCTCCTTCTTTATGGTTGATGATTATGGATTAGGGTTTGCTTCTCTTGTGTGTGTTACATCCTGCTTCTGTTTTTTATCACTAATGTGATTACACAAATTTGTGCACCACCATCTATATATGCCTCTCCCAGATTCTTCCCTTTGTACCATACATCCACCACAGGACATATATCAGGCAACTCCTCAACAAATAAAACAGTCACTATCCCTTTGGCAGGTTCCTTCTCTCTCGGGTTCACAAGTCTTTTCCACTGACGCTTCAATTTGGGAGCTAACTCTATCAATTGCCCAAAAGTAATATTAGCTTTCCTTCCAGCCATGTCCTCCTACAAATTGTAGCTATCCTGCCCAACCCCTAGTGGAAAATCAGTCACTTGAAACTTCCTACGAGACTTTTGCTTCCGCTTGACCTTTACGTCCCCTCCTTCCTTCACTTTATCTTTCTTCTTGCTAGGCCCTGCAGCATCCCTGCCTTCCCTTTCTTGTGGCATCCGTTTCCCCAAAGGCATTACATCAGCTTCTGTCTCCTTCGTCTTCTCAAGGGTAACCACATCTATCACCTTAGTTTTACCTTTCTCCTCATTTGTCAACCCACTGGTCCATGCTTCACCTTTAATTTCAATTCCATAATCATTTGCCCTATTGGGAATCTGAGAGGGTAAGGGATACATATCACCCCCAGTCGCTGAGGCTTATCACAATCTGTACTTAGATGTCCAAGTTCACCACAATTCCAACATGTAGGAATAAACCGTCTACCCCTGCCAAAACCACGGCCACTTCCATAGCCTGTTGTTTGACCTTCAACCCCTTCCTGATTATAACCTCTGCCTCGGCCACGTCCACCACCTGTGTTCTCCATCATTTTCAAACTCAGATTCTTCATACAATCCACCATTTGCCTCATGTCCTGTTGAAGCCCTTCATCAGAAGCTGTAACAGCTGTGGGTGCTACCTTTGTCCCCTGTGGTGTGACATTGTTCACTTGAGCTTCTGTCGGTTGCACTCTTTCCAGCACGGTTCTCATCGGTACCGCTTCTACCCTTCTAATTTCAGGCCTTACTGCCACTGGAACCATCCCCAGCTGGTTCATCCGTTGCAATTTCCAATCCTTTGATTTGGCAATCTCTACAGCATCCTCATAAGATTTGGGCTTCTTTAATTCAACCTTCCAGTGAATACCTCCCTTCAATCCTGCAACAAAACGATCCTTCTTCATCATGTCTGGAGGCACTTGATCCTCCCCCACCAAAGCCCTGCATAAGGTCTCCCACAGCAGAGAGAATTTCTTCACATAATCATCAATTGGCTCCAATTCGCCCTGTATCAACCCCTGCACTTCATGCCAAACTCTATCTGGATCCTCAACCTTCTTGAACCTGTCCAAAAGTGCAGTCTTTAATCCATCCTCGGTCATTGGAATGCGTGGCTCAGCATCCTTTAACGACTCTTCAAAAGTTCTGGACCATGCTCTCGCATCTCCCTTTATACATATATTCAGCAACCGCAATACCTGTGCCGGCTCATTGATGTGATTGCTCATGCATGCAACCTCCATCCTTTCAAGAAAATCTGCTACATCTTCATTAGGCCCACCAAAAAACTCTGGATACGACATCATTTTTATCCCCAAACTTCACCTTCAAACCCAAGAAAACTGGAAACACCTTCCTTCAATCTCTTACTCTGGGGCATACACCCTCGTAGGCAAGAGAAATATACCTGAGCTCTCCTCTGTGGGGGCGCCAAAAAGCTGTGAGGTGAAAACAAGAAAGAAAGACCGTGCCTCTATAGCCCTTCACCTCCCAAACTTTGATAAAACACCACGACAACCACCAGCCACCACCGGCTGGAACACTTCTCACACAGTTCACCACCCACCCACACCAAAAAGACAGCTCAAAAACCACGATAGACAAATGATCACCCAGCATAAACATACACAGCACCATACACCATAAAACTTTGGGAAATCTAGTCCCATCTTCACCACACTTCAAAACAAACACAGCAATTACACCAAAAACTAAGACTCTGGCTTGGATTTACTGCCAAGGGAATTCACCCAAGCCTCTGTCTCCCGGTCTCTGCTTCTCTTCAGAGGGCGCCCCACCAGCAACCCTCAACTTCCTCTGTAGCCCGGCTACTCTTTGTCCAGCTGCTGCCTGCCAAGTGTCGTAGGCAAGCCCCACCTGTCTCCAGCCCACACATCAGCACCTCTACTGCAGCCAACACAAAACACCCAAGGCACTCTTTCTCTTCAAAGGGCGCCCCACCAGCAACCCTCCTTCACTGCTTCACTCTGTCCCCTTTCTTCTTTTGCTGCACACATCCACGCTGTCCACCCAACCTGTTCACCTGACTGTCGCCAGCCACACCTGAGACAGCTTCCTTACAGTCCCTCGCCAGCCAGCTGTCCATGCTACTCCCCTACCCTGCTGCGCTGCGGCTCCAAGAGAAGCATCCTCGTGTGCTTGCAGCTGCACCTAGCCACACACAACAAACAAAAGGCCACACTCTCTTCACTATCACCGGCGACTCCTTCTGGCGGCTCCCTCTCTGCAGTGCCTGCAGCAGCTGCTACCTCTTTTTCTGACGTACCCAACGCTTCTCATCACCAAGGCGGCTCCCCAGCTCTCGCCTGGCCCTCTACAGCGCCTACTCGTCAGCCTCTGCACGATCACTCGAGCAAAAAGCCACCCTCTGGTCGCACGCTCCAGGCTCTCTCCCATAAGGCGGCAACACTCTCACCTTGTCTACTCTTCTCTGCAGACTCACCAGAGCCAGGCCTTCACTTCCCCGAGAGCCCCCACGCACAAGGCAGCCAACTTCCTCTTTACAACCCGACTCCACTTCTTCCTCGCGTCCCACGCTTTGCCAACCTTCTTGAACCTCACGCTTGGCAGCGAGATAAACCTCCATGTGGTCTCCTACAAGCTGGCCACGTGGATATCATTTTTATATATTTTTTTAAAGCTTCAATGATGGCCACCACCAACCTTTCTTTATCTTGTGCTTCAGGTTCACGTGCGGCACCCACACAAAAACATGACAAGAGCTGCCCACAGCTCATAATCAGCAGCATCATTATTACCAAAACACGACCATTGCAGTCGGTGCCATGCTCTGTCGATCATCATCACATGCTTGCTAAAAATGGAGCGCCATCTCTGCATCCACAGATTGACCAACCACTCACATTCGGGGTTCCCGGCATACTTTCACGTGAAGGCATCACCAAGAGCTCGTAAAAAAAACATAAAATGACCCACTCTGTACATTTGCCAGGGCATTCAGGGCAAAGCTTATTCGCAAACCATGCATCCCATATGTACACAAGCTCAAAACACCTTTTAGATTTTCACCTGACAAGTACAAGTCTCAATCTTGTAACTTAATTGTGCTTGAGTCTTAAGCTTAGTTAGCATAATTTTTTCATCATCATTATGTTGTTAATTAGGTTGCACTCACCATAAGACTAGTGTTTCTTAATCACAAGAATTAGGGTTAAGCTAGCTATGCATGGTGAGGGTGCATCCCTTTTTTGACATGGTATCAGAGCCATCCCTCTCCATTATCTTAGCCCTAGTTCACATTAGTCTAATCACTTTATTAATCATCTAATTATTCACTAATCTCAACCTTATCCAACTCTTCCATTTGTGCTCCAAATTTCAAATGCTCACCATTTCTCATCCTCTCACTCATTAGCCAAGATAATTCACAAGGTTGTTGTGCAAGCCTAAGCCAAGAGGGTTTGGTCTTCTTTACCCTAATTTTTTTTTCAAAATCTACACTGATAGCCCGACTAGTTTTTTCTTTGTTTCTTGGTCTATACAGTAAATTGGGCCAAGCACTTCTAGCCCAAGATAGGCCATGGTGTAATTACAAAAGGGCTTCTCCAATGGTGGAGTATATATCGGCCAGGGAAAGCAAAACAATAGGCACCTATAATCTATGATTTATGCCTGTTTGTTGAAGGATTGAGATAATCTTTGTTCATAGGACTCTTTTCCTCATCATGGGCAACAAGTCAGTATAAAACTCCCCTTCAATATCCACTTTCACAAGCTCAATTGGAAGCTCCAAGATTCAGCTCTCTTAATCACTATAATTAAGCACTAATCATTGTCATTAGTATTATTTTAGCAAAAATTGGGCTTGAAGAGAATTTGTTCATTATCATTCTTGTATTAGGACTAGACATTGGTCGTGAATCATTATCACGTGCAAAGACCTTCTCACTACAAATTTGTATAAGACACTGCTAACAAAGCAAAATAAAAGCTTGTTTAGTAAGACCTTCTCAGTATGGAGAGTGTTGAAGTTGTTTCAAGATTTAATGGTGATGGTTTTTTTCCATGGCAAAGCAAGACCATGTACTTGCTTATGCGTATAAGGGGCTTTGGCACCTTGTTGACGGTGAACAAGTGGAGGTTGAGCCACTTCAAAACAACAAAGAATTGGGCCCATCGCTCAAATCTTGATGATGATGTGATTAGTCACATTGCTGGCATCAAGGATGCCAAGATGAATGGCAAGAACTCAACAAGATTTTCAGCACCGACTCAAAGAGCTCAAAGATCAACCTTCTCATGCAGTATTACAAACTTGGAGACCGATACCATAGCACAACACATCAGTAAATTCAAAGGTATCAAGTAGCAACTTAGTGCGTTAAAAAAAGTCATTAAGGGAGATGAATCTATTGCCGGATTGTTAAAAAGTGTTGACAAAGAACCTTATGAATCACTTGTTACTACACTTAAAAATGTGCCCAACACTAAAATTCAATATGTAGAATCATCTCTACTAGAACAAGAATCAAAATTCAAGGATAAAGAACCATTCAAAGCACATTCAAGTGCGCAAGTACTATATACAAAGGGTGGGAGATTTCAAGGGACAAATCAATCAACGTCTCAACTTCCAAGATGTAATCACTGTGGCAAGCTTGGTCACACCTTTGCAAATTGTCGTTTCAAAAATAAACCAAGAAGAATTTATAGTGCATGTGGAAAAATTGGGCACTTGGAAGAACATTTCTACTCCAAACAAAATCAACAAAACAACTATGTGGAAAATGGTCACTTTGTGGCAAAAAATGATGCCTCTAGCTCCAATCGTATTTTCTAAAAAAACTTTTGTATGTCCTACCCTCTGGCACCAATGATGTAGCCGAGGTAGAAGAAATACTCAAAAGTTGTAACCCTACTCTTAGAAGAGACCTCTAGACCTCAAAGATAGGTCAAGTCTCTATTAAGGGGGGACTTCACTCTTAGAGATGACCTCTAGGTCTCAAAGATAGGTCAAGTCACCATCAAGGGGGGGTTTTAAGATTTGAGGTAACATGTAAGCTAGAGAGAAGAGTGGAGACTTATCCCACATTAATGTAGAAGCCCAAGAGTGTAGTGTTTCTTAATCACAAGAATTAGGGCTAAGCTAGCTATGCATGGTGAGGGTGCATCTTTTTT
The DNA here is from genome assembly GCF_041138505.1 of Cibotium barometz. NCBI lineage: Eukaryota > Viridiplantae > Streptophyta > Polypodiopsida > Cyatheales > Cibotiaceae > Cibotium > Cibotium barometz. The sequence continues at coordinate 21,760,817 of NC_141099.1, forward strand.
TTTATAGCTACAAGTGTAGAAGCTTTTTTGCAAGCACTATTTGGTAAGTTACTGTAAGTAAAGATGTTTGACAATCTATCATCATAGATTATTAGGGATAAGTTAGACAAGAATAACTTCCATGCATGGAAGTTCAGGATGACCCCTTATGGGAAAAGGATATTGGGAGCTCATCTAGGAGGCGATGTAAAAAGGAGCCAAATATTGCCAAAGAAAATCAAAGTGTAGGCATATAAAGCATGACATGAAAAAGCCAAAAAAAGGTGCTATATTAGTTGTCTGTCGTCTGTCAACATTATAGATTCTATGATTGTGTATATATAGGATACATAAACACCTAAGGAGGCTTGGGACACCTTGGTAAAGATGTATTTCACAAACACCAAAGTTCAAAAGTTACAGCTAAAGTAGGAGATGCATAACGTGACCAAAGAAAAGCTGAGTAAATGATTTACAGATGTCCTTACTTCTATTGGGTCACCACTAGTAGTAGATGATGATGATATAGCGTCCATGTCCTTGCTTCTATTGGGTCACCACTAGTAGATGATGATGATATAGCGTCCATGACCTTGAATGGTCTTGGCAAAGAAAAAATCCAATTTTCGACATCCACTAGAGTTTGAGAGAACTTTCCTGATTAACCGGAATTGATTTCTCTTCTCATCCATGAGAGAAGATGAATATTGGGAGAGGTTCATCCTTTGGAAATTCAAATGAGCATTCCTTCTACTCAGTGTTGAGAATCGTGGATATCATGTGCATGTGCATGTTCATGTGCACGTGCAAGGTGATTATTTCTAATCCTACATTAATTTGATAATTAAGCTAATCTAAGGTGGGTGATGCCTAAGCATAAACATGATAATTAACTGCTAAACTAATTAAGCAGGAGACTTAATCTCAATTAGGTTACAGAATTGAGACTTGTACTCATATATAGAGGCTTAAGAGTTTGCTTCATATTTCATTACTTCAAATGGCCCCCTTTTATATGAGGAGGTACACCTTTAGGCTTGTACATAAATGTGGGATAATTCCCTTTGCTCATTTTGCTGCATGCTATGCTTTGTTCTTACTTGGCTTACTTTACTCACTCCCTATCTCTTTCTTATGCTCTTTGGAACCACATTTCTCAATGCCCCCCTTGGTGCCAAATCTTTGGGCTACTCAACATGATTGGATGTCAATTTTTACAACATATTTTCACCCCCCTCATTTTTAACTTGGTTGGGTAACTCATAGGCTCTTTGGCTTGGTTACTCTCTAGCTCAGAGGTTACTTTAGAGGTTGTCAGGTTAATTTTCACTCCCCCAAGGTGCTACTTTAGCTACTCTCTGGTGGTCGAGTGTTCTCAAAATATACAAATTTTCCTACTCATTTGGTGGCTTTTACAACATATGGTTTACGTTAGGGTAGCGGTTGGTAGCTCGATGTTGCTTAGTGCTGCTGCTGCCTGCTGCCTGCTGCCTTAAGATCTCCTTGCTTTTGCTTGATGAAGATCCCTTGTTGCTTCTTTCATTCTTCATGTCAATGTCATGTCCTTTTTTTCTTTACATTGCTAGATGCTTGTTGACTCTTGGTCTTTGCTCTTTGGCTTGACTCTTGGCTCTTTGACAACTCCTTTGGTGTGGACGCCATTCTTCTTGTTGTCACTTGATGCTTTGTTCTTGATTTCATTATGTTCCCTTAATGCATTTAGTGTGAATGCCATGCTGTGTGTTGTGGTCATCTCATGCACTTGTGCTTTAAGCATGCTTAGGATAGTGTTTAATGCACCTTTTCTTTGCTTTTGATACTTATGCACATTTGTTTTTCCATGATGAGTTTCCCAAGGATTTGCTTGCCATTTGAGAAGATTTTACCAACAGAGCTTGTGTTTTTCTTCACTAGAAGTGTTTAATCTCATACAAGATTGGTGATGTGCTTTGGATTTTCTTGTAATGAAGATTTTGTTGAAATATACAAGTGAATAGGGTGTGTGCGGGAACAAGCCCTTGGTTAGAGATTGTAAAAGAGAATCTGTAAATGTGAGAGAACCTGTGAAAAGGTGAGAAGAATCTACTGGGAGAGAATAAAGGGTAGCATGAGAAGATTTAGGAAGTGTGGAGATATTCTGGGAGAGGTGGAGAGAATCAAGCAAGAGGTGGAGTGAATCAAGGAGAAATCAGTGGGATTAGATGCTTGGATGTAAACTCTATAAATTGAGACATTGGCCTAATGAGAATTTGCTAGTTTTTTATTATCCATGCCTACATTAAGCTATTAGTTAATTACTCACTAATCATGTCTTATTGTCTAATCACTTTGTTAATGATGTTGATTCTAGTATTTGATCCACCATAGCTCATCACATTGCTATAATTTTAACATGGTATCAGAGCCAAGCCTAGAATCCATCAAGTTTATGAGCCCATTATCTAGTTAATTAGGATTAGTAGATAATTAAAAAATAATCAATTTTTTTTAGTTATTTTCAAGAAGTCTTCTGTAACCCCCAGCTAATGGAGGATCTCTATCTCCTTGCACACATCAAATTAGCCCCATTGCTTCTAGCCATACATAGCCATCTCAATGCTGCTCCAGCCCATCAAATCAGAAGCGCAAACCGTCGGCGCATCTAGGAGAAATCGTGTTTTTTTCAAGCACCGTTTTTCTGCAGCAAATCAGTGATTTCTACTTCATCAAATCAAATGGGTCTAATTCCTCTTAGTCCTAGGGGTTTTCAAGCATGCTCTACAAGTTGGTAAAGTCAAAATTTGATTTGATCAAGTCTACAGTGAGATCCAAGCTCTTCATCAAATCTGCAGGTGCCTTTGGTAAAACAGAGATTAAGCATTCAATGTTTGGTAAAATCTTGTGTTTCTTGGCTTAATCCTCTACTAGACTGATTGCTATTGATGGCCTTGAAAGGATTTGAGCTCATTTGAAGTCTAAGGCCCCAGATTTGCGCTCCCCGCATACTTTGTTTTCTACACACAAAACAGAGGATTAGTTTGCTAATCAGTGATTAATCAATACTAATCACTATATTTTGGTGCAATTGAGGGTTCAAATTAACCATTAGGTATCTGATACAGATCCCTATAACTTCATATTGCAATTCGGAGTTGGTTTGATACTCCAACCATTCCGTACAAATTGGTTACCCTTGATTTAATGTAATTTTTGGTAAAATTATGCTGATAAATTTGTGATAATCATCATTTTGCATTTAACCCTTGGTTAAAAATCACACTCAAATTCAAGATTATTCACAACCAAAGTTGCATTTGGAATGTGCATAAGAATGAATGGTATATGCATTATGTATTGGGCACATTACATCAGTGTAAAAATGGAATCAGATACTACCCTTGTCCAGAATAAGGCAAGAGGTAAGACCTCCCGCATAAATTTGGGTTTGCATTGCATAATGATACAAGATAAACATCAAAAGCCCAAAAGAACTGTCAACAAAACATTTAAACATGTTGCTCACATGGAGCAAGAAGACCTGATGGACAAGCTCATGGCCCCAGCCATGAAAGAAGAAGAACATCTCTTTCCAAGAGGAAGATCCACACCAAGAAGAAAAGCTGAAGGAAGACATGGACACGAGAAGAGAAGCTGCCACAACAAGAAGACTGAAAGAAGAGGAAGACATGGACGCATGAAGAGAAGCTGCCACGAGAAGAAGACTGAAGACAAGAGAAGATGTGAGGCTCCAAAGAGTGAGGAGCCATGTGAAAATCTCTGAGAGAGAGAGAGAGAGAGAGAGAGAGAGAGAGAGAGAGAGAGAGAGAGAGAGAGAGAGAGACCCCACAACCCAATGTAACCTGCCCCAACAAAGTAAAACCACCTCTGAGCCACTGATGATGTAGGCCACGTGGTAGATGTATGTGTGAGCACTTTAGTCAAGGTCGCGACGGGCACTTGTAGTAGCCTTGGACACATAGAGAGAGAGAGTGTCAAGGACTATGAGTTTAGGGACTTGAGGCACTGGTCGCGGACTATCAAGTAAGAGAGAAACTTGGTACAGGGTCCAGGTGTGCTAAGTTCACTTGAGGGGAGGTGTGCTAGGCACTGGTCTCGCGGACTATCAAGTAAGAGGGAAACTTGGTATAGGGTCCAGGTGTGCTAGGAGTATTCACTTGAGGGGAGGTGTTGAAATATACAAGTGAATAGGGTGTGTGCGGGAACAAGCCCTTGGTTAGAGGCTGTAAAAGAGAATCTGTAAATGTGAGAGAACCTGTGAAAAGGTGAGAAGAATCTACTACGAGTGAGATATTCTGGGAGAGGTGGAGAGAATCAAGCAAGAGAGGTGGAGTGAATCAAGGAGAAATCAGTGGGATTAGATGCTTGGATGTAAACTCTATAAATTGAGGCATTGGCCTAATGAGAATTTGTTGGTTTTTGATTATCCATGCTTACATTAAGCTATTAGTTAATTACTCACTAATTATATCTTAATTATCATCTAATCACTTTGTTAATGATGTTGATTCTAGTATTTGATCCACCATAGCTCATTACATTGTTGTAATTTTAACAGATTTCAAGCTGACCAAAATGATTAGAATGTAAACTATGTGCTAGAAATGCACTAAATACGGTAAAAATGCACGTTGGTGCGATGGATTTTGATGTGAGAGAACTTCCCATAGTATATTGATACTCTAATTATCCAATTTTAAGCCTAATTTTTACTAATGATAGTGATTAGTGTGCTTAAACAAGGTGATTAAGGATAATAGAACTTGGAGTCCAAAATTGAGCTTGGTGGTGAAGAGTTTGATGGGCTTTTTTGCATTAGATTCTTGCCCTTGATGAGGGACAATTGCATGAGCAAAATCTCTAGCTCCAATTGAGCCAAAAAAATACAAATTTACCATGTTGAGAATCATCGATATCATGTGCATGTGCAAGGTGATTAGTGTTAATCCTACTTTAATCTAAATTAAGCTAGTCTAAGATAGGTGATGCACCTAAACATAAACATGATGATTAATTGCTAAACTAATTAAGTAGGAGACTTAAGCTCAATTAGGTTACAAGATTGAGACGTGTACTCATATAGAGGCTTAAGAGCTTGCTTCATATTTCATTGCTTGAAATGGCCCCCTTTTATATGAGGAGGTAGGCCTTTGGGCTTGTACATCAATGTGGGAAAATTTCCTTTGCTCATGTGGTTGCATGCTATGCTTTTCTCTTTCTTGGATTACTCAACTCACTTCCTATCTCTTCCTTGTGCTCTTTGGCACCACATTTCTCAACACTCAGATACAGATAGAGGTAGGGGAGATCATCATCTAAAGGCTAAGGTGGATGCCATTTTGTAAATAGAAATCATGGGCAACAACTACAATAGGATTCAAATATACAAACAAGTCGAAGAGGCCTCTCTAGAGGGAGGGAGGAGCCAAAGGGGACAAGGTGGTTGGCTAGCAATCAGAGTGCAAATAACATAGAGTGTTATTATAATGGCAAACCAGGACACATGGCTAGCAAAGAAATCAAAGTGCTGATAACATAGAGTGTTATTATTGTGGCAAACTAGGGCACATGCAAAATACTGCTATAAAAAGAAGAATGATGTTAAAAGTGGAAAGTTACAACAAGGCAACTATGTATAATCAAGTAAACAGGGTGGTGATGCGATGGAAGTGAGTAGCTATTTATGATGTAGCATATGCTTAATTCCATAATAGGAGATAAGAGATGTACCGTGACCTAGAGATGTTTGGTATATGTGGATTCTGTTACCTTTAACCACATTACTATATTTATGGTAAGTGATTTAAAGATAAGAAAAAAATAAAAAATCTAATTTATATAAAAATAGGTGATGATACAGCAAATCCCATTGTGAATGTTATGAAAGTGGCATTGTCTATGTAGGATAGCAAAATGAAGTACTTGCTACATGTACTTCAATTTCTAAATATTACAAAAAACTTGGTTTTTATTAAATAGATTATTGAGTAGGGTCTACAAGTAAGGTTCAATCCTTGAGGGTTTTTTATGGAAGACTTTAAAAATCCATGCCATTTAGTTGTAAAGAGTAATACAAATGGCAAAATATTTACTTTGGATGTTAACATGCTTGAGGTGAAAGCAGCCATGTTTGCACATGGGACAAGTATCATTGTAGATGTTCACATATGGCATAAGTGCATTGGTCATAATGAATATACAGTAGAGATGAATTTTATGCAATTCCAAAATATTATTTTTATGGGTTTACCAAAGTTTAACGTTAATGGAATGCATAAAGTATGTGAAACATGTTAACTTGGTAACTCATGCCAAACAAGCTTCCCTACATGAAAAGCATGTCACTACAAGGACATGTTATCCACATTATGATATATGGGGACTGACCAAGACTACAACAATTGCAGGTTGTAGGTATTATGTTACATTTATTGTGATAAATCACATGAACAAAGTGTGGGTTTATTTTATGAAGGAGAAAATTGAGATGTTTTCTCACTTTTAGAGATTTAAAGCCTTACTCAAGAAGGAAAAAGGTATGCAAATCAAATGTCTAAGATCAGATGGTGGGGGAGACTATTTCTCTAATGAGTTCAATGATTACTTGAGAAAACATGGAATTAAGAGGCAAGTTATGTCCACAAACAAGAAAGAAAAAATAGGCATATTGTAGAAGTGGCACATGCCTTGATGTCTAAAAAGAATATACGACATTATTTTTGGACAAAAGTAGAAGAAAAATTACTACTACTTCTAAAAAGATTACACCAAATTAATTTTGGACAAAAATACTAGCAAAATTGTTATGTACATTATGAATAATACCCCCACTATAGCTATTAATGGTATGATGCCTGAACAAAAGTATACAAGCATAAAACCAAATATATCTTGCTTTTAAAAGTGTTTAGGTGTATTGTATATGTGCATCTTCTTGATGAAGTGAGAAAAAAGTTGGATCCAAAGATAGAGAAATGCATCTTATTATAGATGTTATAATCCTACCATTCGTGAGATGCGAGTAAGCAGAGATATCATCTTTGATGAGATAAGTAGCTAATGTATGCACTAGTGAAGGCAACCAAAGATGCTTATCTAATAAGTAATGATGCTTCCCCACATGTAGAGCAGCAATCACAGGTGCTTATAGTGGCCTTGAAGAGCCCGTACACATGTATCATGTGAAAGGAAGAAAAAGATAGATCAACCTTTTGTGCCTAATCTATCAGAGTAGGTCACTCACATGTGGATGGTGACTCTAGTGGCTTTGAATAGAGCCTTGATGAGGAGTCTGGCATTCCAGCAGTGGTTTCTTCTAGTGCAAGGAGAACTAGGATTGTTTGAGAACACATGGTAGTGATGCAGGTGTATGCCAGTCTATGAGGGTTAGATACTATGTTGACAAGTTAAGATATGATGGACATACATCCCATGATTATGCTTACATGGTTAAATCAATATAGGAATTGGAGTCCACTTGTTTTGAGAAGCCACTTGGAAATAAAAATGGGAAGATGCCATGAATGAGGAGATGGCAGCATTGGATGCAAATACAACATAGGAGCTAGTACCTTTACCTAAGAAAAATAAGGCAATTGGATGTAAGTGGGTGTATAAGGTCAAGCATAACACAAACGGATCAGTGAGAGCACGTATAAGGAAATTCGATGTAAGTGGGTGTATAAGGTCAAGCATAACACAAATGGATCAGTGAGAGCACGTATAAGGAAAGATTGGTTGCCAAGGGTTATGTGCAGTGGGTGTATAAGGTCAAGCATAACACAAATGGATCAGTGAGAACACGCATAAGGAAAGATTGGTTGCCAAGGGTTATGTGCAGACCTATGGCATTGACTATGAAAAGATATTCAGTTCGGTTGCAAGAAAGATAAAACTATGAGAGCTATCATTGCTATAGCTATAGAAAAGGGTTAGTTTTTACATCAAATAAATGTAAATAATGCTTTCTTGCATGGTGATCTGTAAGAAGAAGTATACATGATATAGCCACTAGGTTATGAGAGTGATGCACACCCAAATTTTGTGTGCAAGTTACGTAAAGCCATGTATAGCTTGAAGCAGGAACCTAGAGCATAGTCAAACAAGATCAAGGATCATCTTATCACCTATTAGATTTTAGATATATCCAATGTATATTTTTCACTTTATGTGAAAAAGACAAATAGAGGGATCATACTATTAGTCAATTATATGGAAGACCTGATTATTATTGATGATAGTGAAGCTAACAACATGATGTCAGGAGACTTTTGAAGAGAAATTTTAAGATGAAGAATTTGGGTGAGCTACGATATTTCTTGGGCATAGAGATGGTGAGATCACCTCATGGTATTTTATTATTACAGAGGTAGTATAGCCCGGACATGTTGTGCAAGTATGGTATGACAACCATAAGCCTATTTCAATGCCATTGGAGTAGAACACAAAGCTTTCTATAAATACAGGTGAGATTTTGGAGGATCCCACTATGTACAAGTACATAGTGGTGAGAGTAGCTTGATCTATATAACCAAAATTGAGCTATGTTGTTAGACTTGTGAGTAAGTTGATGCATGCCCATAGGAAGACACACTTAGATGTGACTAGAAAAATTCTTAAGTTTATAAAGTCCACCAGCTGATTATGGTCTTTTTTATGATGGTGGTACAGAGATATAGGTGCATGGGTACATAGATGCTGATTGAGCTAGTAGCATTTCTACCAGCAGCGACTTTATGTTTTCTTTTAGGAGTTTTGCTATGAGTTGGAGCAGCAAGAAACAGTCGTTAGGGGCACTATGGTGGTAGCTTGTGAGGTCGATTCTTAGATTCAAAAGAAGCTACTTGGCTGATATGGGTGATGGATAGGGCTGTTGTTATTTATTATGATAACATAAGTAGCATATAGCTAGGCAGTAATCTAGTATATCATACTAGAATTAAGCACATTGAGGTGCATTAGCACTTTGTAAGGGAGACGATTCTAGCATAGGTGATGTTAATCTAGTATATGTCAGCATGGAGGATCAAGTAGCTAACATCTTCACGAAGGCATTTAGCACAAAGACGCTACTAGGTTTAGAAGCTTACTTGGAGTGTAGTGTGTGGAGTTGAGCTTGAGGGGAAGTGTTGAGATATCAAGCTCAACTAGTGCTGTATACATTGATGACCCACTTTTAGTGGGGGGTGATAGCTTCTCCACTTATGCGACTGGCATGGTTGGTGAGATTATGGTTGATATATTGCTAGTGGGTAGATGACAGGCTATGTGATAGCCACTTTAGAGTACTAGAGTTATGGCATAGTTATAGTGCTAACTCATGTAGTCGGGTTCACACTATGGATTGACTATTGTATGTTATATAGTGGTAGAGTACTTTCCTTTATAGTATGTACTCTTACCTCTTTTATGTTAATGTTTATAGAGAAGAGAAGAAGATAGAAGAAAATTTAGCCATCCATCTCTCTCTTATGTCTTGTTCTCTCTCTTATGTGTGTGTGTGTGTGTGTGTGTGTTTGTTTGTTTTCTTGCAAGGAACTTAAGCTCTCCCTCTCCCCCACATTCTCTTTAGCATATTCTTTAAATATTAACATGTCCAATATTGTTATGGCAAATATTAATGTCTACAATCACACCTATACCACCATGTGCAAACCTTGTAACCTTCACCTTCATGCATGCTTACATCCAATGTAAACATTCTACCAACTTTGTTTCCCTTTACAACCAAGTGGTACTAATTTATTGAAATATTTCACATAACATTTATGAGGATTAAACCTCACTTACATACCCTAATCAAAATCATCTGACCAATAGAAATTAGGTTCTTTGTTATGTTTGACACATAAAGCACATTATCAAGATACTTCATTTTTCCATCTAACATAGATAAAGATGCTTTCCCAACATGTGCAATAGGTTATATTATATCATCACATGTTTCTATATAACCTACTTTTTCCAAATTTCTTATTTTTCTAAACCACCCGTCACCTCTAGTTGGTCATGTGGTTAGAGATACGCGAATCAACATGCAATACATCTCCTAAATTTGGTGCATCTGCAATCATGGAACTAACCATATGCTACATCACAAAAAGTTGATCACTTTTATCTTTAGTCTGCTTACTTGACAATGTATAGTTCCCTTGTTTGCTGTAACTTCCCACTTTTTTATTATTATACTTTCTATAGAATTTCATTTCTATATACCTTATTTTACCATAATAATAGCACTCTCATGTGTTACTTATAGTTGGGTAGTCCTTTTACAACCCTAAGAAAGTGCCAGTCCTCCTCCCTCTAGTGTGCCATGAGTTGCCAATCTTTCAGTTAGGCAAGTAGGTGATCGATATAATAATTTACCAAATGGATTTTGGTCATATTAAAGGGTGTGTTATAGAATTACCACCTTGTAGGGAATTTAATTCATGAGATAGAGCTAGAGCCTGCTGGCTCTTGGCTTATGGCTAGAAGAGCTTATAAGATGTCATTCCTAGAGGAGGTAATTGAGTTAAAGGAGTAACTCTCTTAGTTAATCAATCAAGGGTTTATTCAACTTAGTATATCATCTTGAGGAGAACCGGTTCTCTTTCAAAAAAAAAAAAGAGATGGCACCTTAAGACTTTGTGTAGATTATTGAGCTCTTAATTTATGCACCATCAACTAGAATAAATACCCTATTTCATGCATCGATAAGCTTTTTGATAGGTTACATGGTGCCAAGTTCTTCATTAAAATAAATTTGAAATATGGGTGGATTCGAGACCATGATATTCTAAAAATTAATTCCAATTCTTGCTATGGTCATTCTGAATTCAAGGTGATGACTTTTGGGTTAACTAATGCTCCAGTTACTTTTGTAACAAATGTTTGACATATTTTGAGAGTAGTTGGATGAATTTGTGCTTATTTTATTTGATGATATCTTGGTGTATTCAAAGGATGAGCAAGAGCATAAAATTCATGTGAGGGAGATTCTAGATATTCTAAGGTAGCACAAGTTGTATGTGAGAAAAAGCAAATGTGCCTTGTTTGTAGAAGTTAAATATCTTGGTCATGTAGTTTCAAAGGAAGTGTTAACTCTAGATCATACTAAGGTCTAGGATGTGGTTAATTAGCCTACTCTCAAGAAGTCAACTAGGGTTATTGGAAGATTCTTGGGTTTAGCAAGATGGTGTCAAATCTTTGTAAAAGATTATGCTAAGATAGCTACACCACTGACTTCTCAGCTCAAGAAAAAGCTACCTTCTTTCTAGTGGTCACCAGAATGTCAAAGTCATTTTGAGAAGCTTAAAGTGGCACTTGCTTGTCAACATGTACTAAAACTTACTAACTTCAAACAAACTATTTCAGTTGGTGATCGATGCTAGTGGTATTTTCATTGGTGTTGTCTTAATGTTTGCAAGGTCACCCTATATCTTATGAGTCTCGAAAGCTTCGACCACATGATGATCCTAACCATGAGTTAGAGCTCTAAGATATGGTTTATGTACTTAATATTTGGAGGCATTACTTGTTAGGGTGTAAATTTCAATTAACCAATGTCACAAAAGCTTGAAGTGGATCTTCTCTTAACCTATTCTTAATATGTGGCAAAGGCGATGGACTAAACTACTTCAAGAGTTTGATTTTCAGATTAAATTCCACCCTATAAAGGAAAATGTATTAGTGGCTAAAGCTCTCAGTCATCAAAGTTTTTGTATGGCCATCTCTATACTCTCTAATCCTCTTCCACCAAAGCAATTTATGGGTCTTCTTAATCAAGATCATTATTTTCAGCCAATCATGGAAACTCTCAATTTAGATCACAAGGATTTAAAGCATAAGGATTTTATATTAAAGGATGGATATATGTTTTATCATAAAAGGTTATACATTCCCCTCAGTGTGAGGAGATTAGAAAGAAGATCCTCTCTTAAGCTCATGATATCCCTTTAGCAAGTTATCCAAGTTATAAAAATATTTTATTGAGAATGCAAGCTCATCGTGGTGGATAGTATTACATGTGTGTACATTAGTTCAGTAGTGTGTGGACAATAACCAACTAGCCAAGTGTGTGGACAATAACCAACTAGCCAAGTGTGTGGACATTAGTACTAGGTTATGTTATATGTGAACTTATCACTTGTAGAATGTACTGATTTTGGTGAAGGAGAATGAAGCTAGCTATGGAGGCTCTCTACATTATGTGAGATAGATTAATGAGAGTACTTAGGGTCTGTGTGTGTCTCCTCTAGTCTCATCTATTCTCTTTTTATGGTGTTAGAGCATTGGTTTCTCTCACATTTAATGAAAAACCTAAACTTGAATCATACCTTACTCCAAAAAGAAGTCGAGGTCACTAAGTTGACACATCTTGTGGGGCAGCCATAGTATGGGTTGTGAGAAAGAAGAGATGAGAGAAGAGACAATGTACTCAAGAACTCATCAATGAGCCACTAGCCAACTTCATTAGAAATGAGCTACAATGCCTCATATATATAGGAAAGTTCCTCCACCCAAAAATGTGTGTAAATAGAAAAAAATGGAAATGAATGCTATAAATCCCAAAAATGCCTAGAGGCTAAAGAGTGTGCCACTAGCGTGACACCATCTAGAGATGACACCTATCCAACACCTCCTCTTCAGGTCCAGATGGAAGGACCAACACCAACGCGCTGAAGAAGATAATCTAAGGTAGGTCGAGGAAGAGGCTTAGTAAACAAATCAGCAACATTATCTTTGGTAGGACAATACTCAAGCTGAATGCGACCTTCAGAAATCCAATCATGAACAAAATGAAAATGAACATCAATGTGTTTGGATCGTCCTCGAATAACTGGATTTTTGGCTAAAGCAATAGCACTCTGTGAATCTGAGTAGATGAGTGTCGGAGTAGATGAACATCCAAGGTGATTCAGATTTTGCTGAAGCCAAAGTGCTTCAGAAGTGGCATCAAGATATGACTTGTACTCTGCTTTGGTCGATGAAGAAGAAGTAATTCGCTGCTTTTGACATTTCCAAGAAACAAGTCCTTTACCAAGCATAAAACAATAGCTTGACATGGAACGCCTAGTATCAATACACCCTGCCCAATCAGAATATGAGTAACCAATAAGTGTATCTCCACCTGCATAAGAAATGCCATACTCAAGAGTTCCATGAAGATATCGAAGAACCCTCAAAGCTGCCTGCCAATGAGATCGACGAGGCTGTGAAGAGAATTGGCTGAGAATACTCATAGCATAGGAGAGATCTGGCCAAGTGTTAACCAAATAAAGTAGAGAACCAATAAGTTGGCGATACTCTGTAGAATCAACCTCAGGAGAATCATCATCTTTGGATAATTTTGAATTAGGATCCATGGGACAAGTGAGTGATGCACAATCATGCATGCCATATTTCTCAAGAAACCTTAAAGTATACTTCTTTTGACAAAGAAAGATGCCAGAAGCAAATTGCCACACTTCTAAACCAAGAAAATAGTGGAGTAGTCCAAGATCAGTCATGGCAAATGATGTTGTGAGTTGAGTTTGAACCCATTTGAGTAGATCCAAATTAGAGCCAGTGAGTGTCAAATCATCCACATAAAGCACAAGAATGCATATATCATCATCCACAATAAGCACATAAAGATTAGGATCTGCATGAGTCCTCTCAAAATGTAGAGAAAGGAGAAAACTGTCAATCTTCTGATACCAAGCTCGAGGAGCTTGCTTAAGACCATAAATGTTGAGATTCAAGCTCGATGTCAGTGTGATTCAGTGTGAGCCAGCTATGCTATGTGCTGGCAGATTAGGTAGGAACATGTGTGAGACATAAATGACCACGTGTCCAGCTGGTCATAGTGTGTGGACATTAGCTAGGGTTAGTAGAGTGTGGACACAACTCATTGTGTGTTGTGTGGATTATGGATTAGTGCATTATGCTTTGTGTGAGAGTGGACATGGCTTCCCTCTATGATTAGGGTTTGCAATATACATTAGGGTTTTCTCCTGTGTGTGTGTCTCCTCCTCCTCTACCGTTCTTTCAACATGGTATCAGAGCCTTGTGCTGTTTATTAGGGTTTATAAGTGAGTGAGTGAAGAGGGAGAAGAAGAAGCTGTGAAGCTTGCCATTGGAGCTGTGAAGCTTGGAGCACACCGAATCTTATCAGATCTGAAAGCTTGGCCTACCGGGTAAGGTCTTCTAAACATCCTTGAGCGGATTGCAGGTGATACAGGCAAAAGCAAAGCAAAATAGAGCAAATCAAAGCAAAGAAAAATTCTGGTTTTTGAAGCTTTCCATTAAAGCTTGGGAACATTGATGTATGGTGGAAATACATGTAAATCTGACAAAGAAAACATGTATCTGACAATGAGAGATGTAATGGCAACTCTTATGCAAGCCCTATTGTGATTTTGGAGCATTTTGGAAGCATTTGAATGTGTGAAAATTCTGGTTTTTGAGCTCTTACAAAACAGAGAAGAGGAAGCCCAAAATTGATGCATTTGGAGTGAGATTTTGGCAAAAATTGAACCATTGGTGGATTGCACATGTACCTAGGTGTGTTGGGCACCTATAACCATCATCAAACAACTTTATAAACACTCCCAAATCCTCTAATTGCAGGCGGCGCAGCTCAACTAGTGAAAACAGAGCAGTTTTCTGGTTTTTTGCCTACGAGGAGATTGATTTCTCACTTGGTGCTTGATATCTTCCACAAATTCCTTAGCAATTGGATGCTTTACATCTTGGAGAAGAGGGCTATGTGATTTGTTTGGTCAATGATGCCTAATTGAGCTGTGAATGAGCTGATTAAAACAGGCTGTCCACTGGTTGCAGAGAAACAGAGCATTTTAATTGAGCAATTAATCTTTGGTGTTTTACAATTGGACAAATTCCTCTTACATGGAGTTGATGGACACTATTGCTAAGCCAATGAATGCCTGGTTGCTCAATTTGGTGAAATATTGAAGAAATTAGAGCCAAATCATTACTGGTTTTTCTGGTTTTTCTGGTTTTTCCAAAAACAGAGAAAGGGGTTTTCAAAAATTGATATGTACACATGTCAGATAGTGTTGATACTCAACATTGAGGTTCATTAGGTGTCAATGCAAGTTGCCCATACTTGATTGCACCATTACATTGTGATTTGGAGTCTTGGAAGGCGTGTCAATTCAGGGTATCCCGCACTGCGTGAGTCAGTTCATCTTGGATGATTACAGGTTGATTTTCTACATCAAAATTGGAGTTTGTTGGCTACCTTGGAGTATCTGGAACATTCATTGGAGTGTGGTTGAGCTGAGGAAGGCTCATTTACAGATTTGAAGTGTGCGGAAGGTGTACGCATTGAGCAATATGTTGGACAATCCAGTTCAGATTGTTGGTGAAAAGCTGGATAGGAAGAACTTCCAGGCATGGAAGTACAGGATAAAGAGTTTCTTGAAAGGGAAAGGATTTTGGAATCTCATTATAGGTGCTGAGCCCTGAGCCTGAGCTACCTCGGCAACCTACACAGCAACAGCTTATTGCTCATAAGCAATGGTCAGAGAGAGCATTCAAAGTGCTGCATTATTTGTCTATATGCATTTCTGATGCTATGCTCATACACATTCAGGATGCTGAGAATCCCAAAGATGCATGGGATACTTTGGTCAAGATGTTTGATACAGATACGAGTGCTCGCAAGTCTCAGTTGCGACAGCAGATACATAATGTGAAAAGGAATAAAAGGAGCATACATGATTATGTGCAAGAAATCAAGAAGTTTGCAGATGCATTGGCCACAATAAATGCCCCCATGCCTGATGATGATTTGGTGGATATTACCTTGCGTGGTCTTGGCAAGGAATACAAATCCTTTGATACATCTATCTCAGTGAGGAGTACAGGTTTACCCGACTTCGATGAGTTGGTTTCCCTCTTGCTGGTTGAGGAAATCAAACTCAGTGATTCTTTTTTGGATGCATCTTCTAGCCATGATGATGGCAGAAATCAGGCTTTCTACTCGCACAGAGGCTTTAGAGGCAGGGGGAGATTTGCATCACGTGGACGTGGTGGTAATGGTCGTGGATGGCAGGATAGGCCTTCACAACAAAATTTTCAGCCTTCATATGGTGCTCGAGGTGGTCGTGGATATGCACCTCAAAGAGGTCGTGGTAATCCCCGTGGAAGAGGACGTTGGCAAGGCCAACAAAATTCTATGCAAGATGTGGAATGCCATTATTGTGGCAAATATGGTCATATGGCGAGAGATTGCTTTCGCAAACAGAATGATTTGAGAGGGGGAAGAGCACAACGTGGTGGTCATTATGGTGGAAACTATGCACAACATGGTGGTAACTATGCATCAAGTAGCAATGATGGAATTGCAAATCATTTGTTTGCCATGAAGCATGTTGTGGGTTCTATGACAACAAATGCTGAGAATGATGATACATGGTATATGGACTCAAGAGCATCAAACCATATGACATGTCATGGTGAATGGTTTGAGCACATGAAGCCTATGGATGTAAAAGGCTATGTGGAAACAGGTGATGATACTCAGCATGTCATTACACATGTTGGAAGTGTACCATTGGTCATGCACAATGGTCAGACAAAGTCTATGTCAGATGTGCTGTATGTGCCTTCGATCACTAAAAGCTTGGCCTCAGTTGGTCAAATGGTAGAACAGGGATTACAGGTTAGATTCAATGAGCATGGATGCTTCGTTGAAGACTTCAAACATGGATGTAGAGTGATTGCTAAAGGCAAGAAAGAAGGAAGATTGTTTAAGCTGGATGCTGGGATTCCTGAGCTAAAATCAGCCATGTTCTTAAAGAGCAGGAATGTGGTACAGGACATTGATATGTGGCACAAGAGGATTGGCCATGTCAATATACAGAGATTAAAGAACATGCAAACAAGAGGCATTGTCAATGGATTGCCTAGGTTCAAATATGATGGACATATGCATGTTTGTGAAGCCTGTCAGTTTGGGAAGCAGGCAAGGTTGAGATTTCCTAGAGAAGGAAATATGAGTAACAGGCCACTTGAGATAGTACACAGTGATGTATGGGGTCCTGCACAAAACCCATCTATCAAAGGCAGTTTATACTATGTTACATTCATAGATGATTTCAGCAGGATGACATGGATATACTTTCTGAAAGAGAAGAGTGAAGTGTTGGAAAAATTCATGGATTTCAAAGCTTTTGCAGAAAAGTAGTATGGCTGTTGGATTAAATGTTTGAGGACAGATGGAGGTGGTGAGTACACCTCAAAAGCTTTTGAGCATTTCTTGAGGAAGCATGGAATAAGAAGACAATTGACTTGCAGGTATACACCTCAGCAGAATGGTGTGGCTGAGAGAAAGAATAGAGTCATATGTGAAGTGGCAAGGGCAATGCTTAATGAAAAGAGCATGCCAGATTACTATTGGGCAGAAGCATGTGCTACTGCAATTTATATATTGAACAAAACACCTACAGCACCATTCATGGAAGCACGCCAGAGATGCGGCTCATAGGTTACAGGCCAGACATTGGACATCTTAAAGTTTTTGGATGCATAGCTTATGTGCATGTGCCTGATGAAAGAAGAAGGAAGTTGGATCCTAAGGCAGAGAAATGTGTATTTGTGGGATATGCACAGGATCGAAAAGCCTACAAGTGTTATAATCCACAAACTAGACAAGTGGTCATCTCACGTGATGTGGTGTTTGATGAGCTTGCTAGTTGGTATAAAGCAAAAGATGAGGGTGTTATTGAGTCACTTGAGGCTGATGTGCATGTGAACTTGCCACCACAAGCAAGTTCTAGTTCTACTACTATGTCTGGGCCAGCAGCAGAAGCTGAGAGTAGCAGTGTACGTCCATGGTCAGGACGTTTGAGGCATGAGAGTGTAAGCACTGGGAGTAGTGCTATGGATAAAGGCAAAAAGAAAGTCGAAGGAATTGGAATCACAGGTTATGAGTCATCTAGTTCTGAGAGTTTGGATGAGGAGCTTGGCATACCTGTTTTACGCACACA
Organism: Cibotium barometz; assembly: GCF_041138505.1. NCBI lineage: Eukaryota > Viridiplantae > Streptophyta > Polypodiopsida > Cyatheales > Cibotiaceae > Cibotium > Cibotium barometz. Next base: position 21,778,774 of record NC_141099.1, read on the forward strand.
TGGTGCTAGGCAGGACAGATATGTGCCACCATATGCTAGAGTTACAGGTGTACAGAGTGACCCGCAGGCATTGCGGAGATCCCAGAGAGTCAGATATCCTGTTGACAGATTGACATATAGAGATTTTGCTATGCACTATGCATACATGACATCTATGGTGAAGCATGTGGAACCTACATGCTATACAGAGGCTATTGGAGAGCATGTATGGGAAAAAGCAATGGATGTGGAGATGGACGCATTGGTCCATAATGATACATGGGACTTGGTTGCATTACCAAAGGATAAGAATGTTATTGGATGTAAATGGGTTTACAAAGTGAAGTGCAAATCTGATGGTTCTATTGAAAGACATAAAGCAAGATTGGTAGCAAAGGGTTATGCACAGACCCAAGGATTGGATTATGATGAGACGTTTAGTCCAGTGGCTAAGATGGGCACAGTGAGAGCAGTCATTGCTATGGCTGCAGCTAATGGCTAGGAAATGCATCAGATGGATGTTAAGAATGCATTTCTGAATGGAGATTTACAAGAGGAAGTGTACATGGCACAGCCAGAAGGGTATGTACACCCCTAGATATCCCACTCACGTATGTAGATTGAAAAAGGCATTGTATGGTCTAAAGCAAGCACCTCATGCTTGGAGTGATAAGATGAGCAGATATCTTATCTCACTTGGTTTTCCGACTTCTACAGCAGATTCTTCACTCTATGTGAAGAAGACACAGCATGGGATTGTTTTACTAGTCATCTATGTGGATGACTTGATTATCATAGGTGATCATGGTGCAAATGTGATGCATGTCAAGAAAGCTTTGAGTGGGCAATTTGACATGAAAGATCTTGGTGAGTTGAGATACTTCCTTGGAATTGAAGTGGTGAAAGATCATGCAGGTACTTGGTTAGTACAGCGCCAATATGCATTGGATATGTTGGCAAAGTATGGCATGACAGGGTGTAAGCCTATGAGTACACCATTGGAGCAAAATGTGAAGTTGCGGGCTGATTATGGCGAGGAATTGGATGATCCTTCTATGTATAGAAAGATGGTTGGTAGTCTCATATATATGACTATCACACGCCCGGATTTGAGTTATGCTGTGGGGCTAGTTAGCCAGTTTATGCAGAGCCCCAGGAAACCACATTTGGATGCAGTGAGACGCATCATGAGATATGTGAAGACCACAGCACATTATGGTTTATTTTATGAGAGTGGTAAAAGTTTGGACATACATGGCTACACAGATGCTGATTGGGCAGGTAGCGCATATGACAGGAGGTCTACTAGTGGATATGCTTTTACACTTGGAAGTGCTGTGGTGAGTTGGAGTAGCAAAAAGCAACCTATAGTTGCTTTATCCAGTACAGAGGCTGAGTACAAGGGTGCAGCCATTGCTACTTGTGAGGCTATATGGTTAAAGAGTCTCTTGACAGATTTATGTGAGCCTATTGGTGGCAAAGTTGTCATTCATTGTGACAACATGAGCACTGTATACAGTTGGCAAAGAATCCAGTGTTTCATGCGAGGACCAAACACATAGAGGTCCATTATCACTTTGTCAGAGAAAAGGTGCTGGATGGTACAGTTGATCTTCACTATGTGAAGACTGATGAGCAGGTGGCTGATATCTTTACGAAATAACTTAGCAGGGAGAAGTTTGAGTACTTCCGGACTATGTTGGGAGTACATGGGATGAGCTTGAGGGGGAGTGTTGAGAGTCTTGATATCCCAAGCTCATCTATATCTTCATCGGCAGTACATCATGAGCTTGAGAGGGGCTGTTGAGATTCAAGCTCGATGTCAGTGTGATTCAGTGTGAGCCAGCTATGCTATGTGCTGGCAGATTAGGTAGGAACATGTGTGAGACATAAATGACCGCGTGTCCAGCTGGTCATAGTGTGTGGACATTAGCTAGGGTTAGTAGAGTGTGGACACAACTCATTGTGTGTTGTGTGGATTATGGATTAGTGCATTATGCTTTGTGTGAGAGTGGACATGGCTTCCCTCTATGATTAGGGTTTGCAATATACATTAGGGTTTGCTCCTGTGTGTGTGTCTCCTCCTCCTCTACCGTTCTTTCAACAATAAAGAGCTTTCTGTAATAAATACACATCATGTTCATGACCCTGTGCAATAAAACCTTCAGGTTGTTCCACATAAACTTCCTCCTCTAAATCTCCATTCAAGAAGGCAGATTTAACATCCATTTGATATATAGGCCAGTCATAGTGAGAAGCAAGAGCAAAAACAACACGAATAGTAGAATATCTGGTAGTAGGAGCAAAAGTTTCATCAAAGTCTTCACCTTCTTTTTGTGCATAACCTTTAGCAACAAGGCATGCCTTGTACTTATCAAGAGTACCATCAGAATGAAACTTGACTTTGAAAATCCACTTAACACCAATGACCTTTTTATGTGAAGGTCGTGGAACTAACTGCCATGTGTTATTAGATTCAATAAAAGAAATCTCTGCTTGCATTGCTTCACACCAATGTGGTAAGGAAAGAGCTTCCTTAACCGTTTCAGGCTCAAACACATCACCAATATGAGACATCAAGGTAATATTTACTGAAGGGCATGTACGTAAGGCACATGTAGTAGATTATTGAGCATCTGAAAGTGATATACCTAAATCCTGAAGTAGAGAGCGAACCCATTTTGGAGGACCAAAAGTCCGTGTAGAATCCAATGAAGTAGTAGGTGTCGCAATCGAAATGGATGAAGGGGATGAAGTAGGAACTGATGGTGTAGATGAGGATGAGACTGTAGGGAATGAGAGAGGCCCAAGCTCAAGAGATGGAAATGGATCTGAGAGAGATGTAGAAGGTGGTAACTCATCAAGACCAAAAACATGCTCATCAAAGATGGCATCACGTGAAAGAACAATATCCTCACGAGAAGGATCCCAAAAATGGAACCCTTTGGAGCGAGAAGCATATCCTGTGAATATCATAGGTTTGGACTTAGCATCAAGAGTCCTCCTCTTAGAAGAAGGCACATGAACCAAAGACATGAAAATGAGAAACAGTAGGCTTGTGGCCTGTGAAAGCCTCCTCTGGAGTCATGCCGTCCACTGCTTTCATAAGAGAGCGGTTGAGAAGATAAACTGAAGTAGCTATAGCCTCACCCCAAAAGGAGGAAGGTAGCTTCGCATGATGTAAGAGGGACCGGGCCATTTCCTTCACTGTTCTATTCTTTCTTTCAACCACACCATTCTGCTGAGGAGTGTAGGGTATGGTGGTTTGTCGTTGTATGCCTTTTGAAGCTAGAAAATCCTCAAATGCTGTAGACTCACCTCCATTGTCAGTCTTGAGAAAAGATACCTTTTGACTTGCTTGGTTCTCCATTTGGGCAAGCCAAACCTTAAAATGAGAAAGAGCATCAGACTTCTTAGGTAAGAAATAAACCCATGATTTGCGAGAGAAGTCATCCACAAGTAGCATATAATACTTGGATCCACCAAGCGATTGTACTTCCATAGGTCCTGCAAGATCAGCATGAATAAGCTCAAGTATGCGTGTGGCCCTATGAGTAGCCTCCTCTGGAAAAGAAGCCCGATGTAGCTTTCCTTGAGCACAAGAAGAACAAATATGATGGCGAGGTTTCTGAAGCTTTGGTAGACCTGTAACCATGTCATGTGAGACAAGATGTTGCAAAGTAGCAAGAGGAACATGGCCAAAACGGAAATGCCATAGATCACTATCTTCATTAGAAACAAGTGCTTTAGGAGAAGCAAATAATTGATGAAGATGAGACTCATGTGGTGGCAACTGTGCTATAAAAGACCTTATATGATAAAGCCCAACATTTTGATAACCATGTGCCACACAAGAAAATGACTGTCTATCAATGATTTCAATCACTTCATCTCATCAAAGTAAACCCCAAGACCTTTAGAAGTAGCCTTAGAGATAGAAAATAATTTGGCAGACATCTTAGGCACATGCAAAACATCATGTAAGATAGCATCTCCAAAAGAAACATCACCAATACCAATCATAGGGAGAGACGAAGCATCACCAATGTGTACTGTTGATGAAGAGATAGACTTATAGTTTTCCAATAAGGAAGAACTATTCGTCATGTGAGAGGTAGCACCACTGTCGGCAATCCACTCATCCGTAGTATGCGTATCAAGATCTTTGATTACCACAAGTGATGTGTCACATGAAGAAGTAGAAGACATAGCAACATATGCAATCTTGGCGTTACCGTCTTCCGTCTTGTCTTTATTTTTGTTGTGATGAGAAGATGTTGATGTAGAAGAACCCTTAGATTTGGATTCAAGTTCAGCTTTTACCTTCTTGGATGTCACCTTCTTAGCAAAACAACGATCCTCTGTATGGCCACTACGACCACAGAAAGTGCACTCCTTGGAAGAATCCTTTGATTTATCCTTGTCGCCTTTGGTTGAAGAATCTTTAGCATTGGAATTAGAGCCTTTGCATTGATCATTCCCCTTGCCTTTGCCTTTGCCCTTGCCTTGGCTTACAAAAGCGGAGTCCTTTTTGTTTTGCTTGCGAATAAGGCACTTATCATGAAGAAGACCCATAGTCTCTTCAAAGGAAGGGAAAGGAACTCGAAGAAAGATGTTATCTTTGAATGACTCAAAAGAAGAAGGCAATTTACCAAGTAGCTTGTGGACCGGATTGCTTACCAATGTACCAAACTCTTCAAGTTGCCGCTTGATTCGATTGAATTCTCCAAGCTTCTCCACTATGTTGTCGGATTCGGAGATAGAAAGCTTATCCAAATCTTCTTCCAACTTAGCCATATTAACCGTTGAAAGTCTTTCATATTGCATTTGTATAGCGTGCCATAATTGTTGAGCCGTACTCCTTGTAGAGAGAAATTGAGACACAACCGATGTAGACATGCCATGCACAAGTAAAGCTTTGACCCGTGCATCCATATAGGTTTGATATTGAGAAGGCACCATATGAGGAGAAGTGATTATAGACCACACCCCGGCACTTTCCAAAAGAAGTTGCATAAACAAGGACCAAGTGTGGTAGTTGTTTGGGGTAAGCTTTTGTGAATCGGAAAGACTTGGAAGGCTCAAAAATTGAGTGAATGGGTTAAAGGGCTGATATGATTGAGTGGGGAGAGGAGTAGTATTGGAAGTAGTAGAAGAAGGAATCATAGTAGATGAAGTTTCCATAAAAGGCATAGGGGGATATACCATAGAGGGCATAGAAGTATGTGGATAGGAAGGCATAAAGGACAAAGAAGAAAAAGTGAAAGGATCCGTACAAGGTAATGGATACGACGGAAAAGAGAAAGTAGAAGCACCTACCGAAGAAGGAATTGCACCAACTTCCGTTGTAGTAGTTGTCGGTCCAACCGTCGTAGGAGATGTAGGATCCACAGTATCTTCAAGTTTGCCTTTGTCTTTTGGAGTAGAGGACTTCCGAGATCCCATAGGGAGTGGAGGGTGGGAAAACACAAGGGAAGAAGTGTCGTACCTCCAAAAACCAGCCAATAGATGGGCTGTCCACCAAGGAACCAGCCAATAGATGGGTTGTCCACCAAGGAAGTATCTCCAACATATGCACAAAGATAGTACGAAAAAATGCAACCACAAAACGCAGCCGATATATGAACCAATAGACTCCGTAGAAACCACCAAAAGAGGGCTGAGAATGTAGCCTTAGGTAGAAGGAGTATGGAGGAGTTGATTGTCCACAAAAACGCAAACACAAAGTGTGTAGCAAAGTGGAATTTTCAGCTGGTAGAAAGGTGTAGAAAAGAGGATGAATATGTACCTCAAAACACCATGAAGAGGGCTGAAGTTGATGATGAAAACGCAGCCAAGAAATCTCTCCACAAGAAGCCTCCAAAAAAAACGCTACCGCATGTAGGGAAAACTAGTAGGGAAAACTAGTTGTGGCAATGTTTTCACCGCAAGTAGAGTTGTAGGACTCGGATTGAAGTGCTTTAAAAACACACTTGTAGAGGATGGTAAGGGGCTGGTTTGAAGCCTCTTGCATCATTGAATGAGTGCAAGGATGATGAGTAAGGGCTTCTGCAAAAAACGCAAGCAGAAATTCTGCATGCAGGCAGTCTGCGAAGAATAACTCAAAAACAGTGAGGAATTTGCGAAAACTTTCTTCTACAAAGTTGTAGACCACGATGATTCCAGTAGGTTACAAGAGCACAATCCTCAAAAACGCATTCGTTTAGCAGAAAATCAAAGAATGAAAAAATGCAATTGAAAGCGGGGTTGTTGAAGAGGACTAGAGGTAGAGAGGAAGAAGGATAAGGAGGCTCTATGTGCGCCACCACCTTGCTCTGATACCATGTGAGAAAGAAGAGATGAGAGAAGAGACAATGTACTCAAGAACTCATCAATGAACCACTAGCCAACTTCATTAGAAATGAACTACAATGCCTCATATATATAGGAAAGTTCCTCCACCCTTTCCTCCACCCAAAAATGTGTGTAAATCGGAAAAAATGGAAATGAATGCTATAAATCCCAAAAATGCCTAGAGGCTAAAGAGTGTGCCACTAGCGTGACACCATCTAGAGATGACACCTATCCAACATGGGTGGCATGCTTGCTTGTCCCCTAGTTTCATGTAGAGTAGCTTGAACCAACAGAAGCCTTTCCAGCACATAATAGCTTGTCGTGAATCTTATGGCGCTGAATATTTGCAAGCACTTAATAGCTTGTCGTGAATCTTATGGCGCTGAATATTTGCAAGCACTTATCACTCTTAGTACGAAAGAGTGCATAAGTAAATTGATGTTCGCGAATGAATTTCACAATATGGTTAGCTTCTACAAGAGTTGGCTAAACAAAACTCATCTTTCCAATATCTTTTAACAACAAATTCAATGTATGCACAGCACATGGCACCCATGTAATCTTACAAAATTTCTCCTGAATCAAATGGATGGCATTTTTGAAGTATGATGCATTATCAGTGCATATTGCAGTTACATATTTTGGACCACCCGCACGGCAGGCCATAGCCCTTTCATAAAATTTAGCAAGATAAGAACTTGCTTTCTCTTTAAGTGAAGTATCAATTGCGTCTAGGAAAACTGTGCCCCTTTTGGACATATACACATAATGTTAATTAATGGTTTTTTTAAACAACTTGTCCATCCATCCAGTGCAATAGTACATCCAAAGCCTGGCACAAAATCAAGCATTGTATGTGCAAGGCTTTGCTCCATTGTATGCTTTACTTTATCCAAGTACTCTGTGTGCATTTTATTGTAAGGTGGAATAGTAAATTTTGATCCTTCTTTTACTGTGCAAAACAAAGCATCTTGAAATACAAGATTACGCATGACATTAAATGATATCCCACAAGCAACAAACTCTTGTGTCCACTTCAAATGCATCTCCAATGTTGCAAACTCTTGTGTCCACTTCAAATGCATCTTCAATGTTGCAGTTCAATCAAAGGTAGAATATAGTGGGCTAGACTATTTGCTCACATCATTACTTCGTCTTCTTAAGGCAGCAGTGCACATAGGAGGCTCGAGTGCATGCTAGAGGGTTTCCCAATTTGCGAAGGAGCATTCTCTTGTTGAACTGACACATTCTCTTACTGAACTGACGCATTCTCTGACGCTACTAACGCATTCTCTGACGCATTCTCTGACGCTACTAATGCATTCACTTGTGGACATACCGCATCCTCATCCTGACCAATTCATCCTTGAGAGCATGATTCCTGTAATATGTGGGGATATTTGTTACCTTTGGTTGCCATGGATACTACCTTGGTTTTTAGTTCGATAGCATACTTATATAACTTAGTGCTAACATTAGGTGGCGGATTAGAACAAGCTGCAACATTAACACCGACTCTGAATAGATGCTCCTTAACCCTCGTTGCACTGTCATGAAATTCATGGCCACAAGACTTACACTTAACATGAGATGTGTATCTACCACACTTCAACTCTTCTACATAGTCCCACTTAGGCCCTCGGGATCCACCCATCGTAATCTTAAGCTGTTTAAAGCACAAAATGACTCATGAGTAACTTTACATCAATAAATGATCATTGATGTCATAAAATAACCTACACATCTACCATTATGCATTCTACACTTTAAAATTTCTATTTCTAATTCTGAATTCATATTGACAAATAATTGTATACACAAACAAAGAATCAAAAAAATAACAACAAATATCCACGCTTATTGAATCCTACTACCCCAATGCCATTTATGAATCTAGCTTCTAACACGGTCTATCAACAATGTCCCACCCCTTAGACCCGAGCGTGAACTATGTTCAAACGCAAGGGATTATAGCTTTTGCAATTTAATAACCTAAACCCCAGTGTGAACTATGTTCCAACACATGGGATTCTAGCTCCTTTAAGTAACCTAAACCCTAGTGTGAACGATGTTCCAACACAGGGAATTCTAGCTTCTTTAATTAACCTAAACCCTAGTGTGAAACATGTTCCAACACAAGGGATTCTAGCTACTTTAATTGACCTAAGCCCTAGTGAGAACAATGTTCCAACACAAGGGATTCTAACTACTTTAATTGACCTAAGCCCTAGTGTGAACAATGTTCCAACACAAGGGATTCTAGCTACTTTAATTGATCTAAACCCTAGTGTGAACAATGGATTCTAACTACTTAGACTCACTACCCTAGTGTGAACTATGTTGAAACACAAGGGCCTTAACCTACCTAAATTGCCTAATTTAATAGTTCTAACTGAATTAGATTTTTTTTTTCTTACCACAAGTGGCAAGAGCAGATTCCTTTTGCAAGAACCCGGGGAATTGTACAATGACAATGTGGCCCATAAGCAAGCTTATATAACTAATAGTAATTGTTTCGACAGAATTGAATTCGAACAAAAGGCATACGATAGAATACGTTTCAATTGTATGACATTCGATCGAATAACATACGATCAATTTGCTGGGACTAAAATTGTTAAGTCAACTAATGTCTAATGTGGCATGGAATAATACAACCGTATTCTAAGTGTATTTGACTAAATACGCCCATATTTGTGTATAACGTATAACTCGTATTAACGTATAATGTAACTTAGTTTTCACCTTAGGAATGGATTTTCAAAGTGCATCTTCCTAAAAGCTTTCAGGACATCCATGATACCACCCCGAAGTTACGTGTGGCTCTCTCGTGTATGCAGGCTATGGTGGTGGGCAGCAGGTTAGTTCTCCTCCAACTTTTCATAGAGCTATAGTGTGTACTCCATCAATTGGAACTAATACACATGGCAACATATCCACACAATGAATGCTCTATCCGAAGAAGGAATCTGGGCATCTGTCATTGTGGGAACTTGCCACCCGCCAATATGTCCACGAGCCTACATTTGTTGCATTGTGAACAAAGTTTATGTGTCTTGCTATATATCAAAAAAATTTAATGCATCAAGAGAATGTGTGATCTTACTCTGCATTTGGAATAGGTGCACGACCAATCTCTGCTAGCTTGGGAGTATTGAATCTACTTGCCTTTTCAACCCAACCCTGAGATCACCTTCTTGAAGAACTCTTTGCCATAGTCAGGGTCTATTTGTGCTAACTCATGTCCTCTCTTTGTAAATAGCACCTCCGTCTCCTTGAGAGAATATTTGTAATTCTTCAAACATGTTTGCATTCTAATTGTACTGAAAGATCCCTGCCCCCTCCGCGCAACGAATTCGGGGGTGTTAGCAGCGGCGGAAGTAGCACTTCTTGTGCAGGGCAGAGCCTCACTCGGGGCCTCGCCCACAGATATCCAAACAAGAGACTAATCCCTCGGTTCTTCCAAAACCGAACTCGAAAAAAACTTCCCTCGCCTAGAAAGCACGGGTGATTCCTCGAGAAGAGACTTGTACTTGGATCATAGCGACCAACACTTTTTTCCTTATCAAGAGGCACAGCTGTTGATTCTTTTCCATAGAACAAGGACTATCCGGGATTTACTTCATCTATCGTAACATAACCTTCACATCCACATCCACATCCATTTACATCACATCACATCCTTTCACATATCATCACATCTCAATCTCATCTCATCACATTCACATCCACATCCACATCCATTTACATCACATCCACATCCATTTACATCACATCACATCACATCCACATCTCTTCACATCCACATCCACATCCATTTACATCAGATCACATCCTTTCCCATATCATCAGTCTCAATCTCATCTCATCACATTCACATACACATCCATTTACATCACATCACATCCTTTCACATATCATCACATCTCAATCTCATCTCATCACATTCACATCCACATCCATTTACATCACATCACATCCCATCCATATCTCTTCACACCCACATCCATTTACATCACATCACATCCCATCCACATCTCTTCACACCCACATCCATTTACATCACATCACATCCCATCCACATCTCTTCACACCCACATCCACATCCATTTACATCACACCACATCCCACCCACATCTCATCACATCCACATCCACATCCACATCCATTTACATCACATCCCATCCACATCTCTTCACATCCACATCCACATCCATTTACATCACATCTTATCACATCCACTCACATCTTATCACATCAATCTCATCTCATCACATTCACATCCACATCCATTTACATCACATCACATCCCATCCACATCTCTTCACATCCACATCCACATCCATTTACATCACACCACATCCCACCCACATCTCATCACATCCACATCCACATCCATTTACATCACATCCCACCCACATCTCTTCACATCCACATCCACATCCATTTACATCACATCCCATCCACATCTCTTCACATCCACATCCACATCCATTTACATCACATCTTATCACATCCACTCACATCTTATCACATCGCATTTACATCTTATCACATCCACTTACATCTTATCACATCCACTTGCATCTTATCACATCGCATTCACATCTTATCACATCGTATTCACATCTATTCATATTTAGTAACATTTTCTACTTTCGATACCGATGATGGGACTTTTCTAATTTTTTGCCAATTGCTTGGCCTTGTTAAAGGTACTTTTTCTCGATGGATATTTTCATATTCTTTCTCAAATTTCTCAAGTGAAATATATTCAATATTATTCTTTTGAGTAAAAGATTCATGGGATTTACAAAAATCAATTCTACCCATATTTTCCAATAAAATTAATAATGCTCAAAATTTCACTTTTGATAAATACTCATAATTTGAATTATGCTAAAAATTCCTCTTTTACCATTTAGTTTCTTGGATCTCAATTATCATGGGAATTCCTCTTTTTATATAAAAATAAATTTATCAAAATTTACTCTTTTCTCATAATCAATTAATTATGCATAATTACAAAATTATTTCTCATGAATATGATGAAAATCATTCTTTTTGCATAGGATGTCCAATCCTAGAATATGGTAGGAAGTCCTCTTTTAGCATTATGCATAAAAATAAGATATGCATTATTTTCTAAAGATTTTTGCCATAGCTTCGCTGCTATTACGGATAATTTTTAATTTTTTTCTAAAAAGAATAAGACATTGCAATATAATTATGATAGAAGATCTATTCTTAAACTCAAATCCAAATTATGGAATTAAATCATAAATTTAGTCATAATCATAAACTTAATTATAATTATTTCTACTAGATTATGCTGTTTCTATTATTCCTCTTTTCCCAAAATGATAGGATTATCTCTTTCACATTTAGAATCACTTAAAGTTGTTTTTTGGCTACTTATAAATAATTTAAAAGAATTTACCATTATTTTGTTATCATAAAATCATTAAAATACCATTTTCTTATCCTCTAGCTTTACAAGCTTAGAGTTTGGTTTTGAATTAAGAATTTATCAATGAGAAGCATTCTTTCTCTAAAGAATTAGCCATAGGAATGACTATTCTTTTAGGAGAGAAAGATATACATAAAAAGCATTCTAAAAAAGCATAAAGATTAACTTTTTTGTGATTAATCATTAAAATTCTTTGGGAAAGCTTGATTTGCGTTACAAATAACTAATTAGAAACTTCTCAAGCTTGAGAGGGGTTGAGAAGTTAAATCGTTTAAGAATATTAACAAAATCCATAAAATTCCTTCTTACCTCAAGGTTTGGCTTGCTTCTTTATCTAGAAGTGAAGCCCCCAACCAATCAATTGGTTTAGTAAGTTGAGAAGAAAGCTCCAAGAGTTGTTGAAGAGAGAGAGAAGCTCTAAGCTCTCCACAAGTAGAGGATTTTTAAGGGATAATAGAAAATATCATCATTTTAATGTAATACTGGCATGGTATAGTTCACAGATTTTTTTTACAAAAGACTAAGGATCTATTTATAGGTGAGGGAGGCCACTAACCAAGTCCAACTAGGTTCTAGAACTTTCCAGGTTCAATTTGACTTAATTTGGACAAGCTTTGAACCAGTTTGGCTCCCTTTTTGACTTGGTTTGATCCAAGAGAGAGGAGAGAAAAATATCACAATGTTTTTGAATTAAAAACCCTTCCACATGTGTGAAATAGGCGCCTACCTCAAGAGTCTCCCTCTTCTTACCAAGGTGTCAAAAATGCATCATTATTCTAAAATATCTCATTTTTTTAGTAATACCTCATAGTTTTTAACTAATAAACCTTGTACTCAGTCAACTCTTCATCTGATGTGAGCATTTACTCATTTTGGGTATTTTCTTTTATTCTTTTGGATTTATCTCATCCCAACACTTGGATTAATCCAATTGGCCCATTGGAACCTTAATTGGACTATAATCCAAAAATTTCTGAAAATGTAGACCCTTAGGCTAAGGTCCTTTATACACATTTTCAATTAATTCCAAATGCACCTTGGAAAGTTCATTTTGAATTTCTATTTCAAGGGAATCCATTTTAGATTCTAGGAGGATTTTTATATCCAAAGATGTCTTAATTTTGGATTATCTCTCTCTAGGCCAAAACAGGGTAAAACAAGATCTTTCTTCTATTTCAGAGAGGGAAAAAATTACAAGAACTTAAGGGGAGGTTCTTACACCTTTACACCTCAAAAGCTGGAGGGAGGAATCTTACATCCTACCCCACTTAAATGTAACATACCCATCTTCACTAATAAAGAAACGTTCATGTAATAGATAAATTTATGAGTTTTTATGGTATAAAAATCAATGATTTTATTATTTGAGTCATTTCTACTTAGAATCTTTAAATCCTGAGCCCAAATTTGGAATCTGCGTGCGATTTTACCCTAATATAGGATTTTATAGCATCCAAAACGGACACCGAATCAAGCCTATACGTAAATTTCAGTCATTTTAGTTAAAAAACGGCAACCTTTAAACCTTAATAAATGCACGACCGGACGTCCGATTGACGAACGGTCTGAACCCCAACGACCAAGAGAACCTCTCGGACAAAAAAAATTTTCGCCCCCCGGGGCGGTCCGACACGCAAATCGAGGCGGGTGTCCCAAATTTGGGTATCCCACCCCAAAATTTGGTCCGTACACACTTACTAAGACGCCCGTACGATAGCCGCCCAAGAACCAAAGGACGACTGCCCACTGTATGGTCCACACGCACCCCTACGTGGACACCCATGCTGCCCCAGACCAGATAAGGTACATGCGTACCACTCCTTTCCCGGACAACCAACACCGTACCTTTCCCCTAGACCCATGCAGACCACTGATCCATAGACTTTGACGGTACACCGTTCTTTCGTCCTTGCTTTGCGCAGCGCCCGTACCCTCACCCCTCAGCTATATAAACCCCCAGGGTGCTCCACACAGATGGCACGCATCTCTGTGCTGCGTATGCCTTGTTGTACCGTCGTCCGTAAAGCTGTCCGTCCCTGTGTGGCGTACTTGCTGTAGCACAGCCGCCCCTTGCAGCCACCCCTCTCACACCCCCTCATTTGCCTCCTTTCAGATAAGCTAAATTTCCTCCATCCCCCTCTTCCTTAGAGGCAGTGTCCTTAACTCTTCCCCCCCCCCGGTGTGAATAGACTTACAGTAGCCCTCTCAGCCCTCCTCCACGTTTTTGCCCTTAAGGACATCTCACAATTTCCCCCCCCATTTGCGTAGACTTTAATAAGGGTTTTTTGCCTTAAGAAAGGGTTCGTGCGTCATACTCTTTTGCTCATACGGTGAGCAAACGAACTCAGAATTCAGATCCGACTGAAGCATTTCGATCACAGCAGTGAGCTCTACAAGGCGACGCCTAAGATGGCCTCTTCTCGGAGAGGTCAAAATATTGCCTCAAGAGGAGCACGCAATAACGAGATTAGGGAAGATGCTCCCAATGCGGCTCCAGTCCTCCCTTTTCAAGCGCCTCAAGGAAATGGTGGCCAGGTTAGCTTGGTTAATTTTTAAAAGAAGAGATTTTCCTTAAATTAGTATTAATGAATGGTATCTTTTCCTTTTAAAATGACGACATAAAAATTGTATGAAGTTACGAATTATGTGATGTATTCGATAAATTGCGTTGAAATTGTTATCTTCACGAATTGTGAATGCTAATAGTTAATAAATTGCATTGAAGTTGTTATCTTTAGAATTCAAGATTTTTTTTGGTTTCAACGCTAACTCCGTTCCGTGCTTGTGTAGCCGGGCGGCGTTCGTTAGCAAAGCCCGGGAATGGCCCAAGGTATCCCTCATACCATTGGGAGAATAAGGATCGCCGATTGAGGCGAGAGATTATGAGGCTGCCTAGTTCTGAGGGCCTAGGTTAGTGCGGTAAATAAGCCCACCCTAGTGTGCAGACATCCCTCTGAGGGGCGGGAGGATCAAGCGATGGAGCCTGAGAGGGTGACAGGCCGGCTTGAGTCCTCGCCAGCGGCCGACGATGAGGTGTATGGTCCCGTAGGGTTTTGCCCAGCATGTAGAGGCTGGAAGGCCGAATTCTAGATCATCGGTAGTATAAGAATAAGAGAGCCGGTTTGGCTTGTTTGGAATTGATTCATGTATAAACTTTTTATATAAATATATCTTGTCTTTGGTATGATTGTATTGTGTAAAAAGGCTGTTTTAACAAACCTTGTGAAAAAGGACCTTAATTAAGGAATATGTTTATTTATGTCAAATAGTGTGGTAGGATTAATTAGAAAACAAATTGATGCGTAAGTAGGGTGGAAAGTGGGAGGATGGAATGCCCCGATGGCACCATCCTACGGACGGGTGGACCCGATTAGTCGGGTAGCTTTCCAACAGATTAAGTGAAAGCCCTACGCTAGATCATTAGGTTCTTGGGCAACTCTACTCTAGAAGACTAGGTCAGCGGTGTGCCTTGCATAAGATGAGGAAAAAAGCGTTGTCTCTAGAAATCAAGTCTAGTAGTTGCCCAATTTATGATCAATTACCCTATGGGTGATTTGATATTTAAAAAAATCACGCTCCCCCTGTGGGATAGAGCTAGGTCATACCTATGAATCGTATCCTTGAATCTCTACAGGGTCAAGGTGTCGATGAATAGGAAATTTTTCCCAAGATAAGACTTAGTGGACTATCTTAAGTGTTTCCCCCATTTTAGAAGGGAGGAACCTTACAATTGGTATCAGAGCCGATCTTAGCTCCTAGGAATTGTCATTTGAGGATTGTTTTGCAATGAATGTTTTAACTAACATAATGCTAATTAGTAAAAACATCCTACTAAAACAAATAAGTTGAATTGATGTTTGAATGATTGTAGGAAGAGGAAGATGCCTACTCCAAGTTTCTAGTTTTCCAATGCATCTTCGAGACTGCTAGTCACTCCTCGAATTTCGAGTTCCGCGACACCATGGTGCAGATACTAGAGAAGATGTCCCTCCCTCATTTCTCTCATATTCAAAGAGGATGGGGTAGAGATTTCTGGAGTCGTGGGCCAAGATACTTCTTCATCCGAGCAGATCAAATTGGGAACCTTACCACCGACCTAAAGCAGATTCGTTGGATTGAGAAGTTGAAGATGATCCGTTTATTTTGGTTCGTCGGTATCCCCAGGGCCGACACCTCGGTGACTATAAATGGGGTTCGCATACCTCAAGATCGTTGGGTGTATGACCAAGTGATGCAGATCTTACCTACTGATAGAGT
The DNA here is from genome assembly GCF_041138505.1 of Cibotium barometz. Taxonomy (NCBI): domain Eukaryota; kingdom Viridiplantae; phylum Streptophyta; class Polypodiopsida; order Cyatheales; family Cibotiaceae; genus Cibotium; species Cibotium barometz. Next base: position 21,794,813 of record NC_141099.1, read on the forward strand.
AGCTGTGTTGGGATCTACCCCAATCCAGAGTCTACCACCCTTACCATCAGTTTTTAGAGTCTTAGAAACTACAGCGGAACCCCCATATTTCACCTATGTGGACCGCTCTACCCTTATGTCATAGTCAAGCCTAGGAATTTTCCTTGATGTTAAATAAGACTAATTATATTAGTCTCAAATCTTTGTAATAAAACTTATCCTTGTAAATATTTGGAAATAAAATAATTTCAATGTTTTACTCTCCAAAAATAAGCGTTGTGCAAATATGAATCTTGTAATCTTAAAATTGTTTTTACAATGATGGCCAGGACGACCACCCTCCACTTCCCAATGCGCTTTACACCGATACCCAGGAGAAGAAGCTCCTGCTTAAGCAAATGCAACCTCCCTCCTTTAAAGAAGAAGGTTCAAAGGTTGAGAAGGATGCTGAAGTCTGGATTGAGGCGATGGACGATTATTTCTCTGCTGCCGGTACTGGAGTAGCAAATCAGTCTATGCTCGCACGGTTTCGCCTCATCGGAGATGCTAAACTCTGGTGGAAACAGTGGTGCCGTGACAAGGAAGTCACCGAGCATTCTCAAACGTGGGAAGACATCAAGCAGGCAGTGAAGGAAAGATATCTTCCCCCATCCCATGAATCCATAAAGATGAATGAGTTTTTTAGTCTTAGGCAGTGCAGCTTAACTCTTGAGGACTACTATTCCAAATTTATCACCCTTCGGAAGTATGCCCCAGCTATGACTACTTCCTAGCAAGTGGCTCGTTTCTGCCAAGGGCTAAATGAACCCTTAGATTCCCGCCTTGAAGTAATGAGGCCAAGCACATTACAGGATGCTCTCATACAAGCAAAGCCCCTTGTGAAAGAAATGAAGGCTAACAAACCGAAGAATCAAAAGAGATCTTACCCTGAGGCAAATCTTAAAGATCAACCCTACAAGAAACCCCAACAGAATTTCCCCTACTACAACAGAGGGCGACAAGGCAACTCTTTTGTCCCCCGCTCGTATGCTGCTTCTTCCAGAGAAGGCCCTCTGTGTTTTGAGTGCAATGAGCCGGGACACTTTAGAGCCAACTGTCCCAAGATGGCAACATCATTTCCCCAAGGTAGCAGAGGAAATCAAGGCCGTGGAACCCCTATCCACCAAGGTGCAAGAGGCAGTGGCCATGGAAGAGGCCGTGGAGGAGCAGTTGCTAGGACTGCTTGTGTTATAAGTGAAGAACCGATCTTGGAAACGGCTGAAGAAGAGCGCGCCACCGTCCATGCGGCAGTAGAACACCAAGGTCCGAATAAACAATTTGGTGTAATCCAAACCCCCGCCACTCATCACGGTAAGCCATTTCAGCTTTTGATTGATTGTGGCAGTACCCATTCATTCCTTTCTCCTAGATGTTTGCAAAAATTAAACTTGGGTCAAAAAACAGCTAGAAGAATGATTGTAGAGTTAGCCAGTGGGAAAGAAGTAGTACCTCGCCACTCTATAGGAAACCTTGATTTTGAGCTGGGTAATGAGCAAACTCATGGTCACTTTAGAGTCTTGCCATTAGAAATTTATGATGGAATCCTTGGGATGGATTGGTTGATTGCAAACAAAGCTAGCATTCATTGTAACCAGGGGAGTATCACTTTTGAAAATGAGCATGGCCAAGTAATATCTATTCAGGGGATCACAGGAAAACCTAAATCTAGGGTAGTCAAGGCAAAACATCTTCTCAAGGGAACACGTAAGGGTCAGCAAGTTTTCTTAGTCAAACTCAACAAAGTCATTGAACCTAGTATGGAGACAGAACCCTCGTGGCTCCAAGAATTCTCTGACATCTTCCCTGACGAGCTTATAGGGTTACCGCCTCCTCGAGAAGTCGATCATGAAATCGAGGTGATCCCTGGAGCTCAACCCGTCTCAAAAACTCCCTATAAAATGTCCCTTCTTGAAGCCATTGAACTTAAGGAGCAACTTTCCCAACTCATTGAACAAGGATTTGTACGCCCCAGCAGCTCTCCTTGGGGAGCACCTGTTCTTTTCCAAAAAAAGAAGGACGAAACTCTCTGCCTCTGCATAGATTATCGAGGGCTAAATCAAGTCACTGTCAAGAATAAGTATCCTATCCCTCGCATCGACGAACTTCTTGACAGGCTTCATGGGACCAAAGTCTTCTCAAAAATAGATTTGAGGTCTGGTTACTATCAGATCAAAGTCAAGGAAACAGATATACCCAAAACAGCCTTCAATACCCGTTATGGCCACTATGAGTTTACTGTAATGTCATTCGGGTTAACCAATGCTCCTGCAACCTTCAACCGCCTAATGCAAGATATATTCCGTCCTTACTTGGATGAATTTGTGCTTGTTTTCTTTGATGACATCTTACTCTACTCCAAATCAATGGAAGAGCATGAGGAGCACGTACGTAGAGTTCTGCAATTGCTGCGCAGACACAAACTCTATGCCAAGAAAAGCAAATGTACCTTCTTTACTCATCAAATTGAGTATCTTGGATTCATCGTCTCCAAAGATGGCATGTCAGTAGACCCCGCCAAGGTCAAGGATATTCTAGAATGGCCACCCCCTAAATCAGTTCGTGAAGTTCGTGGGTTTTTGGGAATCACGGGTTGGTATAGGATTTTTATCAAAGATTATGCCTTGGTAGCTGCACCTCTGACGGATCTTCTTAAGAAGGATTGCAAAATAGTGTGGCTGCCAATCCATCAAAACAGTTTTGATCAGCTCAAGGTCATTATTACTTCTGCCCCAGTCCCGAAACTTCTTGATTTTGCCAAGGAATTTGAAGTAGTTTTACTGATGCTAGTAGTCTAGCACTTGGTGGTGTCTTAGGCCAAGAAGGAAGACCAGTTGCTTATACTTCCCGCAAGCTGAAGCAATATGAAGCAAATTATGCCACCCATGATTTGGAACTCTTAGCAGTTGTTCATTGCCTCAAATTATGGAGACATTATCTCTTGGGGGGTAAATTCCAGCTACTGATCACAAAAGTCTAAAGTGGATCTTCACCCAACCTAACCTCAACATGCGGCAAAGGAGATGGATTGAAATTCTACAAGAATATGATTTCGACATCAAATTCCGCCCTGGGAAAGATAATGTGGTAGCAGATGCACTCAGCCCGCAAATCTTTCTTGAATGCTATTTCAATGCCAAATAATCCCATTCTGGTCAAGGTGGAAGAAGTCTCATCTCATGATCCAGATTATCAAAGAATGATGAAGTTAGTAGAAGAAGGGGGAAATTCAGAGAAAGAGAAGAATCTAATCAAGGGATACTCCACTCACGAAGGAAGCCTCTACTTCAATCACAGGCTATGTATCCCTAAGGATCCTGCTTTAAAGAAACTAATCCTCCATGAAGCTCATGATAGCCTTGCTGCTGCAGGACACCCAGGCTATGCAAAAACATTAAATGCCGTAAGAAGGAGCTTTCATTGGGCAGGCTTGAAAAATGATGTCCTTCGGTACTTGAAGCAATGTCTCTCATGCCAAAGGATCAAAGCTGAAAGAGTCAAGATGCCTAGAAAACTTCAACCCTTAGATATTCCCCAAATGAAGTGGGAGTGCATTAGTATGGATTTTGTCACAAGTCTCCCCACTGTTCAAGGAGGATATGACTCCATTCTGGTAGTAGTGGACTTACTTACCAAAGTAGCTCACCTTATACTAGCAAAGAAGACCTTCAAAGCTTCTGATGTTGCTCGAATATTCATCAAGGAAGTCCTCAAACTTCATGGTCTCCCAAAAAGGATAGTAAGTGATCGGGATTCTGACTTCACTTCAAAGTTCTGGCAGTCTTTATTTCAAGCCCTGGGAACTCAACTTTGCTTTAGCACAGCTTATCATCCAGAGACCAATGGCCAGACTGAGAGAGTCAATCAAGTAATTGAAGACATTCTCAGAGCATACTGTGGACGGGAACCAAGAAGGTGGATTCAATACCTTCCTCTAGTAGAATTTGCCTACAATGCGTCTTATCATCTAAGCATAGGAATGTCACCATTCAAGGCACTCTATGGGCAAGAATGCCTGTCTCCTCTAAATTTCTCTGATCCAACCATAAGAGTTGAGGCATCCAGGAAAATGCTCGAAGAAATGGAGGAACAAACCAAGGCAATCCAAAAGGATATTAAAGCTGCCCAAGATCGACAAAAGCATTATGCTGACAACAAGAGGTCTGAAAGGATCTTCAAGGAAGGAGACAGAGTTCTTCTACGAGTGCGACCCAAACGAAGTTCTCTATCACTTGGGAAATATAAGAAGCTCACCCCTAGGTATTGTGGTCCCTATACAGTTATCAAGTGTCTAGGTAAAAGTGCCCATAAACTCCAGCTCCCAGCCCATATCAAAGTCCACAATGTATTTCATGTAAATTTGTTAAAACCATATGTCCCAAGTCTCGATCATATTCTTGATGATGAACAAGTTGTAATCCCTACTCAAGGAGTCCTTGAATTACAGTCCAATAGCATCATAGATTCTAGGGAAAGGCAACTCCGAAATAGAACTCTTGTAGAACATCTAGTACAGTGGAAAGATTACCCTGAAGAAGATGCAACTTGGGAAGATGAAGCTACACTCTTAAGGGATTATCCCCAATTCATGACGAGATGAGGACATCTCGATTTCTTTAAGGGGGGAAGGATGTAACATACCCATCTTCACTAATAAAGAAATGTTCATGTAATAGATAAATTTATGAGTTTTTATGGTATAAAAATCAATGATTTTATTATTTGAGTCATTTATACTTAGAATCTTCAAATTCTAAGCCCAAATTTGGAATCTGCGCGTGATTTTACCCTAATATAAGATTTTACAGCATCCAAAACGGACACCGGATCAAGCATATACGCAAATTTCAGTCATTTTAGTTAAAAAACAGCGACCTTTAAACCTTAATAAATGCACGACCGAGCGTCCGATTGACGAACGGTCTGAACCCCAACGACCAGGAGAACCTCCCGGACAAAAAAAATTTTCGCCCTCGGGTCCGACACGCAAATCGAGGCGGGCGTCCCAAATTTGGGTATCCGGCCTCAAATTTTGGTCCGTACACACTTACTAGGACGCCCGTACGATAGCCGCCCAAGAACCAAAGGACGGCCGCCCACTGTATGGTCCACACGCACCCCTACGTGGACACCCATGCTGCCCCAGACCAGATAAGGTACATGCGTACCACTCCTTTCCCGGACAACCGACACCGTAGTACCCTCACCCCTCAGCTATATAAACCCTCGGGGTGCTCCACAGACGGCACGCATCTCTGTGCTGCGTATGCCCTGTTGTACCGTCGTCCGTAAACTGTCCGTCCTTGTGTGGCGTACTTGCTGCAGCATAGCCGCCCCTTGCAGCCACCCCTCACACACCCCCTCATTTGCCTCTTTTCAGATAAGCTAAATTTTCTCCATCCCCCTCTTCCTTAGAGGCAGTGTCCTTAACTCTTCTCCCCCCCGTGTGAATAGACTTACAATAGCCCTCTCAGCCCTCCTCCACGTTTTTGCCCTTAAGGACATCTCACAATCCCCCCCCCATTTGCGTAGACTTTAATAAGGATTTTTGCCTTAAGAAACGGTTCGTGCGTCATACTCTTTTGCTCATACGGTGAGCAAACGAACTCAAAATTCAGATCCGACTGAAGCGTTTCGATCGCAGCAGCGAGCTCTACAAGGCGACACCTAAGATGGCTTCTTCTCGGAGATGTCAAAATATTTCCTCAAGAGGAGCACGCAATAACGAGATTAGGGAAGATGCTCCCAATGCGGCTCCAGCCCTCCCTTTTCAAGCGCCTCAAGGAAATGGTGGCCAGGTTAGCTTGGTTAATTTTTAAAAGAAGAGATTTTCCTTAAATTAGTATTAATGAATGGTATCTTTTCCTTTTAAAATGACGACATAAAAATTGTATGAAGTTACGAATTATGTGATGTATTCGATAAATTGCGTTGAAATTGTTATCTTCACGAATTGTGAATGCTAATAGTTAATAAATTGCATTGAAGTTGTTATCTTTAGAATTTAAGATTTTTTTTGGTTTCAACGCTAACTCCGTTCCATGCTTGTGTAGCCGGGCGGCGTCGTTAGCAAAGCCCGGGAATGGCCCAAGGTATCCCTCATACCATTGGGAGAATAAGGATCGCCGATTGAGGCGAGAGATTATGAGGCTGCCTAGTTCTGAGGGCCCAGGCTAGTGCGGTAAATAAGCCCACCCTAGTGTGCAGACATCCCTCTGAGGGGCGGGAGGATCAAGCGATGGAGCCTGAGAGGGCGACAGGCCTGCTTGAGTCCTCGCCGATGAGGTGTATGGTCCCGTAGGGTTTTGCCCAGCATGTAGAGGCTAGAAGGCCGAATTCTAGATCATAGGCAGTATAAGAATAAGAGAGCTAGTTTGGCTTGTTTGGAATTGATTCATGTATAAACTTTTTATATAAATATATCTTGCCTTTGGTATGATTGTATTGTGTAAAAAGGCTGTTTTAACAAACCTTGTGAAAAAGGACCTTAATTAAGGAATATGTTTATTTATGTCAAACAGTGTGGTAGGATTAATTAGAAAACAAATTGATGCGTGAGTAGGGTGGAAAGTGGGAGGATGGAATGCCCCGACGGCACCATCCTATGGACGGGTGGACCTGATTAGTCGGGTAGCTTTCCAATAGATTAAGTGAAAGCCCTACGCTAGATAATTAGGTTCTTGGGCAACTCTACTCTAGAAGACTAGGTCGGCGGCTGTGCCTTGCATAAGATGAGGAAAAAAGCGTTGTCTCTAAAAATCAAGTCTAGTAGTTGCCCAATTTATGATCAATTGCCCTATGGGTGATTTGATATTTAAAAAAATCACGCTCCCCCTGCGGGACAGAGCTAGGTCATACCTATGAATCGTATCCTTGAATCTCTACAGGGTCAAGGTGTCGATGAATAGGAAATTTTTCCCAAGATAAGACTTAGTGGACTATCTTAAGTGTTTCCCCCATTTTAGAAGGGAGGAACCTTACATTAAAGAACTCGAGATGTCCTCATCTCACAGGTGGAGTATAATCTCTTTCATCTTCTTCTTCTTCAATCGCTTCCAGCGTTACTACCTTGGAAGTGGACGGCCGATTTGGGAACATCTCTTTGACTTCCCCTATTCTGAGGCAGAGGTCGCATTACTTTGGATTGAAACTGAGGGTTGGTTAGAGGGTCTACCTCTGGGATTTCCCTGATTTTGACGAAAAGGAACCTGATCACTCTGGAAGGAAGGAGCTGGAGTCTGGAATCTTGGTCCCTGATTTCCTCGCCCCGAAAACCTTGATCCAAAAGGAGTTGGGCAATCCATACTGCAATGTCCAAATCCTTGACAGTTATAGCATTTCACTTCCTTGTTCAAGGGTGGAATTTCTAAAGTTGAATTCCAGGGGATTGATGTAAGATTCCTACCCAGCCTCTCAAGATGTCCAGCATCTTCCCGTGTAATCAAATCCCTCTTCAGAAATATAAAAGATCTTATTTCTAACTGTTTTAACCTAGAGAGAGAAAATATTCTAGAGAGAGAATATTTAGATTTTTAATATTTTTGGATAGAAAATTATCACATCTTATTAAAATAAGTTCCTCTGAAACAGAAATTCAAAAAGAACTTTCCAATGTGCAATTGGAATTAAGTGAAAATTATAGGTATAAAGAACCTTAGTCTAAGGGTCTAGATTTTCAGAAATTTTTGGATTATGGTCCAATTAAGGTTCCTATGGGCCAATAGCATCAATCCATGTGTAGGGAGGAGATAAATCCAAATTGTAAAAGAAGATACCCAAAAATGAGTAAATGCTCACATAAGATGAAGAGTTGAAAATGTACAAGGTTTATTAGTAAAAAACTATGAGCAATATTAAAAATATGAGATATTGACACATATGTAAGGAAGGGAAGTTCTTTAAAGGAGGTGCATATTTCACATAAGATGAAGAGTTGAAAATGTACAAGGTTTATTAGTAAAAAACTATGAGCAATATTAAAAATATGAGATATTTTGGGTATCCAAAAATGAGTAAATGCTCACATAAGATGAAGAGTTGAAAATGTACAAGGTTTATTAGTAAAAAACTATGAGCAATATTACAAATATGAGATATTGACACATATGTAAGGAAGGGGAGTTCTTTAAAGGGGGTGCATATTTCACATAAGATGAAGAGTTGAAAATGTACAAGGTTTATTAGTAAAAAACTATGAGCAATATTAAAAATATGAGATATTTTGGGTATAATGATTCCATTTTGACACATATGTAAGGAAGGGGAGTTCTTTAAAGGAGGTGCATATTTCACATGCTTGAATGAGTTTTAAACTCATAAAAATTGAGATATTTTATCTCTCCTCTCTCCTCATTCAAGTCTAGTTCCAAAAAGTTAGCTTAACTGACCTAAAAATGGTCAAAAATTGACCAAACTGATTTAGAAAATTCTAGAATCAGTTTGTTTGGTTAGGAGCTCAATTTTTCCTATAAATAGAAGCCTCCCCCTTGTTGAAAAATATATAGTGTTTATGCATTGTTACTCTACTCCACCTAAACCAAGAACTATGAATTCATTAATAATTCATTAGTTTTTGGCACTTCCCTCTTTCTTCAATCCCTATTGGTGGCTCCATCAACATACTAAACCAATTGATTGGTTGGGGGCCTCTACCGTGAACAAAGAATCAAGAAAATTGTAAGGTAAATGGCGAATTTTGATTCTTTTCTATAATTTCTCAATGTTTCTCTCTTCTCAACCCCTCTCAAGCTTGAGAAGCTTAATTGAAATGGTTTTTTTGAATGCTATTGAGGTTAATTGATTAATGATAGTTAAGAATTACATAAAATTGATGAATGCTATTGAAGTTAATTGATTAATGATAGTTAAGAATTATATAAATTTCCATTTATGCTTAATTCAAATGGTTTTTATGTAGATGCTCTCTCTCACTCAAGAAATGGTCATACTCATGACCCATTCTCAATCCAAATGAAGCTTTTCATAAAGCTTTTCCTTAATCCAAGATTAAGCTATGCTTGAGGCCAAATTAATGGCTTTTTTCTATGCTTTTAGTTTATGTATATTGATGATTCAATCCATTATGGATTAATGATCCAATTAGAGTTCATTCTAATTATTTTATTAATGATAAGCTTTATCCCTTAGAAAAATTGAGATTTATCAGTCATAGCAGCGGAGCTATGGCAAAATTTTTATAAAGAATTACGCATAAAATAATTTCTTTTAAAGCATAAAAAGAGGACTTCCTACCATATTCTAGAAATTATCATCCTAGATTAACTGGAAGAATTTCATTGTAATCATGGAGAAATTGAATTTTTATATTATGCATAAAGGATAATTTTTTTATATCAAAAGTGTTACTTTTAGCATTTTTAATTTTCATGCATAGAAGTATGCATAAAGGATAATTTTTTATATTAAAAGTGTTACTTTTATCATTTTTAATTTTCATGCACAGAAGTATGCATAAAGGATAATTTTTTTATATCAAAAGTGTTACTTTTAGCATTTTTAATTTTCATGCATAGAAGTATGCATAAAGGATAAATTTTTTTATATTAAAAGTGTTACTTTTATCATTTTTAATTTTCATGCATAGAAGTATGCATAAAGGATAAATTTTTTATATCAAAAGTGTTACTTTTATCATTTTTAATTTTCATGCATAGAAGTATGCATAAAAGATAATTTTTTTATATCAAAAGTGTTACTTTTATCATTTTTTATTTTCATGCATAGAAGTATGCATAAAAGATAATTTTTTTATATCAAAAATGTTACTTTTATCATTTTTTATTTTCATGCATAGAAGTATGCATAAAAGATAATTTTTTTATATTAAAAGTGTTACTTTTATCATTTTTAATTTTCATGCATAGGAGTATGCATAAAGGATAAATTTTTTTATATTAAAAGTGTTACTTTTATCATTTTTAATTTTCATGCATAGAAGTATGCATAGAGGATAATTTTTTTATATTAAAAGTGTTACTTTTATCATTTTTAATTTTCATACATAGAAGTATGCATAAAAGATAAATTTTTATTATAAAAGTGTTACTTTTATCATAATTGATTTTAATACATAGAAGTATGCATAAAAGATAAATTTTTATTATAAAAGTGTTACTTTTATCATAACTGATTTTAATGCATAGAAGTATGCATAAAAGATAAATTTTTATTATAAAAGTGTTACTTTTATCATAACTGATTTTAATGCATAGAAGTATGCATAAAAGATAATTTTTTATTATAAAAGTGTTACTTTTATCATAATTGATTTTAATGCATAGAAGTATGCATAAAAGATAAATTTTTATTATAAAAGTGTTACTTTTATCATATTTGATTTTAATGCATAGAAGTATGCATAAAGATAAATTTTAATCGGAGCTCGACGTAAATGAATATTCCTGAAGAAATCCATGTTTTTGAAATCAGTAAACAAATATTCATTGAAATAAATTTTAGAAAAAAAAAAGAGAAATTGAGATAGTACCTTCGAGAAAGATAATTTTAGGACCTAAACTCTGACTCAGACTATTGACCAAGACCTAATTCCTTCGTCAGTTTCAATCAATGACGATGTACCAGTTTAGGAAAATTGTACCCAAATTACCCACCGAATCTGAAACTAAGTTAAGATTTATGATTTTGATCTAAGGATCAAGTTAACAGAATTCGAGGAATTCTGTTTAGAATTGAGAACTGGATCTAATAAGATACGGATCTAAGATACACTCATGGTATTCAAACAAAATCAAAACTGTAAACTTGCATAGAAACCCTGCCTTCTTAAAAGATTGTCTTACGCCAGAATGCTGGAGGGAGCATTTGGCATATATGTTTATCTAAGGGAAGTTCGGTTGCAACAGCTGGCGGGGAGTGTTCGAGGGACAGCTCACGCGGCAAGGCTTGCCGAGGTCTTGACCAGCCTCGGTATGGTTAAAATGGTGCGCTTCCGGTATGATGGATGAGGGCCGACGAAGCGGTCCCTGAGTGAAGTGCCAGGACACCTAAGGAGGATCCTGGAGGGTTCTGACCAGGCGATGCACGGGCTCACGGTGCCGAGGACATCCATGCGTATGTCGAGGAAGATATTATATGATGGACCTATGTTTTTTGTAATCTATCACTGGATCTCGTTGTTGACTCGCTGGTCTCAACGGAGAGTCTAGAGTGATACTGTTTTGTTGAGAAACAAAGACTCAATGAGAAATTTTGAAGTATGACATGTATAACCCGTAAATTGTTTATCAAGGATTGTTTTTATTAAAGTTTAATAAAGAGGAGTGTGTGCGTATCTGTTTTCTAAAGCTAAAGTTAAGAAAGGAATTTCAATTATGGGTGGGTGAGTACTTGTTTGGTTCCACCGATTCCAGTGGTAGGGTGGTGGCTAACCCATGGGCCGGATGAACACCATATTAGAGAATTTGGGAATCTCCCAATTCCCATTTTTGAATACTAAAAAAGGGGGACATGGATAACATGTTTGTAAGTTTCTCAAAGCCCTATCATGTGACCTATCATTGGAAAGCGCTTGAAAAGTGGGATCTAAAGAGCCATAAACCACTCATTTTGGATTAATGGTGTTCAAGTTATGGAAAATCCAAAGTTTTGACCACATGTCCCAAACTTGTGGGAAATTCCCATATTCCCCAATATGGTGTTGATGGGGTTAGGCTGGAATCAGTGGAGTTTTAATAATCAAACTGAAAAATATTAGAATTACGCTAAGATTCGAATAGTTAGATAATTCCCTGATAAATTTTTCAAATAAGTGGATCAACGGCTGTGCTGCCTGACCTTGATCAGGAAAAAAGCGTTGAATTTACTAAAATGATCAAATTATATTAGTGATAGTTTCCTTCTATCTGATTTATTCAGTTGAAGGATAGCGTAGAATTGTTCACGTTAGAAAAAAAAAATTTATTTAAAAAAAATCATAAAGGTGGAATCGTCCCTGCTTTCCGGGTATGGGAATTTTTTCCCGGTTTCGTTTTTTTTTGGAGTGACCACCAGCTTAGTCTCGTGCCCGGACATTCAAGGGCGAGGCCCCGAGTGAGAAACCCTGCCTCGCGCAGAGGGGCAGAGGGATCTTACAGTTGGTATCAGAGCAAAATTGAAAGCTAATAAGGATAAATAAATTCTTATCTGAAATTGATTATAAGAACTTAGAAAAAGCATTTTCATAATGTATTTTCATTCCGTAAGCTTCTTTAATGAAGAAATTTTAATCAAAGAAATTGTTTTTATAGATGGAAGTCCCCTATTTATCTGGTATTTCCGACCTCACCCAGTCTCAAGATATGATTGCGTTTGCCTTCGAGCATCTCATCTCTTCCGCTTCAACTCGAATAAGCCAAAGAAGACTCGCACGCCATTTCGAGGATTTATATTTTCCTAACCCAGCGGAGAGAATTCAGCATAAGTGGTTTGCAGGGCAATATGTCCACGCCTCTTGCGACCGCCGTGCAATGCTGTGGGAGAACCTCTCATTGGCTATGATTTTGCTAAAGCTGAAAATCGTACGTGGCGTCATTTTATATCATTCAACGCCTCGAAATTTCAGGCTTGCATGCCAAGTCTACAGACTTCTTAGTTGTTTTATTCCTAAATGGAATATAATAGCTCCCTTGTCAGTAAGTGGACATTTGTATCAGGGCATGGCTATGGCCCACCAATACCGTCGTCATATGCGTTTCCCGAGGAGATTTTGAGTTCTGGAGCCGAATTGCTTTATGTACATAATGCAACTTTTATATAAATAAAAAAAATATTTTCCGGAGAAAAATTTTCCGTTGTATAAATGATTGTTTACGGCGGACGATCTGCTGATAAAGAAAAATCTGTTATCGGACATATGTCATAGATCTCCAATAAGATCTTGTCTTGTTTAAGAAATTGTTTTTCGAACTCTTAAGTCTTAGGATCTCATGAATAATATCAAAATAAAAATTTATTAATATATAAATTTTGGCAGAATCATGAGACGAGGAAACCGTGGTCGTCAGCCTGACCCTGTCTCTGAAGATGACGAGCTTGACCTTGATGTTCGCAAGGCTCTTCATAGGACTCAGCCAGGACCCTTCAAAGGAGAAGGGGAGAACCTGGGCGAGGCTGTGGAGAAATGGGTGGAAGCCATGGAAGAGTATTTTGACGTCACAGGATACAATCAGCGGAGCAAAATGGCTCTTGGCCGGCTGAAAATAGTGGAAACAGCCAGGGTAGCATGGAAGAACCACTGTGACACCAATCGTCTGGACAGAAATACTCAATCCTGGAATGATCTAAAAACCTATCTAAGAAAGAGATTTTGCCCTCCTGGATTTTTAGAAACCAAAATGAACGAATTCTTAGAACTAAAGCAGGAGAGCAAAACCATCAAGGAATATCACCAGGCCTTTGCCCTTCTACTCAAATATTCACCACCTCTTGATGAAGAGCAACTCATGGCCAGGTTCATTCGAGGAATGAACGAACCCTTGGACACACTGGTCAAAAATGCCAAGCCAGTGTCCATGGCTGAAGCAGTAAGAATGGCAAAAGATTTTGCCAAAGCTTTTGTAGTAAAGGTCCCACCAAAACCTGCACCCTCTAACTTTAAGAGATTCCAAGCCCAGGGAAATACTTCCAACTTTCCACCCCCAAAGAGGCAGCAAGGCCTGAATCAGAATCAAGATGCAGGAAGATTCAGAAGTGAAGGAAGACCCTTCCCCCAGAGTACTTTCTCAGGAACCTCACCACTTTCAAAAAATCAAAAGGATGAGCTCAGAACTGAAAACCGATGTTTTGGATGCCAGGGTTTTGGTGACCAGTTAAAAGACTGCCCGACTCCTGCCATGTCAAGGGGACAGGGAAGTCAAGAACCCCGAATTCAGAGACCAACCCCTTCATTCCAGTCTAATCAGGGTCCGTCTCGCCCTAGCCAAGGAAACCCCAGAAGAATTCCAGCCCAGCCATCTGTCTCTATCCAGAGTAATCTCAGAACTCCTTCCCAGAATTGGAACAACAAAAGAGAAAGAGTTCTACCTCAGACTGCAGCAGCCAGAGCAGTCACAATTTCAGATGTAGTAGAAGAGGAAAAAGGGCAGATCTATGCTGCAATTGAAAATCAAGGGCCTAACCAGCAATTCTCCGTCATCCATACTCCAGCAGAGTATCAGGGTAAGCCTTTTAAGCTTTTGATTGATTCAGGCAGTTCTCATTCATTCATTTCCCTGGATGCTTGCGTAAGCTAGTCTTAGAACAGAAATCAGGGAAACCTATGCAAGTTGAATTGGCCAGTGGGAAGACTCTTTTCACTCACCATGAGACAGATCTTATCCAGTTCAATCTAGATGGTAATGTAACCGACTGTCAGTTCAAAGTCTTACCTCTAGGAGTTTTTGACGGAATCCTTGGAATGGATTGGCTCCACAAATATCAAGCTAACATACACTGTCACAATGGAACCATTTCCTTCCATGACCTTCACGGGAACAAAGTCCATGGAACTGGAGTTTTCGGATCCCCAGACCTTCAGTTAGTAAAAGCTTCCAGGTTACTGAAAGGACTTAGGAAGAAGCAGCAAATTTATGTTGTCAAAATGAACCCAGTAGACTCAAAGCTTAAAGCTAAAGAACCAGAATGGTTAAGTGAATTTGATGATCTATTCCCAGCAGAGCTAACTGAAATGCCTCCAATTCGGGAAATAGATCATGTGATTGAATTGACCCCCAGAGCTCAACTAGTAGCCCTACGCTCTTACAAAATGCCAGTTCCTGAAGCCATCAAACTCAAGGAACAGCTTAGGCAGCTGTTAGAACAAGGGTTTGTAAGATCCAGTGTTTCACCTTGGGGTGCGCTAGTTCTCTTTCAGAAAAAGAAAGATGGAACGCTTAGACTCTGTGTGGACTACAGAGGTCTAAATCAGCTCTGACAGTTAAGAATAAGTATCCTATCCCAAGGATTGATGAGCTTTTGGACAGGCTAAATGGAGCCCAGATCTTCACAAAAATAGATCTCAAATCCGGGTATTACCAGATCAGGATCAATGATCCAGATATACCAAAAACAGCCATCAATACTCGCTATGGACATTATGAATTTACTGTCATGCCATTCGGATTAACTAATGCCCCAGCTACATTCAATCGCCTAATGCAGGACATCCTCAGAGAATACTTGGATGACTTTGTTCTAGTTTTCTTTGATGACATTCTGATTTACTCTCAAGAAATGCAGCCGACCATGAGACTCATGTCCGAAAAGTTCTTGAGATTCTAAGGAAGCATCAACTCTTTGCCAAAAAGAGCAAATGCACTTTCTCTGCCGACCACGTTGAATACTTGGGCTTTCTGGTATCCAAAGATGGAATTTCTCCAGATTCCGCAAAAATCCAAGCTGTCATAGAGTGGCATGAACCAAAGACAGTGAAAGAAGTCAGAGGATTCTTGGGATTGACTAGTTGGTATAGAATTTTTATACCAAAGTATCCTCTCATAGCTTCCCCCCTGACTAACCTTCTCAAAAAGAATATCCCATTTCAATGGTTTGTCAAGTGCCAAAGTGCTTTTGATAAGCTGAAGACCGCCTTGGTAACTAGTCCCGTTCTGAAACTGCAAGATTTCTCTCTACCCTTTGAGGTAGTAACTGATGCAAGTGGTTTTGCCCTGGGAGGTGCACTCATGCAGGAAGGTCATGCAGTGGCCTATGAATCCCGAAAGCTCAGAACACATGAGAGGAGTTATGCTGTCCACGACTTGGAATTACTTTCAGTAGTCTATGCCTTAAAGTTGTGGAGACATTACCTACTGGGTAAAAGATTTACTTTGATGACAGATCATCAGAGCTTAAAGTGGATCTTTACTCAGAAGGACCTCAACATGCGCCAAAGAAGGTGGATGTAGACCTTGCAGGAATTTGATTTTGAAATCAAGTACCGCCCAGGCAAAGAGAATGTGGTAGTAGATGCTCTCAGCAGAAAAACCTCCTTGCTTGCAATTACTGTAATATCAAATCCTTTGATTACTCAAGCAAGTGAGAAGATCATGCAAGATAGATTCTTTGGCCCTATTGCTACCCTACTTATGCAGGAAAGCAAAACTCCGCAGGAGTTGAATAGAGTTCAAGGGTACAGCCTCGATGATGGCATTATGTATTATAACCGCAGGTTATGCATTCCCAATGATGAGGGAACCAAGAACCAAATTCTGAATGAAGCCCACGACAGCCTTATTGCAGGACATCCAGGTTTCATCAAGACCTACATGTCCGTAAAGAAAAGTTTCTTTTGGCCTGGTTTGAAAAAGGATGTGATGAATCATGTACGTCAATGTCTGACATGCCAAAAAGTCAAAGCTGAGAGAGTAAAAATGCCTGGGAAGTTACATCCATTGGACATCCCCCAGATGAAGTGGGAATGTATCAGTATGGACTTCATTACTGGATTACCTTCAGTGCAATCAGGTTACAACTCCATCTTCGTGGTAGTCGACAGACTAACCAAAGTTACCCATCTGGTTCTAGTAAAAGAAACCTACACTGCAGTGGATGTGGCCAGAGTGTTCCTCAAAGAAATCTTCAGATTGCATGGCCTACCGAGGAGAATAGTAAGTGACCGAGATCCCAAATTTACTTCAAGATTTTGGACTGCATTTTTTGAAGCAGTGGGAACTTTCTTGGATCTTAGCACAGCTTATCACCCTGAGACCGATGGTCAAACTGAAAGGGTAAACCAAGTAATTGAAGATATACTTCGGACATGCTGTGGTTGGCAGGGAACCCAAGAAGTGGCTAAGCTATCTGCATCTAGTCGAGTTCGCCTACAATGCTTCTTATCACCGAAGTATCGGGATGAGCCCTTTTAAAGCTCTGTATGGACAAGATTGCTCAACTCCATTAACTTGGTCTGACCCATTGATTAAGGTCGAGATGTCCAGACAGATGCTTGACGACATGGAGCAACAGCAGATGCAGTCAATTCGTAAAGATATTAAAGCTGCCCAGGATAGACAGAAGCAATATGCGGATAAGAAGAGGACAAATAGAGAATTCAAAGAAGCAGATATGGTCTTCATTCGAGTACGGCCCAAAAGAAGTTCCTTATCTCTTGGGAAGTACAAGAAGTTATCACCCAGATATTGTGGGCCATATCTGATTACAAAGAAAGTAGGTGACTTAGCCTACGAGCTTCTTCTGCCTCCTCATCTCAAAATTCATAATGTATTTCATGTAAGCCTTCTAAAGGAATATGTGCCAAACCCAAATCATATCCTTGATGATGAAATCCTAACCTCTTCAACTCAAGGACAGATGGAACTCCAACCTGAAGAAATTCTCGATGTTTGAGAAAAGCTTCTCACGAACAGAATTCTCAGAGAATTATTAGTAAAATGGAAGTTCTATCCTTTTGAAGATGCCACCAGGGAGAATGAAGCCGATCTATTTGCGGGATTATCCCCAGTTTGCGAGATGAGGACATCTCGCGTTTTTCAAGTGGGAGAGAATGTAAGATTCCTCCCCAGCCTCTCAAGATGTCCAGCATCTTCCCGTGTAATCAAATCCCTCTTCAGAAATATAAAAGATCTTATTTCTAATTGTTTTGACCTAGAGAGAGAAAATATTCTAGAGAGAGAATATTCAAATTTTTAATATTTTTGGATAGAAAATTATCTCATCTTATTAAAAACAGAAATTCAAAAAGAACTTTCCAATGTGCAATTGGAATTAAGTGGAAATAGGTATAAAGAATCTTAGTCTAAGGGTCTAGATTTTCAGAAATTTTTGGATTATGGTCCAATTAAGGTTCCTATGGGCCAATAGCATCAATCCATGTGTAGGGAGGAGATAAATCCAAATTGTAAAAGAAGATACCCAAAAATGAGTAAATGCTCACATAAGATGAAGAGTTGAAAATGTACAAGGTTTATTAGTAAAAAACTATGAGCAATATTAAAAATATGAGATATTGACACATATGTAAGGAAGGGAAGTTCTTTAAAGGAGGTGCATATTTCACATAAGATGAAGAGTTGAAAATGTACAAGGTTTATTAGTAAAAAACTATGAGCAATATTAAAAATATGAGATATTTTGGGTATCCAAAAATGAGTAAATGCTCACATAAGATGAAGAGTTGAAAATGTACAAGGTTTATTAGTAAAAAACTATGAGCAATATTAAAAATATGAGATATTGACACATATGTAAGGAAGGGGAGTTCTTTAAAGGAGGTGCATATTTCACATAAGATGAAGAGTTGAAAATGTACAAGGTTTATTAGTAAAAAACTATGAGCAATATTAAAAATATGAGATATTTTGGGTATAATGATTCCATTTTGACACATATGTAAGGAAGGGGAGTTCTTTAAAGGAGGTGCATATTTCACATGCTTGAATGAGTTTTAAACTCATAAAAATTGAGATATTTTATCTCTCCTCTCTCCTCATTCAAGTCTAGTTCCAAAAAGTTAGCTTAACTGACCTAAAAATGGTCAAAAATTGACCAAACTGATTTAGAAAATTCTAGAATCAGTTTGTTTGGTTAGGAGCTCAATTTTTCCTATAAATAGAAGCCTCCCCCTTGTTGAAAAATATATAGTGTTTATGCATTGTTACTCTACTCCACCTAAACCAAGAACTATGAATTCATTAATAATTCATTAGTTTTTGGCACTTCCCTCTTTCTTCAATCCCCATTGGTGGCTCCATCAACATACTAAACCAATTGATTGGTTGGGGGCCTCTACCGTGAACAAAGAATCAAGAAAATTGTAAGGTAAATGGTGAATTTTGATTCTTTTCTATAATTTCTCAATGTTTCTCTCTTCTCAAACCCTCTCAAGCTTGAGAAGCTTAATTGAAATGGTTTTTTTGAATGCTATTGAGGTTAATTGATTAATGATAGTTAGGAATTACATAAAATTGATGAATGCTATTGAAGTTAATTGATTAATGATAGTTAAGAATTATATAAATTTCCATTTATGCTTAATTCAAATGGTTTTTATGTAGATGCTCTCTCTCACTCAAGAAATGGTCATACTCATGACCCATTCTCAATCCAAATGAAGCTTTTCATAAAGCTTTTTCTTAATCCAAGATTAAGCTATGCTTGAGGCCAAATTAATGGCTTTTTTCTATGCTTTTAGTTTATGTATATTGATGATTCAATCCATTATGGATTAATGATCCAATTAGAGTTCATTCTAATTATTTCATTAATGATAAGCTTTATCTCTTAGAAAAATTGAGATTTATATGTCATAGCAGCGGAGCTATGGCAAAATTTTTATAAAGAATTACGCATAAAATAATTTCTTTTAAAGCATAAAAAGAGGACTTCCTACCATATTCTAGAAATTATCATCCTAGATTAATTGGAAGAATTTCATTGTAATCATGGAGAAATTGAATTTTTATATTATGCATAAAGGATAATTTTTTTATATCAGAAGTGTTACTTTTAGCATTTTTAATTTTCATGCATAGAAGTATGCATAAAGGATAATTTTTTATATTAAAAGTGTTACTTTTATCAGTTTTAATTTTCATGCATAGAAGTATGCATAAAGGATAATTTTTTTATATCAAAAGTGTTACTTTTAGAATTTTTAATTTTCATGCATAGAAGTATGCATAAAGGATAAAATTTTTTATATTAAAAGTGTTACTTTTATCATTTTTAATTTTCATGCATAGAAGTATGCATAAAGGATAAATTTTTTATATCAAAAGTGTTACTTTTATCATTTTTAATTTTCATGCATAGAAGTATGCATAAAAGATAATTTTTTTATATCAAAAGTGTTACTTTTATCATTTTTTATTTTCATGCATAGAAGTATGCATAAAAGATAATTTTTTTTATATCAAAAATATTACTTTTATCATTTTTTATTTTCATGCATAGAAGTATGCATAAAAGATAATTTTTTATATTAAAAGTGTTACTTTTATCATTTTTAATTTTCATGCATAGAAGTATGCATAAAGGATAAATTTTTTTATATTAAAAGTGTTACTTTTATCATTTTTAATTTTCATGCATAGAAGTATGCATAAAGGATAATTTTTTTTAATATTAAAAGTGTTACTTTTATCATTTTTAATTTTCATACATAGAAGTATGCATAAAAGATAAATTTATCATAGTTGATTTTAATACATAGAAGTATGCATAAAAGATAAATTTTTATTATAAAAGTGTTACTTTTATCATAATTGATTTTAATGCATAGAAGTATGCATAAAAGATAAATTTTTATTATAAAAGTGTTACTTTTATCATAATTGATTTTAATGCATAGAAGTATGCATAAAAGATAAATTTTTATTATAAAAGTGTTACTTTTATCATAATTGATTTTAATGCATAGAAGTATGCATAAAAGATAAATTTTTATTATAAAAGTGTTACTTTTATCATATTTGATTTTAATGCATAGAAGTATGCATAAAGATAAATTTTAATCGGAGATCGACGTAAATGAATATTCCTGAAGAAATCCATGTTTTTGAAATCAGTAAACAAATATTCATTGAAATAAATTTTAGAAAAAAAAAAAGAGAAATTGAGATAGTACCTTCGAGAAAGATAATTTTAGGACCTAAACTCTGACTCAGACTATTGACCAAGACCTAATTCCTTCGTCAGTTTCAATCAATGACGATGTACCAGTTTAGAAAAAATGTACCCAAATTACTCACCGAATCTGAAACTAAGTTAAGATTTATGATTTTGATCTAAGGATCAGGTTAACAGAATTTGAGGAATTCTGTTTAGAATTGAGAACTGGATCTAGAAGTAATGAGATACGGATCTAAGATACACTCATGGTATTCAAACAAAATCAAAACTGTAAACTTGCATAGAAACCCTGCCTTCTTAAAAGATTGTCTTACGCCAGAATGCTGGAGGGAGCATTTGGCATATATGTTTATCTAAGGGAAGTTCGGTTGCAACAGCTGGCGGGGAGTGTTCGAGAGACAGCTCACGCGGCAAGGCTTGCCGAGGTCTTGACCAGCCTCGGTATGGTTAAAATGGTGCGCTTCCGGTATGATGGATG
Organism: Cibotium barometz; assembly: GCF_041138505.1. Lineage (NCBI taxonomy): Eukaryota > Viridiplantae > Streptophyta > Polypodiopsida > Cyatheales > Cibotiaceae > Cibotium > Cibotium barometz. The sequence goes on from NC_141099.1 coordinate 21,815,889, forward strand.
AGGGCCGACGAAGCTATCCCTGAGTGAAGTGCCAGGACACCTAAGGAGGATCCTGGAGGGTTCTGACCAGGCGATGCACGGGCTCGCGGTGCCGAGGACATCCATGCGTATGTCGAGGAAGATATTATATGATGGACCTATGTTTTTTGTAATCTATCACTGGATCTCGTTGTTGACTCGCTGGTCTCAACGGAGAGTCTAGAGTGATACTGTTTTGTTGAGAAACAAAGACTCAATGAGAAATTTTGAAGTATGACATGTATAACCCGTAAATTGTTTATCAAGGATTGTTTTTATTAAAGTTTAATAAAGAGGAGTGTGTGCGTATCTGTTTTCTAAAGCTAAAGTTAAGAAAGGCATTTCAATTATGGGTGGGTGAGTACTTGTTTGGTTCCACCGATTCCAGTGGTAGGGTGGTGGCTAACCCATGGGCCGGATGGGGTTAGGCTGGAATCAGTGGAGTTTTAATAATCAAACTGAAAAATATTAGAATTACGCTAAGATTCGAATAGTTAGACAATTCCCTGATAAATTTTTCAAATAAGTGGATCAACGGCTGTGCCTGACCTTGATAAGGAAAAAAGCGTTGAATTTAGTAAAATGATCAAATTATATTAGTGATAGTTTTCTTCTATCTGATTTATTCAGTTGAAGGATAGCGTAGAATTGTTCACGTTAGAAAAAAAAATTATTTTAAAAAAAATCATAAAGGTGGAATCGTCCCTGCTTTCCGGGTATGGGAATTTTTTCCCGGTTTCGTTTTTTTTGGAGTGACCACCAGCTTAGTCTCGTGCCCGGACATTCAAGGGCAAGGCCCCGAGTGAGAAACCCTGGCTCGCATGGAGGGGCAGAGGGATCTTACAATTGAGTTCCGGGAAAAGAACCTTTCTTCCATTCTGGAACTTCCCATATCCTGAGTTTGACCTTGTTGTCTCTTAGGCGGTGGAAAGTTGGAATCACCTTCCGGAGCTAGAAATCTTTTGAAAGATGATGGTGCTTTTGGCGGGACCTTGCTTGGTAGAATGGCCCTATACATCAACATTATCTTTCTTCGTAGAATGGCACTATACATTAACATTCTCCATGTAAGAATGGCCCTATGGCCATCCTTGTGAGCACAATGTGCTTGAAAGAATTTCCCTAGCTCCATTCTAAAGCACATTGTGGGAATTGTTCTAGGGCTTTTCTCTACTCCCTTGTGTCAGCTACTTTTGAATGGTCCTAGGTAGGGACGCTCTACCAATCACACCATGGTAGAATGGCCATATAATCATTCTACACTCCCTTCTGTCAACCCCCTAGGGAAAATCTCTATACATGCAAGAAAAATAGATAAATATTGTAAGCACAAAGTGTTTGAAAGGATGGCCCTAGGGTCATCCTTTTAAGTAAAATGTAAAGGCCTTCGTTTATCTAGAGCTTGGCAAGATTAGGTCACTTTTGTGGTGTAGAATAGGTCAACTTTATTATCTTTTTCTTTGTGGAGCTGAACCTCCTGCCAGTGGAGGAGCTCTAGCAACTCGTGGAGGCAAGAACTCGGGGAGCTTTCAACTAAGAACTTGAAGAGGACCTCCGGGCGCTCGTGGTCGTACAAGAAATCAGACGAGTTCTCCTTCCTCAGCCACGGCATTGCCGTCTGAGCAGGCCGGCGCACAAATCCTGCAACAACTGATGTCGTACACGCATTCGATACCCATAGGTGAGTATAAGCTATGTGGTCTTAGGACTTTTGAAGCCCATAGTCTGAAGCACCTAACTACAGCTTGAATCTCAGCCCTAATGGCGGCCTGACGCGTTTGCTACAATAGAAAAACCAGGCTGCTCTCCTTGAAAGCCATTGAAGCTTCCATTAAAGCTTCAAAATCAAGTGTTTTTTCTTGCACTAATCCTCTCCTCTTAGCTTCAAATATTTTAAGTGCTTCTTGAAGTGTTTTGCTCCAAATTCTTTGATGTTGTGGGCATACACCATAGGGTATTCATAAGCCTCATTGCCATCAAGCTTCATCAACATCTTCAAGTGTACAAAGCTTCTCAAAGTGTGCTTATAAGCACTAATAGTATTGCTTAACACTAATAATGGTCATAACCATCAAAGGAGGAGGTCTTTAACACTAAGGAGTCTCTTCTTCATCAATATTGGAGGCCGGGCACACACAATAAGTGCCACATTATAAGTCTTCATCATCAACCCGCTTCTATGCTTACCTTGGCAAGCTTCCAAAGGAGAAATGGTGCAACCATAAACCATTGTCTTCATCCCATAATCCAAAGAGGTTGAAGTTTTCTAGTTTTTCATCATCAAACTCAGTTCTTTGAGTGGTTTAAAGTTAGGCACATGTAAACTAAGTGCTCATCTTTAATGTTTTTGTGTATCACCCTTGAGGCTCTTGTTTGTAAGAGGCATAGGCATGTCATAAGCCATATGCTCTCATTTCCCAAGCCCAAGGCGGCATGTTATTCCGCTGCATATTCAACATTTTCATCTTCTAAGATGAGTTTTAAGGTTGAGCATAGCATCACTAAGTGCTCTACCTTGTTGTTTGTCATGTTTTTAAGCATCTCTTGGCATTGTCTTTGTAAGAGTCTTTGTAAGAGGCATAGGCAACATTATGAGCCATACCCTCACCTTCTTGAGCCAAGAATGATGTACCTTATTGGTTTGAGCATTTACCTCAACCACTTACTCACTTTCATTAAGTTTGTACCTTCAAACCCTAATGGGTATCATGTAACCAACATGCAAAAAAAGCTTTTGTTGTAATCAAGGAGTAGACACTGCCCTTGACCAATCTATAAGGCAAGTGGTAAGACCCTCCCTTTCCCTTTCCCTTTTCCATATAAATCTACCTCATAACCATTACTCTAAAGAAGGCCCTCATTGCCCATGGAGGAGGTATGGTATGCAGAAAAGCATCAAGCATGTTGAAGGAACATCTATGTGCAAACCACTTAAGCAAGGGTGGCAGCCTTGTTTTGATCATTGTGTGAGAATGGTCAAGGTGGAAAGCATGTGGAAGAAATGGCATGTATGTCCAAAGCATGTCAACTACAAGAGGTCAAGCAAGCACAAAGAGTGGGGTGCACCATCATTAAGGTGTACATCTTCATTGACATCAAATAAAGACTTAGATGGCATCATTGTATTAGCCTCTAAGGCTCTAAAAACATAGTTGTAAGTCCTAGATAACCACACCATGAACATTCTTGTAAGCCTAATGCTATAAAGGCACATTTTTTTTCCATATGTCCAATACCACCCATTCCAAGCACATTTTTTCATGGCTGGTATTGAGGGGGAATATTAAGATATAGGCCTTGGAGCCTTAGTGAACAAGGGTGTAGAAGGTGTGTGGGTGTGAATGGTCCTAAGGGAGCCACCTAACCCTAGGCTACTAGCAAGTCTATTTAAAGGCACATGCCAATGAGACGTCCTCCGTTGACTCTCCATCAGCTGTTGCAACTTTATCAATTAGGTCTCCATGACCTCATTCACAAGATGGTAAAAATGCTTTCCCATCATTCTTGACATAAAAAACAGTCATTTAAAAACAGGTTTCATAAATACAGTTTCTAACGAACTCTCATCTTTACACATTGTTCCACATCATTTCTCATTATTCCACATTCTTCTACATCAATTCACATTGCTTATTCCACATCCAATCATATGTATTCCCATCGTCCTTCATCCATTCTCATACATCCAATCACATCATATTACATCCAATCACATCATATTATATCTCTTCACATCTATCCTCATCACATCTCATCCATTCACATCTACCCATATCCACATCACATCAATCACATCTCATCCATTCACATCTACCTAGATCCACATCACATCACATTCATCCACCTTACATTACATCACATTCATTTATATTCATTCAGATTCACATCTCATCACATTCATCCACCTTACATTACATCACATTCATTTATATTCATTCAGATTCACATCTCATCACATCACATCCATCCACATCACATCTCATCCATTCACGTCACATCACATCATACTCACATCCATTTACATCTCATCATATCATATTCACATCGTATCACATCCATTTAGATATCATCACATCACATTCACATCCTTTCACATCACATCTCATCCATTCACATCTCATCACATCCACTCACATCCATCACACCCATTCACATCCATCACATTCATTGCATCCACATCACATCACATTCATTCCACCCACATTACATCACATCCACATCTCATTCTCATCCATTTACATCACATCACATCCTTTCACATATCATCACATCTCAATCTCATCTCATCACATTCACATCCACATCCATTTACATCACATCACATCCCATCCACATCTCTTCACATCCACATCCACATCCATTTACATCACATCACATCCTTTCACATATCATCACATCTCAATCTCATCTCATCACATTCACATCCACATCTATTTGCATCACATCACATCCCATCCACATCTCTTCACATCCACATCCACATCCATTTACATCACATCACATCCTTTCACATATCATCACATCAAAATCTCATCTCATCACATTCACATCCACATCCATTTACATCACATCACATCCCATTCCACATCTCTTCACATCCACATCCACATCCATTTACATCACATCACATCCTTTCACATATCATCACATCTCAATCTCATCTCATCACATTCACATCCACATCCACATCCATTTACATCACATCACATCCGATCCACATCCACATCCATTTACATCACACCACATCCCACCCACATCTCATTACATCCACATCCACATCCATTTACATCACATCCCACCCACATCTCTTCACATCCACATCCACATCCATTTACATCACACCCCATCCACATCTCTTCCACATCCACATCCATTTACATCACATCACATTCACATCTTATCACATCCACTCACATCTTATCACATTCTATCACATCGCATTTACATCTTATCACATTCACTCACATATTATCACATCTTATCACATCGTATTCACATCTATTCATATTTAGTAACATTTTCTACTTTCGATACCGATGATGGGACTTTTCTAAATTTCTGCCAATTGCTTGGCCTAGTTAAAGGTACTTTTTCTCGATGGATATTTTCATATTCTTTCTCAAATTTCCCAAGTAAAATATATTCAATATTCTTCTTTTGAGTAAAAGATTCATGGGATTTACAAAAATCAATTCTATCCATATTTCCCAATAAAATTAATAATGCTCAAAATTTCACTTTTGATAAATACTCATAATTTGAATTATGCTAAAAATTTCTCTTTTACCATTTAATTTCTTGGATCTCAATTATTATGGGAATTCCTCTTTTTATATAAAAATAAATTTATCAAAATTTACTCTTTTCTCATAATCAATTAATTATGCATAATTACAAAATTATTTCTCATGAATATGATGAAAATCATTCTTTTTGCATAGGATGTCCAATCCTAGAATATGGTAGGAAGTGCTCTTTTAGAATTATGCATAAAAATAAGATATGCATTATTTTCTAAAAAATTTTACCATAGCTTCGCTGCTATTACTGATAATTTTTAATTTTTTTCTAAAAAGAATAAGACATTGCAATATAATTATGATAGAAGATCTATTCTTGAACTTAAATCCAAACTATGGAATTAAATCATAAATTTAGCCATAATCATAAACTTAATTATGATTATTTCTACTAGCTTATGCTATTTCTATTATTCCTCTTTTCCCAAAATGATAGGATTATCTTTTTCACATTTAGAATCACTTAAAGTTGTTTTTTGACTACTTATAAATAATTTAAAAGAATTTACCATTATTTTGTTGTCATAAAAGCATTAAAAATACCATTTTCTTATTCTCTAGCTTTACAAGCTTAGAGTTTGGTTTTGAATTAAGAATTTATCAATGAGAAGCATTCTTTTTTTAAAGAATCAGCCATAGAATGACTATTCTTTTAGGAGAGAGAGAGAGAGATACATAAAAAGCATTCTAAAAAAGCATAAAGATTAATTTTTTTGTGATTAATTATTAAAATTCTTAGGGAAAGCTTGATTTACATTACAAACAACTAATTAAAAACTTCTCAAGCTTGAGAGGGGTTGAGAAGTGAAATCATTTGAGAATATTAACAAAAACCATAAAATTCCTTCTTACCTCAAGGTTTGGCTTGCTTCTTTATCTAGAAGTGAAGCCCTCAACCAATCAATTGGTTTAGTAAGTTGAGAAGAAAGCTCCAAGAGTTTTCGAAGAGAGAGAGAAGCTCCAAGCTCTTCAAAAGTAGAGGATTTTTAAGGGATAATAGAAAATATCATTATTTTAATGTAATACTGGCATGGTATAATTCACAGATTTTTTTACAAAAGACTAAGGATCTATTTATAGGTGAGGGAGGCCACTAACCAAGTCCAACTAGGTTCTATAATTTTCCAGGTTTAGTTTGACTCAATTTGGACATGATTTGGACCAATTTTGCTCTCTTTTTTATTTTGTTTGATCCAGGAGAGAGAAGAGATAAAAATATCACAATGTTTTTGAATTAAAAACCCTTCCACATGTGTGAAATAGGCACCTACCTCAAGAGTCCCCCTCTCCTTACCAAGGTGTCAAAAATGCATCATTATTCTAAAATATCTCATTTTTTTAATAATATCTCATAGTTTTTAACTAATAAACCTTGTACTCAGTCAACTCTTCATCTTATGTGAGCATTTACTCATTTTTGGGTATTTTCTTTTATTCTTTTGGATTTATCTCATCCCAACACTTGGATTAATCCAATTGGCCCATTGGAACCTTAATTGGACCATAATCCAAAAATTTCTGAAAATGCAGACCCTTAGGCTAAGGTCCTTTATACACATTTTCAATTAATTCCAAATGCACCTTGGAAAGTTCATTTTGAATTTTTGTTTCAGGTGAATCTATTTTAGACACTAGGAGGATTTTTATATCCAAAGATATCTTAATTTTGGATTATCTCTCTCTAGGCCAAAACAGGGTAAAACAAGATCTTTCTTCTATTTCAGAGAGGGGAATAATTACAAGAACAGAAGGGGAGGTTCTTACACCTTTACACCTTAAAAGCTGGAGGGAGGAATCTTACATATACTCTCTACTCCCTCGCTCATCAGGCAAGCCACTGACCTTCTTTTGGCATGTGGCATCAAACTTAGACTGCAATGCATTTCTATTTTAGAAACAACATCTATGGAAATCAAAATATAACTTTATTATAGCGTATTTATGAAGCACGTACATACCTTCTTGAACACCAATTAAGAGAGGAGTACCATGGGAAGCTTCAGCCACTCAAATCTATTAGGCCCTCAATGCCTAAGAGCTTTCACTGCCCCCATGCATGATCCTCGTCCCTAAACTTTGACAATACGAGATCAAAAGAAGATCAAGAGAGGAAATAATGTCTAGTATAGGAGGTCAAAGCTTACCCCTACACATGTAGATGTCTGGCTAAGCTTAGTGGGCTAAGCTTGTCCATGTAAGCATGATAGGCAAGCAATTTGAGGTGGCCAAACAAGGGTGATGGGTTCAAACTATGGACTAACCTTGTATGTTTTAGTAGGAAAGTACTTTCCCTTAGAGTACTCTAATCTTTATGTTATAGAGAACATAATAGAAGAAAATTTAGCCATCCATCTCTCATGTGTTCTTATCTACTCTTGTGTATAATGAAAGGCGCCTTAATTTTTTATGGTCTCACTACTTAGCCAATGGCTTTATTATGATCAAAAAATCATCAATTATGGACACAAGAGGGTGGAGAATGGCCCTAGGGCCATTTTACGATCCACAATGTGATTTGGAATGGCCTAGGGCCATTCTAAAGCACATCATGGATGGTAGAATGGCCCTAAGTCAATTTCTATCAAGCACATTGTGCTCGGTAGAATGGCCCTAGGGTAATTTTAAAGCACATTGTGACATCATCACATGACATACAAATCATCTCATACATCATTACACCTAGAAAAGTTTTTCTTAAAATTCTTCTCTCCTAAAGTCACCTTCACTAGGGAAACATAAACAGTTGTTGAAGTATAGGTATCCATCCTCTAGTTTACAACCTAGAATTTTGGCCAACTTTCAAGAAATCTTGCTTTCTTGATTTACCAATTTTATTATTGGAGCAAAGAACTCATTTGTCTTTCCAAACCAAAGTCCAGGCTATCAGCTAGATTGCGCACAGATCAGGCTAGATACCGAGGTGGTCCAGTACTCGCACACTTGCTATAGGCATTTATCCCCCTCTAGAAGCAAGGTCTGATAAGCTCAGGGAGGAAGGTCGAGATGCCAAAGGTGTGGAGGGTGAGTAGATGTAGACAAGCTAATCGACTCCCAATGTAACACCTCTCAAACATAGCTCTCTAATGAGTAAGAAGTCCCATCCTCTGTGTGGTCTAGATCTGAGTAAGGAGAATCAACATCTGGTGACAAAGGCTGGTCCTTTAGAATCATGGATAGATGATCCATGCTATGTGCTCTTGAGGTCTTTGTTCCCTTTGCTTACAATAGCTCTATTACCATGTGAGTGTAAAAGGATGAAAGGACCAGATTGAAAAGATGCAAGGGAGAAGAGACCTTGAGCTCTTGCAAGCACACACACACTCACATAAACCCTAGAAGAAAACACACAAGGTGAGAGGCTGAAAATTCTTCTTCTTTTTCACACAACAAAAGAGGTCTACAAAGAAGATAAAGTAACTAACACAAATAATAGAGTGTATACAAGTGGTCCATAATGTGAACATGCTAAGAGGAGCGGGTAGGTGTGGACTAGTCAGTGTAGTCAGGTTGTAGAATCTCTCGTGAAGATATGTTGGTGCCAGCTACCAAACCCGCCAGTGATATAAATGTCGAACAGTCATGCAAGTACCTCATGAGTGTCAGCTCCTCATGTTGAGCTTGACATATCAACACTCCCTCCCTCAAGCTCAACTCCAGCTCATGAACTCCAAGCATATCTAAAAATTTGCGAAGCTTCTCAACTCCCAAGGCCTTCGTGAAGATGACAGCCCAACCTGATCCTGTGTGCTAACGTAGGTCAAGTCGATGTCACCTGCCAAGACTCTCTCCTTAATAAAGTGGTAATGTACCTCAATGTGTTTCATTTACACATGGAAAACTGGGTTCTTGGCCAACTGTATACTGCTATACTGCTAAGATTGTCACAATATATTACAATCTTTCTCTCCACATGTAACCCCAAATCAGCAAGTAGCTTGTGTAACCAAGCTAACTCACACATTGCCACCGTAGCTCCTCTGTACTCTACCTCTGTACTTGACATGGCAACTATGGGCTGCTTCTTGCTGCTCCATGTCACAGCAACACTCCCCAATGAAAACATAAATCCACTAGTAGATCTCCTGTCTAAGATGCTACCTGCCCAATCTACATCTGTGTACCCATATAGCTCCAATGGTACACCTACTACATAAAACAATGCATAATCAAAAGTGGCCCTCAATTACCAAAGTGTGCCTCGCACACTGTCAAGATGTGGTTTGCACGGAACCTACATAAATTAGCTCTCTAAGCTAAGAGTGTAACTCAAATTTGGCTTGCTGATCGTGACATAGATCAAACTCCCCACAATCTTCCTGTACATAGTGGGATCCTCCAACACATAGCCTGCATCCGCACTAAGCTTGCCATTTTGATCTAATGTTACTGAGCTAACATGTCCAATACTTATTGTCTCTGTGATAGCCAAATACCATCAGGTGTGCGAATGACCTCAATTCCCAAAAAGTAATGCAGATCTCCCAAATCCTTCATCTCAAACTTCCTTTTGAGAAGACTTTTCAGATGCTTAATCTCATCGAAGCCATCACCCCCAAGAATAAGATCATCTACATAAATGATGATGATCACAATACCCTTATCACTCTTGCGCACATACAAAGAGTGATCTACATCTGCCATATGAAAACCAATAGTGACAAGATACTCAGCAATCTTGTCATGCCATACTCGTGGAGCTTTCTTCAACCCATACAAAGCCTTACGAAGCTTACACACATACTTCGGATGACCTGTATTTTCAAAACCAGGTGGCTGATCCATATACACTTCTTGCAAGCCACCATGCAAGAACACATTTTTTACATCCATTTGATGTAAAAACCAACCTTTAGCCCACTGCAATCACAGCTTTCATAGTTCCCATCTTTGCAACTGGGGTAAATGTCTCCTCATAATCAATCCCATGTGTTTGCGCATATCCTTTGGCTACCAATATAGCCTTGTACCTGCTTATGCTACCATCATTTATGTTTCACCTTATACACCCACTTATAGCCCAATAGCTTTCTTGCCTTTAGGGGCAATGGCACCAAATCCCAAGTCTCATTTCCATACAATGCATCCATCTCCTCATCCGTAGCTTTCTCCCAACACACATTTCCAATAGCCTCATCAAAACATGTGGGTTCTACAACCTACACAAGTTTTTTCATATACGCATAATAATGTGCCACATAACCATCATAAGTCAACCTCTGCACAGGGTTTTTGACTCTTCCAGATCTTTGTAACTTTGCATTCATGGCTTCCATAGCCTTCTTCACACCAGGTGTCCTCGCTGTTGGAATCCCAAGATCCTCATCAAGGCTCATCTCTAAGCCACTAGACTCTCCATCAACAAGAGAATGCCCTACAAAAATATCAGGCATACCAAGGGGCTCAACCACTTTCTCTTTGCCTTTATGTGATGTACCAACTACATTTCTAGGACTAGTATTATGATGCAGCCTACCACTCCATGGTTAATCAACAAAACCAATGTGGATGAGGACTCTCTTGGTCCACTCAATGACTATGATTGCTGACTTGCATTTTGTGCAACCATGTTTCCACTTACATTATCCCCAACAGCATCTTTTTCAGCAGCATACCAGCTACTCATCTCATCAAATAAAACATCCCTGCTTACCCTCAATTCACGTTTAGCAGGATTATAGCATTTATATCCCTTTTGCTCAAGGGAATACCCGATAAGCACATATTTTCTACCTTTGGATCTAGCTTGGCACAACTCATCTGGCACATGCACATATGCAATACATCCAAAAACTTTCAAGTGTGTTAATCCCATTTTGGATTAACAAACACGATCCTCCAATTGAGGACATTAATAAGTGTCATGAAACGGCATTATAAAAGTTATACATTATGAGATATTGGCCAGGCAAGGCCTAGTTAAAAGTAAGTTTTGGGCTCCCAAGTGTGAATAAGGGCCAAATGTATATAAGGCATTTTCTCATAAATGAAAAGACACAATCCCCTTTTGTGCTATAGAGAGCTCTTCCTTGTGTCTTGAGAGAGATGGAGAGAGAGAGAGTATTCTAGCATTATTCCTCTTCTATGCTTGTATGATTCATGCTTGTGTGGGAGAGTGAGAGAGAGTGATTGCCTTATGCGACGATGCAAGCGACTCTACGTGATGACAGCGTGGAGGTGGAGCTTGGAGGTTTGGAGCTTAACAAGTGAGGTTGGAGGCCTCAAGGGACTTAAGTTTGAAGCATTGGTAAGTGCCCTATGACAGTTGTGATCTACTGCTCATCCTTCAGGTGAATGCATTGAATTCCCTCTTGAAGGTGTGGTAGCCCATAACATTTTTTGTGCCGCTGTGCTGAGAAAACACCTTTGTTTCTTCCTTCCTCTTAGAGTTTCAGCTCCCATTGCATAAGATTCATGATTTCCCTTGCATTCTGGTAGTGCATTGTGTAAAAAATTAATGGATAAGGTTTGTGTGAAAATAATAAATCGTGTAAAATTGGTTGTGTTTGTTGTGTATGTAAATGGTGGAGTGGTCTTAGAATAGAGCTTCATTGTTTTTCCTAGTTAATTTTGATATTTGCATCATTGGAAGCATCAACGTGAATGAACAAGTTGGTGTTATGTTTTCTTCTTTTCCAAAAATTCACAAAAATCAAAAACATAAGGAGACATTGACTATGCCGTAAACTTGTATTCCACTCCTTAGGCGTGGCACAATTATTTTGGGATCCGTTGGATAAGTATTTTGCACCCAAAATCATAACATTCGACGCGGGAAGTTTCCACGTGAAACTGCAGAAAAAAGTTCACTGTGTTTGTGAACATTTTTCTACAACTTCACTCTGTGAATCACTCCCAAAATCAACATCGCAATTAACGTCGAAAATCACAGGATTGCCTTGCCAAAAATAGGAAACCTTATCCTAACACGTCTGACGCCACGAAGTCTAACAAGATTTAGAATCGTGAAAGTTCAGAAATTAGTTCACGCCGTGAACTTTTTCAGAACTCTTCATGCCGTGAACCAATTTGTTCACGACGTGAGCCAATTAGAAAACCTTCATGGCGTGAACCACTTTTTGTTCACAACGTGAACGTTTCCTGCAAACTCACGGTTTAGTGCCTACAACAAGGATGAGGGGTTCTGACCCTAAGTGCAAAGCATTTTTGAACACGTGAAAGTGCAAAAAAACATTCACGACATGAACCATTTTCTGACACTTTACACCATGAACTATTCTCTCTACAATCTCACGACCTCAGAAATAGAGTGGTAGAATTGGATCAAAATTAAATTGGGTCAACAAAGTAGCTTATCAAATCATACATACATGCACTTAAGATCTGGAAAGCTCATGGGAGATGATCTTACACCTGAATGATAGTGCACCGAATCACCCAAGATCTTCCTATAAAAAAAGAGTGGGTTCAAGTCATTCAATAAGCACACACCTGAGTGTCTTAAGGAACCTGACCATCGTTGAAACTAGTAGTGAAGAATCCATGGAATAAGGGCTGAGGTACTTTGGGTTTAGGGGAGAGGAGAAACCACCCTCCCCAACCAGGTCCAGTGGTATCATTGATATCACCTGGGGATTTTTTGGTCTCCAAACTAGTCATAAAGAAGAAGCGCAATCTGCACGCATGGGTTTGTCAACCAGCACACTGGACTCGGTCCACGACAAGAAGTTCCCATCCAAACGTCAAATTCAAGGCTATCAAACATCGGCACCCCCCGAATGAGACGGGACATGGAAAGTGTGGCCAGGATGATGGGTCAAGTAATCTTTCCCACCTTGGAGGAATTAGAGTTAGATCTGAGAAGGAGTGAGGTGGAACGACAGCTACGAGAGTTGAGATTAAGGAAACAAGAGCTCGATACTTAAAGGGCGAGAGCAGAGCAAAAGGAAATGGGAAGTTTAAAACTCCAATCACAAGGTAAGGAGCCAAAATTGGTCATGGAAAGAAGTGAGGGAGAAATTCCAAACTTGGAACCCATAAATGAGGAGCCCAGAGGTAGAGGAAGGGTTTACAACCATAGAAGAAGAGGATAACCTAGCAAGAGTGGCGAGCAAAGTGGAGGACCATCTGTACACCAAAAAGGATATTGAGCATATGATCAATGATCCTACGTTCCTACAAGACATGAAACTTTTAATTCTGCAAAGGCGTACAGAGGCGACTAATGATGATGAGCCACTCTAAGGTATAGTGGCAGGACCATCCCATGGACCGGAGATACCTAGAAGAGCCAATACAAGAAAAGGACGAGGTCTAGGAAGGCGTACAGAGGCGACTAATGATGAGCCACTCTAAGGTATAGTGGCAGGACCATCCCATGGACCGGAGATACCTAGAAGAGCCAATATAAGAAAAGGACGAGGTCTAGGAAGGGGAGAAACTCCCCAAAGACCAAGAATGGATCCAACCATTGACCTTAATGCAACCACAAGGACAGATCTGCTAAATATGGAGACAGAGATGGCTCAAGGAATGGTCAGAGAACTAGGCACTGCTCTAGAATCTTGACCCTCCCAAATGAAGCCACATATCGTTTCCAAACTCATCCAAAAATTCTCAGGGGACGGAGATCCTATCCAACATGTAGAGATTTTTGAATCCACGTGAAACCTGCGAGCCTGTTAGTGAGATGTGAGAATGATTCATGCCTTCTCACTGACCCTGGAAGGGAAAGTGCATTAGTGGTTCCAAGCCCTCAAGCTTGAGGATAAGGTTAACTTCACATGACTCAAGAATGTGTTTGTGCCCAGCTTTTCTCGAAGTGGTGACAGATGGAGCCCTGTGGCACAATTACATAATATCAAACAAAAGGAAGTTGAGTCGATGATGAGAGACGATGTATCTCGACTTAAGCACTTAAATTCAAGGTGCAAACTACGGGAGAGGTTAACTGACAATCAATTATTGCCTTGCTTTCAGAGAGAGGTTAGAGACCACAAGATGCATGATTACTAGTACTAGCCCAACCAACTACTCTTGATGCATGTTGCAAACTAGCAATTGAATATGAAGATAATATGCTAGAATTGCTACAACCGAAAGATGTCAGAACATCTTCAGCAACAACTATGACTTCGCGTGTCTCGAGTTACCAAGAAATTGGAACTCAGAGCAAGCAAGTCGGAAACATGACTGTGGACAAGCTTAGTAATGCTATACTAGAGAAATTGAAAGTAAAGGAGGGAAGAGAGACATCTGGGCATGGGCATAATCATCTTTACCCCCGTAGGGAATTGGTGTGGTGCTCTATGTGCAGATTGAATCACACTACCACCACCGAATGTCCACAATTAAGAGCAAGGCCATTACTCTATTGTGCCCACTGTGTAAAATTAGGGAATCATGACACTTCAATGTGTATCTATCCAAGATTCCAAAATGTTGCACAGCTACCAGTACCATTGAGAGCTCCATTGGCTTTACCTGCACCACCTAGAAAGATCACCACTACTGCAGGACAACCCAACTCTTCCTACTTATCTAGGAGGATGTTCCAAGTACAAGACGCTTCCACCACCAGTTCTACCACCACAACCACCGTAGGCTAAAATCAACCAAGTATTGATTAAAGAACCGTCAGAAGATGTTGATATGGTATGTAAAGTAGAACTTAGCGGGCGGAGAGTATTATGAGGAAACTGTGGAGGTCACGCCTGAATTCTACATCCTACAGAATAACACGCAAGTACCTGTGTTTCAAACCACGGTACAATGGAAGGGCAAGGACATGAACTCAAACCTGAGAAGAGGATCACTACAATGTTTTGGTGGCTACTACGGAGGGCCGCATCGAGTCGCCAAGTGCCCAAATAAGAATATGGTTCATATGCACCAACCCCAACATGTCACTGCTATGCCCAATGACATGCCATTACTCACTTGTACTAAATGTGGTATTGCTCATTTAATCAAGGATTGTCCATACCATCGACTTATACTGCCAATCGGGCCACCATCCGAACCATTAATGTGCAACCTAGAAATATCACACCACTCAATGTCCTGACACAAACCCAAGCTCAATTAGGAGACAAGGGAAAGAACCGAGCAGATGTAACTATTTTCAGAACTGGTCACAAGAGAAGAGTGAAAAAAGTGGGTAAGGGTGACACAAGAGTCACAATCCAAGATGGATCCGAAGAAGATACAATCGACACCGGCTCTACCCAATCGAGGGAAGAGGGGGATCAAAGGATCAACCCACAAAGGGCTAGACCTAGAGAAGTGAAGGGAACAACCAACGACGCCTAAAGGATTCGATGAGTACCCCAATGCCGATGAGGAAATGAGAAAGCTCGAAGATGCCAGGGCTGTAGTCAAAGAATGCCATCAGCTTCATGAAGCCAACAAAGCTAAGGGCTAACCGGGTCAAGGATACAATGCATCCATGAAACAAGCCAACCAAGGAAAGGGAATTGGACATACCTACTCCAATTCCAAAAGAAACAAAAGAGGGATCCTAAGCAAACACAAATGCGTTGGGCAAATCCATCCATTCCTTCCCTATGGATGAATGCGAATCACACACCTAGGGAGAACCCTCAATCTCCAAAGAACCCAGAGACATAGGAAGTCTCGCGGCTGTATTGTCCACGCCTGTACAAATGCCATTAGGAAAATTGTTATACAATTCTCCAACCCTATGGATAGACATAAAATAATGGGTAAAAGGCAAACTAAATCTAGCCGATACTATAGATGAGGTTCTACCACCTCTTGCAGAAAGAACCTTAAGACACACAAGGAAAGCCTGAGTCGTTAAGATACCAGTTAATCAATTGGGGTGTTATTACGAAATCGACAATACAAATGCTACAATCTTGATTCAACATAACGGGTACCAGAACTGGCTATCCTGGATGGTGGGACAGGGGTTAGCATCATCACAAAACATTGCTAGGAGAACTAGGGAAAAGCAGATCTAATCGTTAAAATGGTAAACGGAACATCTTCAAGGCCCATTGGACTTCTAGAGAATGTGAAACTCAAACTCTTTACGTTTCGCTACCATCATACATTTGTGGTCATGGACTTCCTGTGCCAAGCTAATTTATATGACATAATATTGGGGAGACCCTTCATGAGGGAATCCAAATTGGTGCATGATTGGGCATTAGATCACGTGTATGTACGTAGGGATTCGCAAATTTTAAAGATAGATCTGAGAACTGAAAAGATGCAGGGGGGAAGAGAGCTTGAGCTCTTGCAAGCACACACACACACTCACAAAACCCTAATAGAGAACACACAAGGTGAGAGGCTGAAAATCTTCTTCTTCTCTACTCAACACTCAACACACCATATACAAGAATAAGAGTACACACAATATGAAAGGTACTCAACCAAATACATACACGGGTTCTCTATAGTGTGAACCCGACTAAATGAGCTGGCGCTATAACTATGCCAGTCTCTAGAGTGGCTGTCACACAGCCTGTCATCCCACTGGCCGCATATCACCCAAGATCTCACCAACCATGCCAGTGGTGTAAGTGCGGGGCCTATCCCCCAGGCGGGTCATCAGTGTCCACCGCCTCACTAGAGCTCGATATCTCAACACTCCCCCTCGAGCTCAACTCCATCTCATGTACACCAAGCGAAGCCCTGAATCTGCGGAGCTTCTCTGTACCCAATGCTTTGGTGAAGATGTCAGCTACCTGATCCTCTGTGCTGACATAAACAAGGTCAAGGTCTCCTGCCAAGACCTTCTCTCTGACGAAGTGGTAGTGGACCTCTATGTGCTTCGTACGAGCATGAAAGACTGGGTTCCTGGCCAACTGTATACTACTAATGTTGTCACAGAAAATGACAACTTGTCTATCCACTAATAGACCCAAATCTGCAAGTAGGTTTCTCAACCAAGCTACCTCACATGCTGCCATAGCAGCTCCTCTGTACTCGGCCTCCGTACTCGATAGAGCAACCGTAGGCTGCTTCTTGCTGCTCCAAGTCACAGTAGCACTCCCCAAAGAAAACATGAATCCACTGGTAGATCTTCTGTCTGAGATACTACCAGCCCAATCAGCATCTGTGTACCCATGTACACATATCTCTGTCCCAGTCTCATAGAATAGTCCACAATGTAAATTAGACTTCACATACCTCAGTATGCGTCTCACAGCATCCAAATGCGGTTTCCGTGGAACCTGCATAAACTGACTCACCAACCCAACAGCATAGCTCAAATCTGGTCTGGTGATCGTCATGTAGATCAAACTTCCTACTATGCTCCTGTACATAGTAGGATCCTCCAAGATCTCTCCTGAATCTGCACTCAACTTGCCATTCTGATCCAATGGCACAGAAATAGGCTTACAGCCTGTCATACCATACTTGGACAACATGTCCAAGCCATACTGTCTCTGCAGTAATCCAATACCATGTGGTGACCTAATCACCTCAATGCCCAAGAAATATCTGAGCTCCCCCAGATCCTTCATCTCAAACTTCTGTCTAAGCAAGATCTTTACATCAAAGATCTCTGCATCATGGTCCCCCGTAATGATCAAGTCATCTACATAGATGACAACAAGCACAACCCCTCTATCACCATGTCTCACATACAATGAGAAATCTGCATTGGCTACATGAAAGCCAATAGTGACAAGATATTCAAAAATCTTGTCAGACCATGCTCTTGGTGCTTGCTTTAAGCCATACAAGGCTTTCTTCAACCTGCAAACATGCTCGGGGTGACCCACATCTTCATAACCAGGTGGCTGCAACATATACACCTCTTCTTGCAAATCCCCATGCAAGAATGCATTCTTTACATCCATCTGATGTAAAGACCATTGCTTTGACGCAGCCACTGCTATCACAACTCTCACGGTTGCCATCTTGGCAACTGGGCTGAAAGTTTCCTCATAATCAATCCCATATGTCTGCGCATATCCTTTGGCTACCAATCTAGCCTTGTACCTGTTTATGCTTCCATCACTGTTATGTTTAACTTTGTACACCCACTTGCATCCAATGGCTTTCTTGCCTTCAGGCAATTGCACTAAATCCCAAGTTTCATTTCCATATAGTGCATCCATCTCCTCATCCATAGCTTTCTCCCAACACACATTTCCAACAGCCTCATCAATGCATGTGGGCTCAACAACCTGCACAACCTTTGCCATATATGCATAGTGATGTGCCACATAACCATCATAGGTAAATCTCTGCACAGGATTTCTCACTCTCCCAGATCTTCGCAGCTTCTCATTCATGGCTTCCATAGCCTTCTTTACACCAGGTGTTCTCATAGCTGGGATCCCAAGCTCCTCATCAAGGCTCATATCTGAGCCACTAGACTCTCCATCAACATGAGAATGCCCTGCAGAAATGTCAGGCATACCAAGGGGCTCAACCACTTTCTCTTTTCCTTTACGTGATGTACTAATCACATTTGCAGGGCTGGTATTATGACGCAGCCTGCCACTCCATGGTCTATCAACAGACCCACTAGATGAGGACTCTCCTGGTCCACTCAAAGACTGTGATTGCTGACCTGCATTCTGTGCAACCACACTTCCACTCAAATCAGCCCCAACAGCTTCTTTTTCAGCAGCATACCAGCTGCTCATCTCATCAAAGACAACATCCCTGCTTACCCTCAACTCACGTGTAGCAGGGTTATAACACCTGTATCCCTTTTGCTCAAGGGAATATCCAATAAACACACATTTTTCAGCTTTCGGATCCAGCTTGGTTCTCAGCTCATCTGGCACATGCACATATGCAATGCATCCAAAAACTTTCAAATGAGACAAATCTGGTTTTCTGCCAGTAAACCTCTCCTCTGGAGTTACATCATGTATGGCTGCAGTTGGAGTCCTGTTCATGATATATACTGCTGTAGAAACAGCCTCAGCCCAATAGCAATGCGGCATATTCTTCTCTTCCATCAATGCTCGCGCAATCTCAGCAATGTGCCTGTTTTTCCGCTCAGCAACTCCATTTTGCTGCGGAGTGTATCTGCATGTATACTGTCTCCGAATACCATTCTTCTTCAAATATTCAGAGAACTCATTGGAGAAGTACTCTCCCCCTCCATCTGACCTTAGGCACTTGACATATTTTCCTGTTTGCTTTTCAACCAAAACTCTGAAATTCTGAAAGTGAGTGAACACCTCACTCCTCTCCTTCATGAAATATACCCACACTTTCCTTGTGTGGTCATCAATGAAAGTCACATAGTACCTGCAGCCTCCCATAGATATGGTCTTCGTAGGACCCCATACATCTGAATGCACAACATCTAGTGCATTTCTGCTCACATATCTGTTGCGTGGAAACACATGCTTTGTTTGCTTCCCAAATTGGCATGCTTCACATATTTTCTGCATACCTTCCACTTTAAATTTTGGCAGCCCTGTCACAATTCCTTTTGTCTGCATAGACTTCAATCTCTGCACATTCACATGACCAATCCTTTTATGCCATATGTCTGTGTCTGCAACAACTCCTGAACCATTTGCAAACATTGCAGCACTCATTTCAGGCATGTCTACATTCAACGTAAACATTCTGCCCACTCTGTTGCCTTTTGCAACCAACCTGCACTTGTCTTTGAAATCTTCAACATAACACCCATCAGGGTTAAACCGAACCTGCAAACCCTGCTCAATCATCTGGCCAACTGAAACCAGATTCTTTGTTATGTTCGGTACATGAAGTACATCTGCAAGGTACTTCACTTTGCCATCCTGCATAGACAATGGCACATCTCCAACGTGGGCAATTGGATGAGCAGTGTCATCCCCTGTTTCCACAAAACCTGGTCTTTCCGGGTTTTTCATCTCCTTGAACCACTCCCCATGACTCGTCATGTGGTTCGAAGCGCCTGAATCCACATACCATACATTATCTTTTTGTGCTGCATCAACATTTTCAGACATGGCATTCACAACATGCTGCATAACAAACAACCTTTCATTATCCTCATTATTTCTGCTTGAGGATGCATAGTTGTTTTGCTGCACTTTTCCATTTTGCATGTTAGCCTGCTTCTTATAACATTCTGACTGCACATGTCCAGGCTTACCACAATAATAGCATTCACGTGTATCATTATATTGCCTTTGCCAATTTCCACGGCCTCTTTGACTCCCCCTGCCTCTGAATTTGCCTCTTCCACCTGCGTGTTGTTGTTGTTGTTGATTCTGGGACTGTTGTTGTTGCTGCTGCTGCTGGCCATAATTCTGATTACCTGTTCGGCCACCTCCTTGACCGCGTCCACGGCCTCCTCTACCTCGTCCTCTTCCTGAACTCGTGTAGAAGGCCTGTTGCTCTGAACTGTTTTTGCTTTGTGAAGACTGTTGGTCTTCACCCAAGTTCTTCTCTTCGATAATCAGCATAGACACCAAATCTGTAAAGTTGGGAATGTTTTCCCGAGTCTGAATAGACGTCTTAAACGCCTTGTATTGTGGCCCGAGACCACGTAGACAGACTTCCACCTTGTCATCATCATCTACTGACACACCAATAGATGCAAGGGATTCCACAAAACCCTTTATCTTCAGCGCATAGTCATTCACAGACATGCTCTTTTTCTCCACAGTATGAAGTTCATTCTTCAACTGTATCTTACGTGCCTTGGTGTTTGTTTCATAAAGCTTTACCAAGGTGTCCCACGCCTCCTTGGGGGACTTGGCATCCTGAATGTGCCCAATCATGGTGTCCTGTATACTAATGGAAAGCCAATACATAACCTTCCTGGCTCCTTGGTTCCAGTCTTTAAACTCTTTCACATCTGCAGCAGTCGGATTTATATCCGGTATCTCCGGTGCCTCTTCATGCTCACCTTCTATGTAGTCCCAATAACCTTTTCCCATCAGGAAATTTGTCAACCTGAATCTCCAGGCATGGAAGTTATTCTTATCCAGCTTCTCAGCCACAATCTGTGTTATGCCATCATTAGACATCTTGCCAAACACACAATTTTACCAGAACCTGCACTCTGGTTTTTCTGCACAAATGCTGTATTTTCTGCACAGCGGTACTGCAGTACTCTCAAATGTCACAACCAGTGACTTCAATGCACATACATACACCCAATGGCAACTGTAGACCTCTTTGCAGCACCCACAGTGTCTGCACAGTCAATCTGTCTTCCTGCAGTTCTTAAAACAGAGTTCTGCAGTGAATCGATGACTTACCCGCAGTGCTCGAAATCGCCTGCTTTCTGAAAAACGGAGGTCCAGACGCGCCCGAAACGCGTTTTCGGCCCGCAAATTTTAGTCCGTAGGACTGTATAGTTGCCCTATAGCTTCACTCCCGCGAAGAAAGCTCCTCAATCGGAGATCGTTTGCCGGTGCCTCCCGTAGAGCTCCCGACAAGGGTGTAGTCACCAACACAATAGGGAAGAGTAGTTGAAGCTCTTACCCTCGTACCGCTTCCTGTGGTTCTCTTGCTTGCAGCTCAGCCCTTAGCACGAACCAGGCTCTGATACCATGAAAAGATGCAGGGGGGAAGAGAGCTTGAGCTCTTGCAAGCACACACACACACTCACAAAACCCTAATAGAGAACACACAAGGTGAGAGGCTGAAAATCTTCTTCTTCTCTACTCAACACTCAACACACCATATACAAGAATAAGAGTACACACAATATGAAAGGTACTCAACCAAATACATACACGGGTTCTCTATAGTGTGAACCCGACTAAATGAGCTGGCGCTATAACTATGCCAGTCTCTAGAGTGGCTGTCACACAGCCTGTCATCCCACTGGGTGGCCGCATATCACCCAAGATCTCACCAACCATGCCAGTGGTGTAAGTGCGGGGCCTATCCCCCAGGCGGGTCATCAGTGTCCACCGCCTCACTAGAGCTCGATATCTCAACAGAACATGGAAAGCACATCCCATTGAAGGGTAATTGTTTGGTAATGATTCGGTCACACAGAACGGACCACATCTATACAAATATGCCAGCCCTCGGTGGGAAATTCCAAGGAAGAAGAGGAAATGGAAATGTATGCATCACTTTCTCCTTCGGACTTCAGTGAAAACTGGATGCATGTGTTAGCTACCATAGATGTGATGCAACCCAGGGGAACCCAGTATGTGGAGTCTGAAACTGTCCCCCATGACCTCTGTCTGTATGGTTAATTGGCAGACCAGTGATGAAGCACCTCGAGTATAGAAGGGACCATAGCACAAGGTCATTATTACCAATTCTCAACGCCTCATAAGGTGGCAAAAACAAAAATGATATATTGCCCGACAAAATGCCCTATTTTGCGAAGAAAATCCACGGATGCCCAGTAGCTAAGATACCTTGAGGCCACTAAGGTACAAGATGATTTTTCTAAGAATTGGGGTGAGGAGTTGAGTAAGATATCACTAGAGGGAAGACACAAGGAGAAAGTCACCCTTCAAGAGCTAGAAACACCTAAGCCTACAAAATCTAGGCGTCGAAAATACAATAAAGCCTTGGCAGAAGCGGAATGTAAGGCTAGAAAGATCATGACTAAAACCAAAAGTGAAAATAAAGACAAACCAGACTTGCTCTCAGTACCTAACCACTTCAAAACCTATACTGTTGGATGATCGGAAAGTGGTTCGACTGACGACAATAAGGGTTAAGGAGGATGGGCTGTCCACATCATACGATGACCTACAAAAGTCAAGGAAGTTGATATTGTGGGACCAGGGGAGGAAGCTCAGCCTGTATACATTGCTAAGGACTTGACTTCAGCTTCAGAAGATGAGCTCATTGCTCTCCTTAAGGAATTTAAGGACTGTTTTGCATGGAATTACAAGAAGGAGATGAAGGGGGTACCATCTGAGATAGTATAGCATACGATTCCAATCATGGAAGGGTCGAGGCCAACCAAGTAGAAAGTGGTTCGACTGACAACAATAAGGGTTAAGGAGGATGGGCTGTCCACATCATACGATGACCTACAAAAGTCAAGGAAGTTGATATTGTGGGACTAGGGGAGGAAGCTCGGCCTGTATACATTGCTAAGGACTTGACTTCAGCTTCAGCTTCAGAAGATGAGCTCATTGCTCTCCTTAAGGAATTTAAGGACTGTTTTGCCTGGAATTACAAGGAGATGAAGGGGGTACCATCTGAGATAGTACAACATACGATTCCAATCATCATGGAAGGGTCGAGGCCAACCAAGTAGAAACCATACCAGATGAATCCTAAGTATGTGGCAATTGTAAAGGAGAATATAGACAAGTTCATTCCTCCGGATTTCATCTATGAAATCAAACATACGGATTGGTTGTCACCGGGTTTGATTTTTTTGCGAGCTTTATTTGGCGAGCTTTTTGGAGATAAGATAGTTTTATGTGAGAAGAAAAATGATACATTTTGGTGAGCTTTTATATAGTAAGTATTTATGAAAGAGAAATAAATACATTCACATACATACATACATATATACATGTATATTCTCAAACACACCTACCTACCTACCTACCTACCTGCCTACATACCTACCTTCCTACATATATACATACATATATACACACATTTGTACAATACATACATACATACATGCATGCATACATACATACATACCTACATATCTACCTTCCTACATATAAACACACATTTTATGTCCAAGAAACTTAAATATAGGCACAAAAATACCTATCTATGTACCTTTCTTCCAATGTTTATTTCAACACAAGTAAAAACAAGTATACCCGGCTCATATTTTCTTACAAAAAGATTGAGTTCACATTTCCTTACAAGAAGATATATGGTTGGTACAACTCCTTTACCATAGCGTCGCAAGTTACGTACAATAAAACTTTAGAGTACGTGACAGTATACTCCATCCCAAAGCAAGACAAAAATAATATTGGTTCAAATTTTCTTACAAAAAGATTGACTTCACATTTCCTTACAAGCTTAAGTAAGCACAAACATGAAAGGCTTGATTAAAGCTTAAGTAGGCACAAACATGAGAGGCTTGATTAAAGCTTAAGTAGGCACAAACATGAGAGGCTTGATTAAAGCTTAAGTATAGGCACAAACATCCTTGCTTCGAGGACGTGATAGTATATTGTCCACTTCCTCTGGTGATAGTGTCGGTTGATGCATTACCATATCCTCATTTTTATGTAATCCCAAAACTCGCATGAAGACAAAATAGATATGCTTACATGCAACGTAAGACTTTCCTCTAGATTCTCTTTGCATGAAATCAGGACATGTACACCAAGGTTGTACCTTGATGTGTATAAAATAGTCCTCTCCACTCTCACATGCCAAATGAAAAATAGAGTAGGGGGACAGCTGCATTGCACTATCATTAAGGACTGTCGCTGTCATGGCCTCGGCACTACCAATCCTCTTTTCTGCTTCTTTGGAAATCCAATGCCTCCACTTGGTTGATCTCTTTGTATTCTGTGTAGCATCATGTGGCCTCTTGTCACTTTGTTGCCCGCTGCTTGTGTGGACGTTTCTCCCACCCCCGACACAAAAGGTTCTTCATGAGTAACATCTAACTTGAACCTTGCCTCACATATCTGGGTATGATGGCTTGTATATTATGTTTGGATCTACATGCCATGTGTGTGAAACATCTGAAGGACAAAACCACATCATTTGAGCCTTTGGCCCTCCCGGACCAAGATGTCGTTGCTCTGAGTAGAAGCTAGGGGCAACAACTCCAATAGAGCTTCCCTGTATGTATGAGTTGCACTTAATTCTTCCATCAATACCTCCCAAACATTTGACTTTTGAGTTCAATGGGGTTCGTCTAATGGCCCACATTGTGCGTCCAACGGCCTCTTCCTTTACATGCATTTATCCTCCGCTCATTGTGCCATAATGTTGTTTAGGCTCTTCATGTCCGACATCTTTGTTTCCTCTAGTCATTGGACTTTTTGGTCCTCCCCTTGAAGCGGGACTTGCTGCACTGTTTGTTCTAGATCTATCTCCAAAACTTACTCTTCTTGCTGTTCCCCGGTTTTAACGATGTCTGCACTGCATGACATAACCTGGACGATGTGAGCATTGGTCTACTTCCGTTGTCCTCACCCTCTTCCATTGAATAGTCTCCTTATCTCCATGTAGAGGCCTTGATTCCTCATACATAGGAGTATTAGCTACTGTTTCATGGACCATGCGAGCCACTTGTGGTGGTGTCAGTCTTGACCTTGCTGCCACCCTGTCCAGCAACTTGCTCAAGCTTGGTCCCTCACCTTTGTGCTTCCCCATCTGATATGCATATTGCTTTGCACTTTGTAGTAAAGCGTTTGCCATATCTAAAATGCACGCATCATACAAGCTAACCTTTTCCTTGTATCTTCACCAGCAAGCCAACTCCCATGTACACTTTCAGATAAGTTTGTTCGAGGGGTTTGTGCTAAATCCACCGAGCTTAAGACCACCTGCACACAAGAGGTTTCATACAAGAATTCACAAAATTGACTCCAATGCAAATACATCCATACAACATATCATTTCTTCATAAAATTTCTCACCCTTGACATGAGGTTGCCCCAATGTGCTATTCGTACTTCCCACCAACTCATCCACGTATCCATCACTGATAGTTTTCCCTCATGAACATGTCCATTTCTCCACCACTCATGAATCTCTTTACTTTTTAAGAAAGCTGACTCCTTATTGTTGCCAATCTCCATTCTCCACACAAGTCAATATGGTGTTGTTGACTTTCTGCCTTCACGCATTGTTTAGCATGCTTCATCAAACTTTATTTCCAATGGAATAAGCACGTTCACTCCCTGTCCTCCATAATGTTGTGCGGACCCCCCATTGAAAACGGTCCTAACTGCACACCAATTGGACCCTGCTTCATCAGCCATAAACCCATAGAAGTGTGCGGGTGCATAACCGCATTGCTCCATTGTGCTATTCAGCATTTCCCAAAATAGTACTTGGCTTTTTGTATCCTCCTCCTTCATTTCGCATGTGGCAATTGTCAACAGCTCTTGAACACTATAAGATTTTGGAGAGAATTTTTTCCAATGAAAGAAAGGAAAAAATTGAAGTACGTAGTCTCACCTTGGGTCGTAAACATGACAAGCCATTGTTGACCAACCAAAAACTCGATGAGTGTGATCAAACAAAACCCAGGACTTTGACAAGTCACCTCCACTATCACACCGCATGCGATTCACCAAGTCCACGATGGTCCTTGCAAAGACATCTTAAAGACATAACATTTGTCATCAGGGCCACCTTGTCCTGGGAAACGGCTACCTTGTATAAATGAATAGCGAGATCTTCTCTATATAAGAAGGATGCTATCAAAGCCCTCTCCTGCTGGCATCAATTTTCTTTTCTCCTGAGATACAATGCGTCTAAACCTAAAAAACATAATTTAACAATAAAGAGAGACGAATGTAGAAAAATACTTCCAAATATAATTAAGTTACAAAATGAATACTCACCTCTGGTTTTCCACAAGAGGACTCAACTCCTCCAAAAAATTACAGAGCTCATGATCCCCAATACTTGTAGGTAGCTCATCATTTTGATTCATCATGGAGGAAAATAGCATATCCTTCACAATATCCATCTGTATTTTTCGAGGACGTGCACTTCTCTGGGCTTTCAACACTTGAGAAACAAACATTTTCACGTGCTCCAACATTGACCTTGAAGTTCCTGGCTGAACTGGATGTTCATGCAGCCCAGTGTGGAGCATCATTCTTGTAATAGTTGTGTCACGAGAGGCATTACGTAATACACAATACATCTACACACTTGCACACAGTGTGGAGTTTTGCGATAAAAGTGACAAACTATTTTAGATTTCTCATCCTCTGTCAGAAGTCCAATTGCAATCTTTTTTGTCAGATGTCCATGAAAGAAGGTGTTGTTATACCTTTTATTGTTCAAGTAAAAAGGACAGCTGAGCCTATGGCACTCCAAAGTACCAACACAATAGCTAATATGCATGGTACAACTTACAGACATGTTTAATGTTACTGGACGTGTCCATAGGTGACCATCATATTTTTGCTTCATTCCATCCATATTTCCTATTTTGCCATGTGTTGGTGGAAACTCTATGATGGAATCACCATCATAATGTCTTGGCACCTCCTGGACTTGGATGACTCGAGTAACTTTTTCCAACAATGAACGTAGAAGAGAAGGTTGCTCCTTCTTTACGAAGAACTGAAAGTATACTCTCTGAAGCAATACATTCATCTTCAGAGATCTTGTGCTTTGAACCTTTTGGATTGCTTGTGCCTCCACCTGGTTGCAAAATAGTTGTGCTGAGCCATTCAAGTCACTCTCAGAGGAGGAGCTCGAGATATGAACATGGGTGTTTTGTGTCCCTAATTCTTTATCCACTAAACTCTCCAAATGTCGGACATCTTGGGCAATGTCATTAGCACTAGAATCAAGACTATCAGCAGCACAAAGAGGACTACATTGTAGCATATATGTTTTACTTCAAGTAATATACGAGGTAGTTTTTATTGCCCTCCATATCATAATGAGCGATGATTTCCTGTAGGCTTCCATCGGTCCTAGTAGCTTTCACTCCAGAAAAGGCGTGTGAAGAAGGCAAAAACCCTTGTAGATATCCGTGAAGATTGACAAGCGTGGTCTGGTGGAGAAGTATTAAAGTTTGAGATTTTTGCTACAGCCATCAAGGTCCCACTCAAAGGTGACAGTGTGCTCCATAGGGAAGGCAATACGAAGATGCAGAAAGGACAGGAGAGACGAAAATGTGAAATGAAAATATAAAAACGAAGGAACAGGTGGAGCAATCACGATTGAGAATGAAGGAGGTTGAAATGATAAAACAAGGTGGAGCAATCACGATTGTGAGAATGTAGGCGGTTGAAATGATAAAACAAGGTGGAGCAATCACGATTGAGAATGATCACGATAAATTTTTTTAAATAAAAAATATACAAATATATCTACAAATATTAAAAAAATACACAAATATATACATTTATTGGTTCTAAGTATTATTTTTATAAAAGGCTTGTCTCTTTGTAAATACACACACACACATGTCTATATTTATATTATTATATTGTATATATTTTAGGCTAAGAATCCCCCGACAGCAGGGATATATGTATTTTAGTGTGTGTGTGTGTGTGTGTGTATTTACAAAGAGACTAGTCTTTTACTTATTTTAGGATATATAGATATATTAGACTATATATCTATTAGGCTACACACACACACACCACACACATTTATTAACATCAATATATATATGTACATATTTACATAGCCTAAACTATAAAATGTATGTGTGTGCAATAAAATACATATAGCTTAATACATTTTTAGACATATATATGTGTGTGTATATATGTATCCATCTTTAGGCTATGTATATTTTAGGCCACACACATATATGGTACATATATGTGTATATATGTATCCATCTTTAGGCTATGTATATTTTAGGCCACACACATATATGGTACATATTTAAGGGTACATGAGGGAAAAGAGGTATTTAGGGTACATGAAGGATACTCTCAACTCAGCAACTTGGAGAACGCATGCAGAAAAAGAGGTAAGTTTTTTTCATTTCTTTTCTCTCTGCTCTTCTTTTTTGTGAGAGCCGGCGACGGCGGCTTCGTTGGAGGTAATAGTTGTGGCGGCAGCTTCATTGGAGGCAAAGCTAGTGGAGGAGGTGGAAGAGGTGTTGGAGGAGCCGTTTGAGGAGGTGGAGGAGGTGGAGGCGGAGCCGATAGAGGATGTGGACGAGGTGGACTAGGCGGAGCCGGTGGAGGAAGTGGAGGAGGTGGAGTTTGAGGAGGTGGAGGTGGTGCAGGAGGTGGAGGCAGAGACGGTGGACGAGGTGGACGAGGTGGACGAGGTGGGGGAGGCGGAGCCGGTGGAGATGATGGCAGCACTGGAGAAGACGCCTCCATTGTCGTAGCTCCGGCATATCCACCCCAGAGCCGGGGGTGTGGATATGCCAGAGCTACGGCAATGGAGGCATGGCGGCACTCAAGGAGGCAGAGCCAGTGTAGCCAAAGGAGCTGGATTCGGTGGAGGAGGTGCAGGAGGTGGAGCTGGAGCCGGAGCTGGAGCTGGAGCTGGAGCCGGTGGAGGTGGTGCAGGAGCCGGAGCCGGTGGAGGTGGAGGAGGTGGACGAGGCAGACGAGGCGGAGCCGGTGGAGGAGGTGGAGTTTGAGGAGGTGGAGGTGGTGCAGGAGGTGGAGGTGGTGCAGGAGGTGGAGGCGGAGACGGTGGAGGAGGTGGACGAGGTGGAGGTGGAGCCGGTGGAGACGGTGGCGGCACTGGAGAAGACGCCTCCATTGCCGTAGCTCCAGCATATCCACCCCACCGGTAGAGCCGGGGGGGGGGGGGGGGGGTGGATACGCCGGAGCTACGGCAATGGAGGCGTGGCGGCGCTCGAGGAGGCAGAGCCAGTGGAGCCAAAGGAGCCGGATTCGGTGGAGGAGGTGGAGGAGGTGCAGGAGGTGCAGGAGGTGGAGGTGGTGCAGGAGCCGGATGAGGTGGACAAGGCGGACGAGGCGGAGCCGGTGGAGGAGGTGGAGTTTGAGGAGGTGGAGGTGGTGCAGGAGGTGGAGGCGGAGATGGTGGAGGAGGTGGAGGCGGAGCCAATGGAGATGGTGGCGGCGCTGGAGAAGACGCCTCCATTGCCGTAGCTCCGGCATATCCACTCCCCCGGCTCTGCCGGGGGAGTGGATATGCCGGAGCTACGGCAATGGAGGCGTGGCGGCGCTCGAGGAGGCGGAGCCAGTGGAGCCGGATTCGGTGGAGGAGGTGCAGGAGGTGGAGGCGGAGCCAGAGCAAATGTGGCTACGTTACAAAAACATGTTTGGTAGACTTCCCATTCAAGATCTAGCCTTGTGGACAATGGCGCTCATTGTTGGGGGTTACTAGAAGGAGATGTTAGTGGTGGTGCAACCTTGGTTCATATATGTGTTAAATGTGGCTAGCTTACAAAAGCATGTTTAGTAGACTTCTAATTCAATATATATCATTAGGGATGAAGATATACATTGTTGGGCAAGGGTTAATTAAAAACATGAAACAAATTCACAAAGAGAAGATGGCAGGCGCTCAGATCCCCGTCCACCACTCGGAAGGTGAGGTTGAGGGGAACACCATCAGAGACGTTCCACCTCACATTGGCCCTTGCGTCTTGGAGGTGAATTGGGTGCAATTCTTCATAAGCTCTCTAGTCAATGGAGCAGCTAGCATACACAAGTTTATATCCACAGCAGGAGGTGGAGGAGCTGGCTGTGGTGGAGAAGATGGCTGCGTTGGAGAAGATGGCTTTGCAATCAGTGGTTTGCACTAAAGATGGCCCTGTGTAGGGCATGCCTGGCCCCCGGCAGAGTCAAGGGAACCATTAAATCTTTTCACTTTTGTCCATTGGGGCTGGTTTGGGCATGGTGGATCTAGCACAGTGGGGCCCATTAGTTGACGAAGGGTGAAGTTGTGTGCTAGCCTCTAGAGCTTTCACCATCCTGAATGTTTTCTTAAACATGTAGTAAGGTTTGTGTGTGAGGTTGATGTTTTCCTATAGACATGAAGTAGGGTTTATGTGTGAGGTTGATCATCTCTATCTGTCATTCAGCTCGAACTTTTTGCTACTCATATTCAGGGCGAAAGAGAGATGGCTCCAAGAAAAGCAAGAAAACAACAGGCAAAGACTAAGAAAGGTATATGATGTGAATAGCCAAGATTCTACTAAGACTGTGTTTTAATGTTTTAGATATGCTTACTTGGGCTTGGTGTGTGTGTCTTACAGACAACAGGGGATACTCACTTAGATTTGGGCATGTTTGTTTGACTCTTAGTAGCGAGGAATCTCAATCACGGACACCTGTGTCCTCACATGTATCTCCTGTTAGAGAGGAAACAGAAGCGCATAATTCTCTTGGTCATGAGGAAGAAGCGCTTGTGTTGGAGAACGAAATGAGCTCACCTCCTCCAACTCACACGGAGATTCCTGAATCTAGTACTGGTCAAGGGGAGACCCATAGAAGGCTTCTTGGAAAATCTATTGAATTGGGATTGCTTGGTGATGTATTCACTAAGTTTTTGGTGCAACGCAATTCCTCTACCCCATTGGTCCCTTTATGCAGGCTGATTCCAAATGAATCCATCCGTACAGTTTCTAACCAACTTGAGGTGTTTCGTGATTCTTTTGTGACTGCCATGGTTATGTCGAAGCATCTCCTCCTTTTTTAGTTTCACTTACACGTCCAGGAAGCTCTATGTATTTCACGGTTACGCAAATAGACTTGCAAGAATGGGGACCAAACTGGGTGGTACAACATGACAGATTTGAGGATAAAATCAGAGGAACTGAGTGGGAGGATCTCAGTGGTTAGAAGTTTCTTGTTTGGGATGGCAATCATCGTGTGAAGGCATGGATGTCTCGAGTGCGCGAAGGTATGTTCTTTTGAATGCCATAGAGTGATTTTATGCAACATTAAAAGTAATATATTGTAACATCTTTATTTTGTTTTCTCTAGCTTGGTCTCATAGCCCCTCATGCCATGTCCGGGTCAAATGTCAATTTTTGGTTGTGGACAAGAAGCAAGAAGGAGAATTGCTATTGGCTTTGCGATCTCAAAATGAGTAAGTGATCTCTCTCTACTTAATTACGGACATTGTGAAGTCATAGTTAAGTTCTTGGCTCATTGTGACTCTTTACAACACAGATTGGTGCGCACTAGTGTTACACCCACATTGTCACATGAGATCTTCATGTTTCAACGATTTGGAATGGCGGACAAATCATCCATATTGGACTACCTTGGTGAAGACGTAAGGAGGTGGGCTTTAATGGAGCTTAGTTTGGAGCGACAAAGTGGAGAGCAATGGTACAATGCTCTAGCTACAATCTTGGCACAGCTTGTGTGGAAGGTAGTGTTTGCATTTTCCTTCTTTTATTAATAAAGGGATTATCAATGTTTTTTAATCGTGTGAGTGATAATGAGTCCTTTTCGTTATACGTAGACACCGTTTGAAAATGCGGTGAAGCAAGCTATATCATGCATTAATAGACATGCCATGGGGTTGCAAGAATATGAGACAAAATGTGAGAAAGCCAGACGCGGTGTAGAGCAAACATTTCGAGATAGAGCGTACAAGATGCTCATAATTGCAAACCCATCCTATGGTGATGCATTCTTTCAACTCCTATATAACTATGATTGGTCCAAGAAGGGATTGGTTGCTCTGACCAAAGAAAAGCTCTACACAGTCGCGCCATATCTCGGATTTCAACTCAAAGGTATGTCACATGTCAATAAACCTCCCTTAACATAAACTAACCTTAACATCTAATCTCTTATGGCTTTGGTATGATGCTAAAATAGGAAGACGGAATTGCTTCAAATGCTTATGATCGGGAGGGAAAAGGACAAGGTAATTTCAGAGATGTTTGGGGATAACAAAAAGACGTTGCTGCATATGAAGAAAGAGTTGTATTGGGAATAGGGGAGGCGGACTCTATTTTGGAGGGTTTATTGGTATATGATGATGTTATCTACATCCCACCATTTATGCAATGGGGGTGCAAGAGGAGAGATCGAAACACATACCATGGGCCTTCCATGAGGTGTGGGCAAAGATTGGAAAAGTGAAGGAAGGCCAAAAGCAACCTGAGGTGGAGAATGCCGCAAAGAGGGTTGTCTACAGGTATATATCTTCTAATGCCATTCTATTTTTGCAAAAAATACATATACGCATTTAAAAAAATATTTTAGTGCTGTTTGTTTTATTTTGGATATGTAGGTGGGTGCAGCTACTCATTGGCCAAGGTCTAATGGATGAAGAGACAGAAGCAATCAAAGAATGGGTAGATCCAAATTCCTCGGAAACAATGTACTCCAAGGAATGGGTTGAGAGAGGGTTTCTGATTGGGAATATAAGAGATGTCCTTGGTGGTTGGACTATCCTCTAAATCATGTGCCTCCAAGTGAGGAGCTCCTAGAAAAAGGTACTTTTTTTCTTTCTATTGAATTATATGCATATAAATGTATATGTATATGTATATGTAAACCTTCCTACCTATACAAATACATACCTATACATACATATAAATATATATAAACTATCCATATGCATATACATATTAGATACATATACATACAGATATATACATATACAAATACATATGTAAACATATATGTACATATATATATATGCATACATAAATATATACCTACATACATACACTAAATTATATACTAAATTCCTACATACATACAAAGTTCATGTTACATTTAAGATTTGGCATGTTAGATTTTAAAGAAACATTATTAAGTTTTGAAGTTTATTTTGGGATTTTTTAGAAAATGCAAAGGAGATTCTGTCCAAATTTTTTGCAAATTTGTACATACATACATACATACGTATACATACACATATGCATATACACATACATATACATGTACATATACATACACATATGCATATACACATACATATACATATACACATACATATACATATATACATACCTACATACATATACATATACATATGTATATACACATACATATACATGTACATATACATATACATAGATACATATACATCTACATACATATACATATACAAAAAGGTCTGGAGATTTCTACTTTTTTACTAAATTATCTTGATCTATTTCTTGAAGAATTTAAGAATTGCCAATCTGAGCTTGAAAGAGAGCCCCCAACTCAAGAAGACTCAAGAATACCTTCCCCGCAACCAACAAACTTGACCCAGTCTCCAGTAGTTGGATCCTCGCACGTGGCCCCAAAACCATCCACACCACTGTCACGAGTGCCACAATCACACCAAGAGCATACATCTACATCGTCTCACGTGCAACGTGAGAGGCGAACAAAGAGACGTCTTGACATTATGCATGATGTTCAAGAGGGAGACCCCACAAATGAAGATCAAGAGAGAGAAACCCTCCAGAGCATCTTCAAGAGGGGGAGGTGTCAGGAAAACGTGACATCATGGACATGACTAGTAAGAGTACTTTCCATCGCAAATTTATTTTGAGAAGTGTGTGCTTTCAAAATGCATCTCATTTTTTGTCTTGTTTACTTGCAGGTGAGAGATGTTCTTCGCACATATCGCTGGTAGACATCCACACTCTTTCGGAGGGCTCAGATAGGTAAAAAGAATAATTTCACCATATAATTAGTTTTCCAAGTTATACTTACCAAAACCAAACATCATAAATCTTTTATGTAGTGTGGAAGAATTCTTAATGAAGATTCCCAAGGCTCTATCTCATAGAGGTGCTCCCTCAGATACAGTGGCTCGCCTCGTATGGGCTGACTTTCCTACAGGTTTACAGGTTGTTGATGTAGATACAGATGGGTGTCCCTCATGGAATCAAGTTTCGTCATCATTGATACGATTCACAGTTTTTGGCTCTTGGGAGAAGCAGGGTAACAGTGCAAAAATACTATTAAGCTTCAACAAAGGGGAAGGCTTCTATTTATAGGAAAAAGTGAGCCTCTAACCAAGCAAACTGATTCTAGAATTTTCCAGATCAGTTTTTTTAATTTTTGACCATTTTTTGGTCAGTTTAGCTCACTTTTTGGATCTAGTTGAAACAGGAGAGAGGAGAGATGAAAATATCTCATTATTTGGGAGTTTAAAACTCTCCCACACATGTGAAATAGGTGCCTCCTTCATGAGGGAAATTCCCCCATACTGAGGTGTCAAAAATGCATCATTTCATCTAAATATCTCTCTTTTTTAACTATTAACCTTGTCTTTAGTCAACTCTTCATCTTATGTAAGTATTTACTCATTTTTGGGGGATTTTCCTTTTATTCTTCTATTTATCTCCTCCCTACATTTGGATGAATCTTATTGGTCCATAGGAATCTTAATTTAAAAAATTTCAAAAATCTGGACCCCTAGGATAATGCCTCTTGAACAAACTATACTTAATTTTCAATGCACCTTCTGAAAATCTTTTTGAACTTCTGTCTCAGGGGAACTTATTTTAATAAGATGAGATGTTTTTTTATCCAAAAATATTTAAAAATTGAATTACCACTCTCTAGAAGATTTTCTCTCTCTTGGCCAAAACTGGTAGAAACAAGATCTTTTATATTTCTGAAGAGGGATTTGACTACAGGGGAAGATACTGGACATCCTGAGAGGCTGGGGAGGAATCTTACATTCTACCCCACTTAAAAAACGCGAGATGTCTTCATCTCGCAGGTGGAGTATGATCTCTTTCATCATCATCTTCTTCTTCTTCAATCACTTCCACCGCCGTTACTGCCTTGGAAGTGGACGGTCGATTTGGGAACAACTCTCTTTGAATTCCCCTATTGTGAGGTGGAGGTCTTGCATTACTTTGGATTGAAATTGCAGGTTGGAGATAGAGGGTCTACCTCTGGGATTTCCTTGATTTTGGCGGATAGAACCCTGATTACTCTAGAAGGAAGGGACTGGAGTGTGGAATCTTGATCCCTGATTTTCCTGCCCTGAAAACCTTGATCCAAAAGGAGTTGGGCAATCCATGCTGCGATGTCCAAACCCTTGACAGTTATAGCATTTCACTCTCTTGTTCAAGGGTGAAACTTCTGAAGTTGAAATCCAGGGGATTGAGTTTCAAAAAAAGGACATTTCTTCCATTCTCGAACTTCCCATATCCTGTGTAAGATTCCTCCCCAGCCTCTCAGGATGTCCAGTATCTTTCCCTGTAATCAATCCCCTCTTCAGAAATATGAAAGATCTTGTTTCTGCCTATTTTAGCCTAGAGAGAGAAAATATTCTAGAGAGAGATTATTCAGATTTTGAATATTTTTAGATAGAAAAATTTCTTATCTTATTAATATAAGTTCCCCTGAAACAGAAGTTCAAAAAGATTTCCAGAAGGTGTATTAGAAATCAAGTATAATTTGTTTAAGAGGCATTATCCTGAGGGTCAAGATTTTTTGGAAATTTTAAATTAAGGTTCCTATGGGCCAATAAGATCAATCCATGTGTGGGGAGGAGATAAATCCAATTTATAAAAGAAAATACCCAAAAATGAGTAAATTCTCACATAAGATGAAGAGTTGGCTATGTACAAGGGTTATTAGTAAAAAACTATGAGTATTACTAAAAAAATGAGATATTTTGGGTATAATGATTCCATTTTGACACATGTGTAAGGAAGGGGAGTCCCTTCAAGGAGGCGCCTACTTCACATGCTTGAATGAGTTTTAAACTAAAAAATAATGTGATATTTTTATCTCTCCTCTCTCTTGGATCAAACCGAATCAAAAAGGAACCAAACTAGGTCCAAATTCAAACAAACTGAATCTGGAAAATTCTAGAAATCAGTCGGTCTTGGTTAGAGCCTCCCTCTCCTATAAATAGAACTTGAGTCCTTTGTAAAAAAAATAGGAGAATTATACTATGCCAGAATTATGCTGAAATAATGATAATTTTTACTGAAATAATGATAATTATGCTGAAATAATGATAATTTTTACTATTCTCTAAAATTCTCTCCAAATTGAAGAAATTGGAGCTTCCCTCCTTCTTCAATCTCCATTGGTGGCTCCATCAACACACCAAACCAATTGATTGGTTGGGGGCCTCTACCGTGATCAAAGAATCGAGCAATTTATAAGGTAAAGTGTGAATTTTGATCTTTTTCCATAATTTCTCAATGTTTCTCTCTTCTCAACCCCTCTCAAGCTTGAGAATCTTAATTGGAATGGTTTTTTAATGCTATTGAAGTTAATTGATGAATGGTAGTAAGGAAATACATAAATTCCCATTTATGCTTAATTTTAATGGTTTTTATGATTTTTATCTTCTCTAAAATGAAAATGATGTTATGCCTCATTGAAAAAAGGCATTCCCCTCTCTTCTTTAGTAAATCCAACCATTCTTTATCCTAGATGAATGATTAATGGATAAAATCAAGTTTTTCATAATGTTTCTCTTAAATAAGTAGAAATTGCTTACATTAGAATGAATTAAATACTCTTGGTGAAATTCTAGTTGATTTTAGAAAGTTAAAAATTGAAAAATGGTCAGCCATACAAAGGAGGTTATGGCAAAATTTTCTAAAATTGTGTAAAAATAAGTTTTACTTTTTTATTCTAAAAGTGTAATTCCTACTAAATTGGATTTATGCATGGATAGATGCATAAAGAATTTAAATTAATCCAAGAAGTGTTATTTTCATCAATTTTTATTTTATGCATAGAAAGATGCATAAAGAATTTTATTTTCAATTCAAAAGAGTGATTTTCATCATAAATAATTTTATGCACAAATGAATGCATAAAAGAAATTCTTTTATATTAAAAGAGTGATTTTCATCATAAATGATTTGTATGTATAAACATATGCATAAAAGATATTTTTTAAATATTAAAAGTGTGATTTTTATCATAAATAATTTTATGCATAAAAGAAATTCTTTTATATTAAAAGAGTGATTTTTATCATAAATGATTTGTATGCATAAACATATGCACAAAAGATATTTTTTTAATATTAAAAGTGTGATTTTCATCATAAATGATTTTATGCATAAATTAGATGCATAAAAGAAATTCTTTTATATTAAAAGAGTGATTTTCATCATAAATGATTTGTACGCATAAACATATGCATAAAAGATATTTGTTTATATTAAAATTGTGATTTTCATCATAAATGATTTTATGCATAAACTAGATGCATAAAAGAAATTCTTTTATACTAAAAGAGTGATTTTCATCATAAATGATTTGTATGCATAAAAGATTTTTTTTAATAAAGGTGCGATTTTCATCATAAATGATTTTATGCATAAATTAGATGCATAAGAGAAATTCTTTTATTCTAAAAGTGTAAT
The DNA here is from genome assembly GCF_041138505.1 of Cibotium barometz. Classification (NCBI taxonomy): domain Eukaryota; kingdom Viridiplantae; phylum Streptophyta; class Polypodiopsida; order Cyatheales; family Cibotiaceae; genus Cibotium; species Cibotium barometz. The sequence goes on from NC_141099.1 coordinate 21,853,992, forward strand.
TCCTACTAAATTGGATTTATGCATGGAAAGATGCATAAAGAATTTATTTTAACCCAAAAGTGTTATTCTCATCAATTTTGATTTTATGCATAGAAAGATACATAAAGAAATCTATTTTTAGTTCAAAAGAGTTATTTCATCAATTTTGATTTTATGCATAAGATGCATAAAAGATTGAATTTTAATTTAAAAAGTGTCATTCTCATTTAAAATGAATTTATGCATAGGAAGATGCATAAAAGATTGATTTTTATTTCGAAAGTGTTATTCTCCTTAAAATGGAATTTATGCATAAATAGATGCGTATGAGTGAATCTGATGTGATGAGATGGAAAATGATGTGATTGGATAAGAATGAGTACATATGAATGGAGAATGTGGAATAAGTAATGTGGATTGATGAGGGATAATGTGAAAAGATGAGAGTTCATTATAGAAAATGTATTTGTAAACTGTTTGTAAATGACTGTTTTATGTCAAGAATGCTGGGGAAGCATTTTGATCGTCTTGTGATTAAGGTCGTGGAGACCTAACTGATAAAGTTACAACTGCTGACGGAGAGTCAATGGAGGACGTCTCGCGTAGCAAGGTCGGCCGAGGTCTTGACCAGCCTTAGTTCGATTTAAATGGTGAGCTTCCGGTACGGTGGATGAGGGACCAAGGAAGCGGCCTATGAGTGAAGCGCTAGGTGACCTGTGAGTAGGATCCTAGAGGGTGCTGACCATACGGTGCTCGAGCTCTGGGTCACCGAAGATACTCACACGTGCATTGTGGAAGATATTGGAATAAGGAGTAAGAGTTGTTTTCTGAAACCGGGCATGGATCTGGTTGATTGACCTTGCTGGTCCTCAACGGATGAGTCCATGGCTCTTTTATATGGATCTATTGGTTGATCTTGCTGATCTTCCTCGGAGATTCCATTTTGTTGTGTGAATATATTGCCGGTTACTATGAGCTAGGAACTATTGAAAAGGCCCCTGAGTGAACAGGTGGTAAGCATTCTGGTTGCCAATGATGCCATAAGTACACCGATGAATGAATGATTGGAAATATGGATTCAACTAGAGATTTTGAGGATTGCGATCAGTGACATAATGGTTTCATTAAAGGATTGTTTTAAAGTTAGCCGATGCTGAGAAAAAGGCAATTTCATATTGGGTGTGTAAGTGGTGTGACTAGTTTTATGTTTGCATGAACTTCCGGCTAGGGGGCCTAGGAACTCTTTTCCCTGGTACCGGGGACAAAACCTAACCAAATTCTAAATTGGATCCCATCACTACAGTGGTTGGGCGGTTGGCTAACCCATGGGACTGGATGGGGTTAGGCTGGACTGATGGATCCGTAAATCGAGACTCAATTTCTGTTTAGTTCGATAGATGAAGTAAATCCCAGACAAAAATTATTCTATGGAAAAGAATCAACGGCTGTGCCTCTCAATGAGGAAAGAAGTGTTGGTCTCTATGATCCAAGTACAATCTTTCTCCTTGATATGACTATGGGACTTACGGGTTCGGTCAGATGAGTTTAGTTAGTTAAGGCTTTTGACTACGTTAGCGAAAAGTTAACGTGGTGGAATCGCCTATGCTTTCCGGGCAAAGGAAGTTTTTTTTGGGTTCGGTTTTGGAAAAACCAATGGATTAGTCTCTTGTCCGAATATCCGTGGGCGAGGCCCCGAGTGTGGGACCCTGCCCCCGTGCAAGAAGTGCTACTTCCGCTGCTAGCACCCCTGAAATTGTTGCGCGGTGGGGACAAGGATCTTACATCCTGGGTTTGACCTTGATATCTCTTAGGCGGAGGAAGGTTGGAATCATCTTCTGGGAATAAAAACCTTTTGAAAGGTGATGGTGCTGGCTTTGGCGGGACTTTGACATCAAAGGCTTTGGCGAAATCCTTCGCCATCCGAACTGCTTTAGCCATGGAAACTGGCTTGGCATTCTTCACCAGGATATTTAAAGGTTCGTTCAGTCCCTGAATGAACCTAGCCATCAACTGTTCTTCATCCAACGGAGGCGAGTATCTGAGGAGGAGGGCGAATGCTTGGTGATATGATTCAATAGTTCTACTCCCCTGGGTTAACTCTAAGAATTCGTTCATCTTTGTTTCTAAAAAGCCAGGAGGACAGAACCTCGTCCTTAGGTAAATTTTGAGATCAGTCCAGGTTTGGGTATTTCGATCGAGACGGTTTGTCTCGCAGTGGTTTATCCATGCCACTCTAGCTGTCTCCACTATCTGTAGCCTTGCAAGAGCCACTTTGCTCTTCTCATTGTACCTGGTGACATCGAAGTATTCTTCCATTGATTCGATTCACTTCTCCACAGCCTCGCCCAAGTTTTTCCCTTCACCCTTGAAAGGTCCAGGCTACTGCGAACTATGAAGAGTTTTACGAACATCCAGGTCGAGCTCTTCTTCATCGAGTTGGGGGTTAACATTTCTACCACGACGACCTCGATCCATGTTCCTATCAATACAAAAATTCTTGTTAAGTCTCTTTATTTATGATTCAATCCGATTTTTGATTCAACTGATTCCGGGGTTCTCTAAATAGGTTGGCTCCCCACAGAATCAAGGGATAAAGATACTCATATAGAACACATTATCAGTTAATAATTCATTCAGAATATCCCATTCATATCTTTAACACAATAATGGTCCATCAGACTAATTTTTTTCCATCTAAACAGTCCTCTATGGGGATTTTAATTTTTCATATTTTTAATTTATCATCCCTTAACTTGATCCACTGGACAAAAGTTAATAGTAACAATCTGCCAGCACAATCCACTAATCTTATAGTGATTGGCTGAAGTCATTAACGTCATTCCAGTTAAGAACATCATCACAGAGACTCGTCCCATTCATCCTCATTGTGGTTTCGCTCAGCTTATTACATTTCAACCAAATTTCAGGGATCATCATTTTTCAATCAGAATCCAAATCAACTCATCAATTCTCAACCAAAATTTAAAAATCATATCAACCACATTCGAGTTCATCATCTGGATAGCATTAATGCTTATAATTTCAAGTCTTAGATTTACTCGTATATACTGCCAGTAAAGAGCTACAGTTATACCCTCGATATATACGGGTAGTCATGGTTCTTAGAACTATAAGGTAAATACCATCATGTCTAGGCCTCAAGCAAGTCAGGGATTCCATACAATTGCGGTACTTTTATCTGAAGACCCAATAACCAATTTACGAATTTCAGTTTGAATATCAAATTGTATGAATTTTATCACACAATTACAACCTTTTAGTGCTTCTTGATAAATTTTTGACATATTTGGCTTCTCAGTTGATCCTCATTAGCCAAATAGCTCTGATACCAACTGTAAGATCCCTGTCCCCACCGCGCAACAAATTCAGGGGTGCTAGTAGCGGAAGTAGCACTTCTTGCGCGGGGGCAGGGTCCCACACTCGGGACCTCGCCCACCACGGATATCCGAACAAGAGACTAATCCATCGGTTTTTCCAAAACCGAACCCGGAAAAACTTCCTTTGCCCGAAAAGCACGGGCAATTCTACCAGGATAACTTTTCCCTAACGTAGCAAAAGCCTTAACTAACTGAGCTCATCTGACCAAACCCGTAAGTCCCATAGTCAGATTAGGGAAAAAGACTGTACTTGGATCATAGAGACCAACGCTTTTTTCCTTACATTGAGAGGCACAGCCATTGATTCTTTTCCTTGATTCTTTTCCATAGAACAATTTTTGTCCGGAATTTACTTCATCTATCGAACTAAGCAGAAATTGAGTCTCGATTTATGGATCCATCAGTCCAGCCTAACCCCAGTCCCATGGGTTAGCCAACCGCCCAACCACTGTAGTGATGGGATCCAATTAGGAATTTGGTTAGGTTTTGTTCCGGGTACTAGGGAAAAGAGTTCCCAGGCCCCCTACCCGGATGTTCATGCAAACATAAAACTAGTCACACCACTTACACACCCAATATGAAATTGCCTTTTTCTCAGCATCAGCTATCTTTAAAACAATCCTTTAATAAAACCATTGTGTCACTTATCACAATCCTCAAAATCTCTGGTTGAATCCTTATTTCCAATCATTTCTTCATCGGTGTACTTATGGCATCATTGACAACCAGAATGCTCACCACCTGTTCACACAGGGGCCTTTTCGATAGTTCCTAGCTCATAGTAATCGGCAATATATTCACATAACAAAATGGAATCTCCGTGGAAGATCAGCAAGATCAGCAAGATCAACCAACAGATCCATATAAAAGAGTCATGGACTAATCCGTTGGAGGACCAGCAAGGTCAATCAACCCGATCCATGCCCGGTTTCAGAAAACAACTCTTACTCCTTGATTCAATATCTTCCACGATGCACGTGTGGGTATCTTTGGCGACCTAGAGCCCGAGCATCGTATGGTCAGCACCCTCTAGGATCCTTCGCAGGTCACCTAGCGCTTCACTCATAGGCCGTTTCCTTGGTCCCTCATCCACCGTACCAGAAGCTCACCATTTAAATCGAGGTCAAGACCTCGACCATGCTACGCGAGACGTCCTCCGTTGACTCTCTGTCAGCTGTTGCAACTTTATCAGTTAGGTCTCCACGACCTTAATCACAAGACGGTCAAAATGCTTCCCCAGCTTTCTTGACATAAAACAGTCATTTACAAACAGGTCACAAATACAGTTTCTATAATGAACTCTCGTCTTTCCACATTATCCCTCATTAGTCCACATTACTTATTCCACATTCCATTCATATGTGTACTCATTCTCATCCAATCACATCATTTTTCCATCTCATCACATCAGATTCATTCACATCACATATCATTTATTCACATCCCAATTCACATGTCATCACATCTCATCCATTCACTCATATCGACGTCACATCATTTCACATACACATTCGCATTCATTATTCCACATACACATCCACATTCGTACAACCACATCCATACATCCACTTCCACATCCGCATTTATACATACACATCCATATCCACATACACATCCATTCGTACAACCACATCCATACATCCACTTCCACATTCGCATTCATTATTCCACATACACATCCACATTCGTACAACCACATCCATACATCCACTTCCACATCCGCATTTATACATACACATCCATACATCCACATCCACATTCACATTCTCACCCATCATCCATTTCCACATCCACATCCACATCCATACATCCATTTTCACATCCACATTCATACATCCGTATCCACATCCACATTCATATATCCACATCCCCATTCACATTCATACATCCACATCCACATTCACATTCATACATCCATATCCACATCTACATTCATACATCCACACATCCATTTCCACATCCACATTCATACATCCACATCCCCATTCACATTCATACATCCACATCCACATCTACATTCATACATCCACACATCCATTTCCACATCCACATTCATACATCCATATCCACATCCACATCCACATCCATACATCCACATTCATACATCCACATCCACATCCACATCATCCATTCATCCATCTACATCAACCCGCATCATTCACACATCAAACCACATCATCCATACATCAATCTACATTAACCTACATCATTCACACATCAAACCACATCATCCATTCACGTCCGATTCACATGCCATCATTCATTCACATCCCTTATCATTCATTCATATCACAATTCACATTCCTTCACATCCTATACCATTCATTCACATCCTAATTCACAGGACATCACATCCATTCATCCATTTTCATTTATCTGATTCATATCACTTCCATCCATCCATTTGCATCTATTTGATTCCTATCACATCTCATCACATCTATTTATAGAATGTAAGAGAATTCTAATTTTTTGATATAAAGATTCTTTGCGCATCTAATTAGGCATAAAGACAATTTTAATGAGAATAACACTTTCAAAATAAAAATAAATCTTTTATGCATCTATCTATGCATAAATTCAAATTCAATGAAAATAATACTTTCGAAATAAAAATAAGTCTTTTATGCATCTTTCTATGCAAAAATCAAAATTGATGAAAATAACTCTTTTGAATAAAATTCTTTATGCATCTATTTATGCATAAAGTCAAAATTGATGAAAATAACTCTTTTGAATTAAAAATAAAATTCTTTATGCATCTATTTATGCATAAAATCAAAATTGATGAAAAAAACTCTTTTGAATTAAAAATAAAATTCTCTATGCATCTTTCTATGTATAAAATCAAAATTGATAAGAATAACTCTTTTGGAATAAAAATAAAATTCTTTATGCATCTATTTATGCATAAAATCAAAATTGATGAAAATAACTCTTTTGAATTAAAAATAAAATTCTTTATGCATCTTTCTATGCATAAAATCAAAATTGATGAAAATAACTCTTTTGAATTAAAAATAAAATTCTTTATGCATCTTTCTATGCATAAAATCAAAATTGATGAGAATAACACTTTTGGATTAAAATAAATTCTTTATGCAGCTTTCCATGCATAAATCCAATTTAGTAGGAATTACACTTTTAGAATAAAAGAATTTCTCTTATGCATCTTCCCATGCAAAAAAACTAAATCCAATGAAAAATAACTCTTTTAAAATAAAAACTTTCTTTTATGCATCTATTTATGCATAAATCCAATTCTGATGAAAGTCATACTTTTATAATAAAATAATTTCTTTTATGCATCTAATTTATGCATAAATTCTATTTATGATGAAAATCACACTTTTAATATCAAAAAATCTTTTATGCATATGTTTATGCATACAAATCATTTATGATGAAAATCACTCTTTCAATATAAAAGAATTTCGTTTATGCATAAAAATCATTTATGATGAAAATCAAACTTTTAATATATATAAAAATATCTTTTATGCATAAGTTTATGCATACAAATCCTTTATGATGAAAATCACTCTTTTAATATAAAAGAGTTTCGTTTATGCATCCATTTATGCATAAAAATCATTTATGATAAAAATCACATTTTTAATATAAAAAAATTCTTTTATGCATAAGTTTATGGATACAAATCATTTATGATGAAAATCACTCTTTTAATATAAAAGAATTTCTTTTATGCATCCATTTATGCATAAAAATCATTTATGATGAAAATCACACTTTTAATATATAAAAATATCTTTTATGCATACAAATCCTTTATGATAAAAATCACTCTTTTAATATAAAAGAATTTTTTTTATGCATCCATTTATGCATAAAAATCATTTATGATGAAAATAACACTTTTAATCAAAATAACAATTTCAATATGCTTCTTTCTATGCATAGAATTTAATTCTAAAGAAAGTAATATTTTTTTAATAAAATATTTTTAGTATGCATTTTTCTATACCTAGGATGAAAAATAACACTTTAAGAATACATATACGATGGGATTACTCTTTTTGAATAAAAAAGTAAAACTTATTTTTCACAATTTTAAAAAAATATCGCCATAACCTCCTTTGTATGACTGACCATTTTTTAATTTTTAACTCTCTAAAATTAATTAGAATTTCACCAAGAGTATTTAAATCATTCTAATGTAAACATTTTCTACTTATTTAAGAAAAACATTATGAAAAACTTGATTTTATCCATTAATCATTCATCTAGGATAAAGAATGGTTGGATTTACTAAAGAAGAGAGGGGAATGCCTTTTTTTAATGAGGCATAACATCATATTCAATTTAGAGAAGACAAAAATAATAAAAAAATCATAAAATGAATAGAAAAGAGAAGAATCTCCAACTTACGAAGGAATTTGAGAGCTTTCCTTTGGCTTGATGGTTTGAGGGTTCTACTCTTGTTTGAAACAAGAGTGGCCACCAATCTTTAGAAGAGGGAAAGGTCAAAAACTAATGAATTATGAGTAAATTCATAGTTTTTGGCTCTTGGGAGAAGCAGGGTAACAGTGCAAAAACACTATTAAGCTTCAACAAAGGGAAAGGCTTCTATTTATAGAAAAAAGTGAGCCTGTAACCAAGCAAACTGATTCTAGAATTTTTCAGATCAGTTTTTTTAATTTTTGACCATTTTTAGGTCAGTTTAGCTCACTTTTTGGATCTAGTTGAAATAGGAGAGAGGAGAGATAAAAATATCTCATTATTTGGGAGTTTAAAACTTTCCCACACATGTGAAATAGGCGCCTCCTTCATGAGGGGAATTCCCCCATACTGAGGTGTCAAAAATGCATCATTTCATCTAAATATCTCTCTTTTTTAACTATTAACCTTGTCTTTAGTCAACTCTGCATCTTATGTGAGTATTTACTCATTTTTGGGAGATTTTCCTTTTATTCTTCTATTTATCTTCTCCCTACATTTGGATGAATCTTAGTCTGAGCTTTGGAAAAAATGGTCTTGTGAAACCAATACCAGAAATGTCTCTCGTGAAATGGCTTTCCGTGAGAGGAAATCAAACTCAATGGGAAAATTTTACTTGCATAGAAATTTTGTTTTTGTAAAGGACTGTCTTACGCCAGAATGCTGGAGGAAGCATTTGGCTTATTGTTAATCTAAGGAGAGTTTATGTTGCATAGCTGGCGAGGAGTCATCGAAGGATGTCTCTCGCGGCAAAGCCTGCCAAGGTCTTGACCAGACTTGGTACGGTTGAAAATGGTGCGCTTTTGGTAAGATGGGTGAGGGCCGACGAAGCGGTCCTTGAGTGAAGTGCTAGGACACCTAAGGAGGATCCTAGATGGTTCTGACCAGTCAATGCATGGGCTCACGGGCTGCTAGGACACCTATGCGTATGTGGAGGAAGATATTCATGGATTGGTGAGAATTATTTAAGTAAACTGGAAAACTATGAAATTGGATCTCGTTGGTTGACTAGCTTGTCTTCAAACGGAGAGTCCGGATGAGACTTGTTTGTAAAACAATGGAACTAGAATATTGAGGATTATGATGGAAACACTATGGTTTTATTCTAATTCTGTCTTGAAGATAGTTAAATCTGAGAAAAAGGCAATTTCATATTGGGTGTGTAAGTGGTGTGTTTGTTTAATAATAATTGCATGAGTGCCGGCTAGGGGGCCTGGGAACTCTTTTCTCTAGTACCCACCGGGACAAAGACAACCTTATTTTTATAAAGAGGGATCCCACCAATATAGTGGTTAGGCAGTTGGCTAACCCATGGGCCAGTCTAGATCGATGGATTCCAATAACAACATTCAGCTAGGTGTAAGTCATGATAGTTAAAGTAAGTCACATAGAGATTCTTGCTCTATGGGAAAGAATCAACGGCTGTGCCTTGCTTGAAGGGAAAAAAGCAATGATCTCTAGTATGAATCAAGTGAAAGTCCCTTCCTTGATTTGGCCATGTGACCTACAGGTTCGGTCGGTATAGTAAGGATAGTTAAGGCTTTCGACCCCATTAGATAAATTCCTGTTAGAAGATTTTCCTTGAGGAATCACCTGTGCTTTTTGGGTGAGGAAAGTTTTTCCAGTCTCAGTTTCGGAAGAACCGCCGGACTAGTCCCTTGCCTAGACATCTGTGGGCGAGGCCGCGAGTGGGAAACCCTGTCCTGGCACGTGAGAGGTTGCTACTTCCGCTGCTAGCCCCCGGAGTTTGGCGCGCAGAGGGGGTAGGGGTCTCACAGCTGGTATCAAAGCTTTGTTGAAAGCTCTAGAATTGAAGATGAATTTTGTCAGAAATTTATAATAAAATCTTAGAAAGCTGCATTCATATGTTGTATTTTCATTCAGATTAAGATTCATTGATGAAGACTTATAATTGATAAATTGGCTTGTATAGATGGACACCCCGTATTTATGTGGTTTCCCCGATCTTACCGAGAATCAGGATATGACTGCCTTTGCTTTTGAGCATATCCTCTCCTCTGCCCAGGACTCGAATGAGCACTCGAATGAGTAGAGCAAGCCTTGCTAATTATTTCCAAGAGCTTTCAGACCCTACTACAGAGAGACGACTGGTTCTCAGCACAATATGTCCACGCCTGTTGCAATCAGCACAGTAGAGGCTGAGTCAGAATATCTCTTTGGCTATGGTTCTGTTGAGGATAGATGTAGTTTGTGGTGTTATACTTTATCACCCCTCACCTCAAGATTTTAGAATCACTTGCCATATTTTCACGCTTCTAAGCCGTTTTATTCTGAGGAGTAGGATTGTAGCACCTATGGCGGTAAGGGCACAATTACATCGCGGCATGTCTATAGTGCAGTATCACCACTACATGCTTATGCAATTGAGGCATCCTTGACCAGGATACAGTGGATGATCATGGGTTTTCTTTTGACACCCATAGCATGATTGTGGCAGGCCGCTTCTACCAGCAGATTCGACTTCATCGGGGGAGTCTTGAGTTCCAGCAGTGGAAGTGGGAGTTAGAGGCATTTCAGTTCTCTCATCTAGTGGTTGCTACCAGACTCACTCTTGATCGAGTAGTACAGAGCCGAAAACACAGTTCTCACCCTCGTTTTTGGCTTCGAGTGGATGACCATGAGAGCATTCTAGAGCAATTGAGAGCTAGAGAGGGTGCTGCTCACTAGATCTCTATCTTGATAGTAGTGACTAAACTCAGACTAAACTCAGACTAACTCGTGGTTGCTACCAGGCTCACTCTTGATCGAGTAGTACAGAGCCGAAAACACAGTTCTCACCCTCATTTTCGGCTTCGAGTGGATGACCATGAGAGCATTCTAGAGCAGTTGAGAGCTAGAGAGGGTGCTGCTCACTAGATCTCTATCTTGATAGTGACAACTCAGACTAGCTAGGATAGCTCACTTACATTGTACTTAGATTTTTTGGGAGTGACTAGTCTCGAAATAGCTAGGGTAGCTCATTTTCAATGATACCTTGATCTTTTGAGTTGTTGGCTAAAACCAGAGTGGCTGTGTTAGCTCACATTCTGATGTACTTAGTTGATGTTTATATCATTATAAGTTTTCTCATTATTGAGGATCATTGCATTTTAGTTGATGTTCATGGTTTTCTGATTTTTTAACACTTTGGCTATCATATCGTTTGTTGAAAATCACCATCACCATATTGTTTGTTGAAAATCACCAAACTTTGCAAGCACTGGGCGCTAATTACTAACCCGAACATGCTCCGATCATGACCAAACTTTGCAAGCATGTGGGGGTGGGCTCCCCCCACATGCTTGAAAAGTTTGGTCCCCATTGGAGCATGTTTGGGTACGATGGTATGGGGAAGGCCCAGATTTTCCATGGCCTCTAAAGCACCAAGAGACTTGAAAAATCTGCACTGGGTGCTAATTACTAACCCGAACATGCTCCGATCATGACCAAAGTTTGCAAGCACGTGGGAGGGGCCGTATGATGGTATGGGGAAGGCCCAAATTTTCCATGGCCTCTAAAGCACCAAGAGACTTAAAAAATCCGCACTAGGCGCTAATTACTAATCCAAACATGCTCCGATGGGGACCAAACTTTGCAAGCATGTGGGGGTGGGTCCCTCCCACCTGCTTGCAAAGTTTGGTCCCCATGGGAGCATGTTTGGGTACGCTGGTATGGGGAAGGCCCGGATTTTCCATGGCCTCTTAAGCACCAAGAGACTTGAAAAATCTGCACTGGGCGCTAATTACTAATCCAAACATGCTCCGATTGTGACCAAACTTTGCAAGCATGTGGAAGTGGGCTCCCCCCACATTCTTGCAAAGTTTGGTCTCCATCGGAGCATGTTTGGGTACGATGGTATGGGGAAGGCCCAAATTTTCCATGGCCTCTTAAGCACCAAGAGACTTGAAAAATCCGCACTAGGCGCTAATTACCAATTCAAACATGATCCGATTGTGACCAAACTTTGCAAGCATGTGGGGCTGGGCCCCTCCCACATGCTTGCAAAGTTTGGTTCCCATCGGAGCATGTTTGGGTACGATAGTATGGGGAAGGCCCGGATTTTCCATGGCCTCAAGAGCACCAAGAGACTTAAAAAATCTGGATTGGGCACTAATTACTAACCCGAACATGCTTAGATCATGACCAAACTTTGCAACAAGAATGTGGGAGGGGACCATCCCCACATGCTTGCAAAGTTTGGTCCCCATCGGAGCATGTTTGGGTATGATGGTATGGGGATGGCCCGGATTTTCCATGGCCTCTTAAGCACCAAGAGACTTGAAAAATCCGCACTGGGCGCTAATTACCAATCTAAACATGCTCCGATTATGACCAAACTTTGCAAGCATGTGGGATTGGGCCCCTCCCACATGCTTGCAAAGTTTGGTTTGCATCAGAGCATGTTTGGGTACGATGGTATGGGGAAGGCCCGGATTTTCCATGGCCTCTTAAGCACCAAGAGACTTGAAAAATCCGCACTAGGCGCTAATTACTAACCCAAACATGCTCCGATCATGACCAAACTTTGCAAGCATGTGGGAGGGGCCCACTTCCACATGTTTGCAAAGTTTGGTTCCCATCCGAGCATGTTTGGGTACGATGGTATGGGGAAGGCTCGGATTTTCCATGGCCTCTTAAGCACCAAGAGACTTGAAAAATCTGCACTGGGCGTTAATTACTAACCCGAACATGCTCCGATCATGACCAAACTTTGCAAGAATGTGGGAGGGGCCCACCCCCACATGTTTGCAAAGTTTGGTTCCCCCCATCGGAGCATGTTTGGGTATGATGGTATGGGGAAGGCCCGGATTTTCCATGGCCTCTTAAGCACCAAGAGACTTGAAAAAACCGCATTGGGTACTAATTACCAATCCAAACAGCTCCGATTGTGACCAAACTTTGCAAGCATGTGGGGGTGGGCCCCTCCCACATGCTTGCAAAGTTTGGTTCCCATCGAAGCATGTTTGGATACGATGGTATGGGGAAGGCCCGGATTTTCCATGGCCTCTTAAGCACCAAGAGACTTGAAAAATCCACACTGGGCGCTAATTACTAACCGGAACATGCTCCGATCATGAACAAACTTTGCAAGCATGTGAGAGGGGCCCACTCCCACATGCTTGCAAAGTTTGGTCCCCATCGGAGCATGTTTGGGTACGATGGTATGGGGAAGGCCCGGATTTTCCATGGCCTCTTAAGCACCAAGAGACTTGAAAAATCCACATTGGGCACTAATTACCAATCCAAACATGCTTGGATTGTGACCAAAATTTGCAAACATGTAGGGGTGGGCCCCTCCTATATGCTTGCAAAGTTTGGTTCCCATCGGAGCATGTTTGGGTATGATGGTATGGGAAAGGCCCGGATTTTCCATGGCCTCAAGCACCAAGAGACTTGAAAAATCCACATTGGGCGCTAATTACCAGTTCAAACATACTCCGATTATGACCAAACTTTGCAAGCATGTGGGGGTGGGTCCCCCCCACATTCTTGCAAAGTTTGGTTCCCATCGGAGCATGTTTGGGTATGATGGTTTGGGGAAGGCCCAGATTTTCCATGGCCTCTTAAGCACCAAGAGACTTGAAAAATCCACACTGGGCGATAATTGCCAATTCAAACATGCTCCGATTATGACCAAACTTTGCAAGCATATGGGGGTGGGTTCCCCCCACATGCTTGCAAAGTTTGGTCCCCATCAGAGCATGTTTGGGTATACAATGGTATGGGGAAGGCCCAGATTTTCCATGGTCTCAAGAGACTTGAAAAATCCACACTGGTCGCTAATTACTAATTCAAACATGCTCCGATTGTGACCAAACTTTGCAAACATGTGGTGGTGGGCCCCTCCCACATGCTTGCAAAGTTTGGTTCCCATCGGAGCATGTTTGGGTACGATGGTAAGGGGAAGGCCCAGATTTTCCATGGCCTCTTAAGCACCAAGAGACTTGAAAAATCCACACTGGGCGCTAATTACCAATCCAAACATGCTCCGATTATGACCAAACTTTGCATGCATGTGGGGGTGGGCTCCCCCCATATGCTTGCAAAGTTTGGTTCCCATCGGAGCATGTTTGGGTATGATGGTATGGGGAAGGCCCGGATTTTCCATGGCCTCTTAAGCACCAAGAGACTTGAAAAATCCACACTGGGCGCTAATTAGTAACCCAAACATGCTCTGATCATGACCAAACTTTGCAAGCATGTGGGGGTGGGCTCCCCCCCACATGCTTGCAAAGTTTGGTTCCCCCCATCGGAGCATGTTTGAGTACGATGGCATGGAGATTTTCAACAAACAATATGATAGCCAAAGTGTTAAAAATTTTAAAAAAATCAAGAACAGCCTAAAATGTAATGATACTCAATAATGAAAAAACTCATAATGATATAAACATCAAATAAGTACATCAGAATGAAAATGAGCTACCCCAGCTAGTTTGAGGTTAGTCATTGTCCATAAATCTAAGTACAATGTAAGTGAGATAACCCAGCTAGTCTGAGTTTAGTCACTATCAACGGCAACCCAATCAAAATCGTCATCTCTAGTTGGCTGGTCGACGTGCGTGTTGAGGCTACTGTCGAGGAGGCTGTGCCGGCTATGGGGGTCGTCGAATATCTGAGGGAGGTCTGCCTCAAAGACAGGATCATGAGCTGGTGCCGGTGTACTCGAGAGCTCACGAGTCCCATAAGCTGCTATAGCTCTCTCCCTCTCTCTATGTCGTGCTACTGCAAGACGTCTCTGTCTGTAAACCCAAAATCTATAATCAGCAATGGTACGTGTTTGCCACTCTGCTCGTGTAAGCTCCTCTCTGCTGTAAGGACACGCTGCTCATGAGAAAGTAGCACTGCTGCTAGCACCATCACCCGAGGTGCCACTAGGACCAGCACCACCCACACACTCGTATGCTGTGATCTAGCTCTCGTGAAGGACTCTCTAGTGGTATGCATCAAACTCATGTGCACTCCACTCAATCTCTGGAGGCACCTCAGGCTCCTGATCTCTGGCGGCGTCAAGTCCCAAGTCAGTTAGCTGAGGTAAAATCAAGAGGCCTACCAGTCCTAGCATCTACTTGAGCGAAGCCTAGGTGGAGATCATCAATGCCCAAAACTCTGTATGTCGCTAGGTCGACGCGTGCACGGCAAGAGGGACATGCTGAGAAGCGTACTAGCTCCTGGGTGATGCAAGACAAACGGAAAAAATGTCCACATCCCAGAGCATATCCACTAGTACTGTCAATGTCCTCGATACAGAGAGCGCAGCAGGCATCACAGAGGAATGGTGGTGCATCCTAAGGGAGAGGTCGTTGAAAAACCTCTATAACAGGCCGTGGATATAAAGGCAAGTAGGGCACTATCACGTCTGAGGATCTGCGAAACTCTCAAACATGCAACATCAACTGCTCTACCCTATGCTGTGCAATCCGCTCCATAATCATGTGATGCTGCACCTCAACTCTAGAACTCTCTACCTCAGTCCGAGCCTACGCAAAAAAGTAAAGCATAAAAATAATTGATTAGTCTCTCTCATTAGGTATTACTTAAAGAAATTTATAACTTAGGACCTTAATTATAACTATTTTACGTGCAAGAAAAACCTACCTGCTGCATGTCGGACTCTCTCACATGCTGTGCCTCTGCAGTAGCTACCTCTACCGTCTGTAATGCAGCTCTAAGGCAGTCAATCTCCCCTCTCACCTCTACCAACTCTTGAGTGAGTCTCTCAGTGGTAGCTGTGGGACCCTACGTGACACAATCAACCATGTCGCTCATGTAAAAATATAGAAAAGTACATATAAACATGTAAATAAATGACTAAAAAAACTTAAGAAGTAATAAATATGTAAATACCTCGACATCTGTTGACGGTATCGATCGTGAGAACAAGCGCACCACGTGCTGGATGCTCTCCGTTGGTACTCCATACGTCGATGCCAACCTAGGTGCCAAGAGCGTCGACTATCAACATAGGCACAAATGAAGGATCTGTAGGAGCTACACGAAGGGCTGGTGGAGGCCGCCTACCCTGGTCCTGGAGACAGCCTCGGCCAGCACACCAGCTAGTGTAATCCACCTCCTCCCCTAAGACAAACTCTGCATATAATTGCTTTGCGAAGTATATGGGAATCTGGCGGTTGTTCGACATCCTCCCATATGCGGCAACATATCGACTATAGATATGTACCGCCATACGAGGATGCAAACACCGCGAAATAGTGAGGGGCTTGCCCGCCCCCAGGCCGCCTCATCCCATGACTATCGAGGAAAAGATCTAAGTAGGCTCGGACCAAGATCACAGACCTAACGATATGTCGGGCCATGTGACACAGGAGCAGTGTGATGGTGGGCTATCCACTCATCTACATAAACAATATCGTGAAGGCTACGAAGGGACGAAAGCATCGCCTCCAAGTCTGCCATGATATGTAATGTAGACAGTGTGTCTCGCACTCCTACGGATAGCCGCTAACTCGTGGTCTATCTCCGCGTGACTCCATGCTAAAACCTAAGCCTAACACAAAGGTCCAATGTGAAAGGTCCAATGCTTAGTGCTAAGTAGCACTAATGAAGCTATAAAACAATGCTAATGGGCCCACTAATGCTAATCCAAATCAAGAGAGTAAGGAGAGTGAAAACGACTTCTGAGACCAATGAGGCAAAAAAAAAAGTTTTTCGGTTTTATAACCTCGAATGAGGTTCGGTGGCATCATGCACTTTAGGGTTTGCAAGATGTACGCTCTGGATTTTAGGGTTAGTGAGACAAATGGCCAAGATACATACTTAATTTTAGGGTTGGTGAAGGATCCGGCTGAGATTTGAAATTAGTATCTCGTTCGAGGTACATGGATGGCTTAGATTTTAAGTCATTACCCCGCGATCGAGGTATGTTTGACGGACGAGATTTATTTAATACCTCGATCGAGATATTTAAACGGCTGGGATCGCATCTTCCAATGTGCGTGAATGGACGGTGGAGATTGCATCTCTATACCTCAAACAAGATATGTGGACAGTGGAGATTACATCTCTATACCTTGAGCGAGCTATTTCAATGAATGGTCGAGATTTTATTTCAATATCTCGTTCGAGATATGTGGACGGTGGAAATGGGCTGGTCAAATATGCCTAGGGGGATACACCGTGGCATTGATGTGGATCCGAGTGGCATGAATATCTCGATCGAGATAGTGTGGTGGTGGCGGTGACTTGTATTGGTGACATGGATGATGACTGGAATCCCGGACCTGCTAGCATGGCATTAGTTGGTATCTCGTTCGAGATATGTTGCTTTAGGCTTGGGAGGCACGTGTCGTGTTTTAATTGATGGCGATATCACGATCGAGGTAATCCACCCGAGATGCGTGGATGTCCCAATTTTAGAGAGAGTGAACGAAAGTGAGTACCCTCATCTTGCAACCGCCCAGGTACCACAAGCATCACAGTGAAGTTGAGGCTTGGGAGTTGTTGAAATAATTAGGAGTTGATGCTGATATCCAACGAGCTCACGGAAACTATGACTTTGTGTGAGTAGTCGATTCTTTGAAATTCAATTTCAAGTATCATCGAAGTCTCAATTCCTATGTTGTGTTTCATTTGGCGTAGCACTAACTTTTTTGCATTGTTTCATTACTAAATGTAGGAAGACGATGCTGAAGAAGGTGGTGGTGCACATGGTGGTGGTGATGGTGGAGAGGATGATTATGGTGAGAAATAATCTTGAAGATGAAGATGATTTAGTTTAATTTGTTTTCTTATTGGTTTTTATAGAAGCCACTCAATCAACTTATGTAATTTTTTGGGATAGAGAATACGCAATATAATGATGTTTTCTCATGTGTATATGAATTGCAATTGTTTTCTATTTGTAATGTTTTTTATATGTAAAACAAAATGGGGACTGAATGGGAGAGATGTGGGGACCCATCTCTCCCATTCTGTCCCCGTTTTTGTAGCATGGCCTCTATGTGGCTATATTCGCATGCCCCTAGCCGCACACATAGCTGCACCATGAAATTTTAAAATCTTGAATTTCCTTTATTATTGCGTGGTTGTGGATACAGATATGCTCTTGTTCTCTTGTAGTGCGAGTCACCATGGGTAGAGGAGCACGCATAAATAGGATAAGTATATCATAAGTTAAACTACATGAACAAGAGACACTACTCTCAAGGTGTTCACTCTATAAAAACCCACATAGAATGTGTGCAAGGATGTACATTTAAATATCCTTATTTTTAATTTTTACATTTTTAGCACATTTGTATACTTCCCTAAGTTAAACCTTAAAGAGTGTGGGGGGGAGGGAGACCTTGAGTTCCCTATAAGCACACACACACAAACACAAGAAAGAGATGGATGGCTCAATTTTGTTCTGTCTTCTTCTCTTCTCTACAACCATAAACTTAAGAGATAACAGTACATACTATAAGGGAAAGAACTCTCCTAATATAATATACAATGGTCGGTCCATAGTGTGAACTCGACTAGATGAGATGATGCTATAACTACGCCATACTTTAGTAATCCAAATGTGGTTGTCGCATAGCCTACCACACTGGTGGGCATATCAACCATAATCTCACCAACCATGCCAATGGCATAGGTGCGGAAGCTATCACCAAGATGGGTCATCAATGTCTATAGGAACTAGTTGAGCTCGATATCTCAACACTTCTCCTCGAGCTCAACTCCACAAATTGCACTGCAAGTAAGCTCCTAAACTTGTGGAGCTTCTTTGTACCAAGTTGCTTCGTGAAGATATCAGCCACTTGATCCTCTGTGTTGACATATACCAGATCTACATCACCTACTAGAACCTTTCCCTCATAAACTCGAGCTCATAAAGTGATAATCTCGAGGGGGGGGGTCACCTAAAAATATGTAAGTATAGCACGTGAGTTCAAATGAAGGGGTTTTTTTAATTTAAAATTTTAAGGTAAATTTACAGAAATACATTTATAGAAAGGGTTTTTTAAATCAATTTTGAAAAAAAAACCCGTAAGTCCATAAAGAAAATGGAATCATTTTATTCATGAAAAATTCATAGCTAAGGGGTTTTTTTAATACCCCTTGAATGCACATGTAGATACATAGGTTTTCTTAATAGTACACTCCCTGAGGTGATAATGCACCTCAATGTGCTTCTTCCTAGCATGGTAGACTCGATTATTAGCCAGTTACAAGTATACTACTTATGCTATCATAATAAATGATAACATCCCTATCCACAAGTCCATATTACTAAGTAACTTATGAAGCCAAGCTACCATAACAGTGTCCTTGTAATCTGCCTTTGTAAACTCAACAAGGCAACTGTTGGATATTTCTTGCTAATCTAACTCACAATAGTACCCCCAAAAGAAAGCATAAAGCCATTGAAAAATATGCTATCTAGAACACTACCATCCCAATCAACATTGTTGTATCCATATAGCTATATCTTTGTGCCAGTCTCATAGAAGCTGGGGACTTTATGTGCTTGAGAATCCATCTAGATCCACATCCAAGTGCGGCTTCCTAAGGGCCTACATAAACTGATTCGCAAGTCTAACATCATAGCTCAAGTCTCGCTTAGTAATCATCATGTAAAGCCACCCACTTTGAACCTATACATGCGAAAATCTTTGTGTTATGCTCTAATGGCACTAAAATAGGCTTATAGCCTATCATACTATACTTAAACAATATTGTTAACCCAATTCTAGGGTTAACAAGATCTGCCGCCATTATCTTACATCAAGAAGTCATGTTAGATACACCAAAGGGTCATGCATTCAAGATATGAAGCAAAAGTGCTACAACTTGGACAGGCACCTGTAATGGTATGACAGAGTATTTATGGTGATTCCCGCTTCAAGTGCATGTGGTAGCAAGCAAGGATGAAGTCCTACATGATGTACTTCATGGATATATTATGAGAGTAGTCATTGTAATAGCATTAGGCCTCTTATGAGCCTAAATTTCCCGGCGGCCCGAGCCACAGTTTAAGTGAGTGTGAACACTTATGGCCATGTATATAAGTGAATATCTCTCATAATACAATATACTCTCCCATTGTGCAATTGAGTCTTGCTCTTGCTAATCTCTCTCACTAATGCATGCTAGTGAGTGTGTGTGAGTGAAGTGAGATGAGAGGAGGGACGAGTACCTGTAGTGTAACACGACGGTGTGACAACGCTTGCGGCGAGAGGCACGGTGGAATTGCTTCTCAAGAAGTTGCAGAGCTTGGAGACCTTAAGGGTTACGAACTCGGCCATTAGAAAGATCCCCACGACAATTACGGTTCACCAGGTAATCTCTTTTTGGATGTGTTTCAAGGAGGGTTAGGGTGAGCCATAACAAATATGTCTAATCGAGATGCCTAAAAGTATCATTTTTTGATTGTGTGATTGACTCTCTAAGTGAATGAATATCAACATATGAGAGAGGATGCTAACTGTAAATTTTACTCTTTTTTTAAAAAAAAGAGAAGAAGGACTAACTTCATGAATACCATGAGAAATTAGCATTATCTTATTGAGATTCTATTCAAAGGAGATTAAATTTTACCAGAACATGAATATACTATAGAGAGAAACCTATCTATAAATTTTACCCAAAAAAAATAGAGAAGAAGGATTATCTTCAAGAATGCTATAAGAAATCAATAGTATCTTAAAGAGATTATGTCCAAAAGAGATAAAATTTAACTATAAGATAGACATACTACAGAGGATGCTTTTACAGTAAATTTTTCTCCCCAAAAAAAAAGAGAGAGAAGAAGGACCAACTTCATAAATACCATGAGAAATTAGCCTTATCTCGTTGAGCTTCTATTCAAAGGAGATAAATTTTTACCAGAACATGAAAATACTAGAGAGAAACCTATTTGTAAATCTTACCCCCAAAAATAGAGAAGAAGAATTACCTTCGAGAATGCCATGAGAAAGCAGCGATTAAATTTAACTATAAGATAGGCATACTAGAGATGATGCTTACAGTAATGTCCTATAAAAAACAAAGCAAGAAAGCATGAAATATGATGAAATCAAATTTCATAGAGGAAAACGGGAGGGAAAGTGAAAAGAAGGGAAAATCAAAGCATGAAATAATATTTGGTCCTAATATTATATTCCACTAGATTGATCTTGTAAGATTTGTGGTGGAAGATTCAAAAAGATCCATGTTACATGGATCTGGAATCCTAGCTCTCTCATTGATTAGCCCATCCTTTTTTTAATATTTCCTTAGAGGACTCTTTTGTGAGTCCATAAATCACCTAATGTTTTCTTTTTTGGCAGTACTACATGCTTCAATAGCAAGTAACCTCACAAGGTTTACTTTGTATCTAGGTGTAGTAGCACATGTGATGAGCTTAAATGTTTCTAGGAAAAGGATGTGAAAGAAACCCATAAAATAATGGTACATGCTTTAATGCCAAGTAACCTCACAAGTCTTACTTTTTGAAGGGACCATTTACCTTGTAGGGTACTGTTATGGCTCACCCTAACCCTCCTTGAAACACGTCCAAAAAGAGATTACCTGGTGAACCACAACTGTCGTGGAGGATCTTTCCAATGGCCGAGCTCGTAACCCTTGAGGTCTACAAGCTCTACAACTCCTTGAGAAGCAATTCCACCATGTCTCCCGTGAGCGTTGTCACACCACCGCGTTGCACTATGGGTCCTCGTCCCTCCTCTCACCTCACTTCACTCACACACACTCACTAGCATGCATTAGGGAGAGATATTGGCAAGAGGACTAGCAAGAGCAAGCCTCAATTGCACAATGGGAGAGTCTGTTGTATTATGAGAGAAATTCACTTATATACATGGCCATAAGTGTTCACACTCACTTAAACTGTGGCTGGCCAGCCACTTTAGGATCATAAGAGGCCTAATGCTATTACAATGACTACTCTCATAATATTTCCATGAAGTACATCACTTAGGACTTTATCCTATCTTGCTACCACTCGCTCTTGAAGCGGGAATCACCATAAAAACTCCGTCACACCATTATGGGCGCCCGTCCAAGTTGTAGCTTTGGATACTCTTGCTTCATATCTTGAATGTATGACCCTTTGGTGTATCTACCGTGACTCCTTGATGTAAGATAATGGCGGTAGCTCTTGTTAATCCTAGAATTGGATTAACATCCCTCCCCTTCCTGATGGCGATCATGTCCTCGTGATCGCGTTGAAGACCTTTATGTGGGGAGAATGAACAAGATTTGTCGATGGCATTGATGTTGAGTGATGTTCAATGGTATTTGTTCCTCCGAAAGGATTCCTCCGAAAGGAATAAGAAAAGCTAGGTAATGAATGAATAGGTTAGTGGTGTATTGGGAATTCCTAACGGGGTGGGGGTGGGGTTTTTTGCGAATGATTGCATTTTTATATTTGTGTGAGCCCTTTTTTTGCTCAATTTGTTTTTGGCAATCATCAGCAAGGTTACATGTGATTTTTGTTAGTGGGGACACTAAGAGATGTTAATAATGGGAGAGAAGAGAGGGAAGGATCTGGTGGAACGTAGACTTAATCATCAGAATGAGATGGTGATTCTCAGTTCCTCATTTGATTCATTGAAGCGACATTCATCATTTGAAGAATTTAGCCTTTGATGATGTCCCTTTGTGTGGCAAGATTCTTGTCAAATGTTTTTGAGAAGGACATGTTCCTGTCTTCTTCTGCCCATGTGCTTTTTATGTTTTTATGTATATTTAAGTACTCTTATGAAGTAGATTTACATGAAGTACAAAAATTGAGTCATATAGACTCTTATTGAACTGCTCTCTGTGTTGAATTAACCACTTGTTGGTGAGGATTGAAAGAATTACATCGACTTGCAAGGCTAATATAGATATCTTCATGAAGTGTTAGATACTTGTAACGCCGCTACGGGCGCTACCACAGGAGGGGACGGCCTCTGGCTCACCACTCAGCCATAGAGGAAGAATGAGGATTGCCCCTCATCCCCCAGGCTATATAGTGTGTGGCCTGCCGTCCACACTAGCCTGGTCGCCCATGACTCCGCATGGGCGTCCTCTCCCACTGAACCCCGGACATGGCCATCCGGTCTGCCGCCGTCGGTCACAGGCGTTACAGCCTACGTGACATTACCCTCCCCTTAAGAAGAGTTTTTGTCCTCGAAAACAAACTGGGGAAACCTTTTGGAAATTGCACTACGGCATTCCCAGGTAGCTACCTCCTCATCCCTATCTGTCCATTTAACAAGTACCTCCTGGTACACTTTATGTCGGGTTTGCCTGTCACGATACTGTAGAATCTTTTCAGGTTCATGTGGTATCTTTGGTGGCTCTATCAAGTCCACCAAAATCTCTAGAGAAACTGCGTTCTCTAACCCGTGAACTGATTTCTTCAGTTTACTGACATGGAAGACAGGATGGACTTGAGAACTCTCCGGTAACTCAAGTTTATATGCTACGTCCCCAATCTTCTTAAGGATTTAAAAGGACCACAATATCTCAGAGAAAGTTTATCACACTTTCCCGTTTTCATGGTTTCTGACTGCACAGGAACCTTGAGGAATACAAAGTCACCTTCTGCAAAGGTCACCTTTCTACGTCCTTTATCCGCATAAGTTTTAGCGTGATCCTGAGCGCTACGAATGCTCTCACATGCATCTCTGAGCATATCATTCATATCTTCAAGAAAATCCTTGACAGATTGAATCTTCTCCTTTTTTAGGCCTACAGCCATTGGAGATCTCGGCTGGAATCCATACATTAACATGAATGGTGTAAATCCAGTCGCTGAATGCTTGGAGCTGTTATAAGAAAACTCCAATATGGGCAAATATTCTTCCCAATTTGATTGCTTCTTACTTCCATAAGAATGCAACATATCCTCGAGTATTTGGTTAACCCTTTCTGTTTGACCATCAGACTCCGGATGATCTGTCGTACTCATACTCAGAGTAGTATCCAACTTTTTGAAGACTTTCCTCCAAAAATGACTGTTGAACTTTCTATCTCTATCCGACACTATATCTACGGGCAAGCCATATAGCTTGTAGAGATGTTCAATAAAGAGTTTTGCCAACTCTGGCGTTTTTACCGTTTTCTTGGTGGCAATAAATTTTGCCATCTTGGTTAACCTATCCACCACCACCTAGACCAAGTCATTCCCTCGACTTGTCGTGGGTAAACCGGTGATGAAATCCATGGAAATGCTTTCCCATTTCCCTTGAGGAATGCTTAAAGGATGGAGCAAGCCCCCAACCTTTAGCCTTTCATGCTTATTGACCCGACACTTATTGCATACAAAATAAACTTATATCCTATACTCTAGCACCGTTAATTATTAAAAACTTATATCCTATACCCGAGCAGTGTTAAATTTATGTCTAACTTATAATTTAACACTTAAGCCAAGTTTCATCTAAACTTCAAATCACATGTTATATCCTTGGAGCAAGGATTTAAGGTTTAGGATCATGATCAAGAGCATGATGAAGCAGAGGTATATGATGACAAGTGCTAGGATATAGGGTATATTTTTTATCTTATACCCTTGCTCCATCATTTGTAGCCCAAATGCCACACCCACATTCTACCATGCATGCTCTCTTGTTAAATTGGCTGTGTATAAACTAGCTATTTGAGCCTCACGATTCATTTCATGGCCTTTGTAGGGTCAAAGTTTACCTAGGTTAAGTATGTCATTAGCACTTTGCTTTGCCTAGGTTATTGGTGTCAGTTATTGGTGTCATTTACACTTTTATTTGTCCATATTAAGTATGTCTAGGCTAAGCGTGGCATTGTGAAAGTGGTAAGCTTGGGGCAAAGGCTTGAAATCCACGTGTCATCATGCAACAAGAGAACATGCCTTCTGGCAGAGCTGTTGTTCGAATCCACTGGATATGTTGACATCTCATAATCCAGCATCTTAACTCATATAAATTCGATTAAGTACTGTTAAAAATCTGCTAATCGAGTGACGTGATTTAAACCTCATCATCTTATGCAGGTTAACCTGACTGTGTTATGTGAGAAAGGAGTTCACTAATTGATGGACAAGCAGGGCGCCATAATTAGGAGAGCAGTCTTAAGGGCAATACACAAGAATTAGAGGCAACATAGGATACTAATACAAGATTAGTGAAAGATATGGTGCGTCTGAGGACGCCCTTCATCGTTTTAATTATAGGATCCTTGCTTAATTTAGCCAGCCGGTTATCTGGTTTAGCAGCTAAGCTCCAATTAACAGCAAAACTATTACTGGCAGAATGTGATTAGTAGTAATATGATGGCCCTCTCATGTAATAAAACCATGATTTATTGTGCTGGTAAGCGGTTGCAGTACAGTATAATATGATCGATCTCTTGCAAATTTCGAAATCGACACTGCAATCAAGACGCGTTAGATACTTAATTAACGGAGTACTAGCAACTGCGGCCTGAAGCATCTGGTTGATTTCATGTTACTAATCACGTCTTAGACTCACGGAAGGGATTACTAATCACGTCTTAGATTAACGGAAGGGATTAATAATCACGTAGGCTTCGTTTTCGTTCGGTAGAACAGAATCTCTCTCTCTCACACACACACGCGCGCACACTCTCTCTCTCTCTCTCTCTCTCACGCACGTGCGCTGCGCCATTGGGCTGTGACAGCAAGCATGCCATCTCCCCGCCGAGTCCGCCCATTGGACGTACTCGGCTGGACGGTTGAGATTTCTCACCCATTAGAGATGCACGGGTGAGATCTCCTCCTTTTAGGTTATGCCCTTACCACACACGGTTACATTTCTAATTTTCTATTATTTATTTATTCTACTAATTCACATGTACCTTTTGCCCTTTCATTAAACATTGTAAATCCAACATGCTTCATGCTTGTGTCATCGCTTTTAAGCCTTTGGCCCATATATTCTAAATGACTCCAACCTTTATGAAATGGAAACCTCAACATGTTTCATGTGTTTGATATGCCTTTACTCCTAGGCCCTTCTCTTCATAAATCCGAAAGCTGATGGTATCATGATGGTGCAATCTAGAGGATGTACTCATGATGCTACCTTGGATGATATGACCATCAAACCTCTTCTGTGTGCAAAATTTACAATTTCTCACACACGGCCAATCTTATATTTTAAAAGTACCTTATGTTGGAGCTACACTCAACTTTGGTTCTTTCTTGACACTCGAGTGATGATAATAATAATGACTCTAGGAAGAGTGTCAAGAAAATCAAGAAAGTCATTATTATTATCATCACTCGACTTCTCAACATCACTTCCACCAATCCTCGAGGCCTCCTCATCTAAGGACTCTAATCCAACCTCCTCTAATGGTAGAATTTGATGACCATTATGATTACAAATGATAAAATAATCAAAGGACAATAGAAAATATACATTTGGGAGTGGGTACATAACCGCTGCATGAAGTCGTACCTTCAACTCTTCATATCCAACCTCCATCATCTCAATCTCATTGGCAGTAGAAAGATGACCATAGTTTGCATTCTAATTCATTATATTACTAAATGGAAGCCATTAGTATACATAGTAAATAAATAAAAATGCTAGTTAAAGAATATATAATGGATAACATGACTTACGAATCTAGCTTTAAATGATCTAATTCCTCCTTTGCCGAAGTGGTGAACTTTTTCCTATCTTCACCCTCTTGCTCGTTGCATGCTCTTGATGTGGAAACCTCTTTTTTTGACTTTGCTTCATCTCTAAAATATATCCATGAGGCCTTTGATAATTTGTAGGGGGGGTGAGCATGCTTTTGCACCTTTATTAGTCTTTCTTGATTTTATCCTACATTTATTTTTTATGTAAGTTAGATGGAAGGAACGAAGGGAGAGAGGGATGGGATGGGGTGGGCTGGGGTGGGGTGGGATGGGAAGGAAGGAATGGAGAGAGGGAGGTAGGGAAGGGGTGGATTGGGAGGTATAGAGAGGGAGGAAAAGGCTAAAGTGGGAGGGATGGAAGGAAAGGAGAGAAGGAGGTAGGGAAGGAGTGGATTGGGAGGGATAGAGTGAAGGGAGGGAGAGATCATGGTTGGGAGGGAGGAGATTAAAGGAATTTTACTTATATAAGAGTAATATAAAGAGAAAGGGATATAATATTCAAATACTAATTCGTGCTTTATAAATTATAGGATAATGATTTAGATTCTTCTATCCATACACCTCCTCTACTTACTTTGGCTAGAGCACCACTTGATCTACCCCCTTACCATAGACAGTCATCACATTTTAACTCTTCACTAGAGTCTAATATACAACATAGGTTTCAATACCAAAGGCCATGTTGGTGTCATGATCATGGACAAGTTCAACATAGAGGAGATGTTTGTGACGTGCATGAGTTAGCAAGTTTGTCAATTTGTCGGTTGATGTTTATGTTTTTGAAGCTTTGACAGTAATGTTTATCAGTCTCATTAATGGAAGGTGTTTCTCTGTTTATAGTACTCTGTACAATGTTGTTCATCTTTTTTTATCTTAGAGAGGATGTGGAAGTTAGAGTTAGTTGTCAGATCAGAAGTCAGATTATTTGTCATCCTGTTCAATCTGCTAGGAAGTTACACTAGTTTACAGAGGGTGGGGTGCACATACACACACCTACAAAGTTTTTTCACCATCTAAAAACATTTGGATGCAATCTATATGCCATTTTTTCAGTTTTCAATGTGTTGTGGCTATAGAGAGCCCCCTCAAAATTGGGCCTTTGGCTCATACATTGTAACCAAATGTACTCTGATGGCTCAAATAGGCTTGTATGCACAACCTACGGTATGATTCGTATTATTGAAGAGATTTGATTTTTTTTAATTTTAAAGATTTACTTTTTATTTTCTTATACTTTTGTTTTCATGTAAAGGTCACAATTCAACCGAGTATACCATTTATCTTCAATGCATCTAACTTTGAAAATAGGGGATATCACACTTTACACTAGAGGTTTAGAACACGTCGCTCTAATGCTATTCATGGTATATGCACCGCACCCACTACTGGAATGACTTGGGATGGCTGAGGATTTGACACAAGGACTAATTATATTGATTGCTCAAGATTATGAGTTGCCACCTCGTTTGACATCATTAGTGCAATCTTATGATCACAGATCAACTGGTGCTTGGATTGGGCAACTTTGCAAATTGGGATGAATTCTCTCATTTGGAATATCGCTACATTATAGCACCTTTCTCGATCAGTGTTGCACGCCATGGTCTTTACATTGCTTAAGATCTTCAAGTTCCTCATGGTCATGAAGTCACTCTTATGAACTTTTGCGGACCATTATACACTAGAAGTGTTTGGAATCGTCTTGCATCCTACATAATTAGCATATCCTCATATGGAATGAATTTAAATGTTGCCTCAGTCCATGTAGATGCTAATGAAAGGAGGGGAGATTGGAACCATACATAAATATATGGAAGACCTTACACCCATGGAAATATAGCTAGGCTTATGAATAGCTCAAGGGGAGTATATGGTGTAGATCCCAATTGTGTTTTTGAAGAGCGCACAGGTCATGAGGACTATATGAACCGACATTCTCATTATTATGTGTAGTGGTTATTGCTCCATATTCTCTAAGAGCTGGAGAGGAGCTTCTTGTTAATTACTCATTTCATAGACCTCTTTGTGCTCGACGTAGACATGAGCAAGAAGAATTACCATTAAATGTACCATTAGGACACCCATCATCCAGATCTAGGGCATGATTTGTAGAGCTTATTGTCATTGTTATGTGCTCAATAGAGATGGCGGAGACATCCAATCTGTTGTTGTGATAGGAGAAAATCTTGACAAGAACAACTATCAAGCCTGAAAGTTTAGGATGAAGAACTTCTTGATGAGCAAGGAGTTATGGGGGCTGGTCACACAGATGAAGACCCCAATCCAGCTGAAGATGAACCAAAAGAAAATATCAGGTTGTATATAATAAGATATCCATGAAGGTACTACATTACATATCCATCAGTGTATCTGATGCAATGATTGATTGGACCATGGCCAACAAAGCTCAAGAGGGAGGGTATACCTCTAGAAGCAAGTACACACCTTAGCAAAATGGGGTAGTTGAAACAAGAAATAGGTACATAGCTAAGATTGGTAGATCCATGATGAATTAGAAGACTATGCCATTGTTTTATTGGGCTAAAGCATGTGCTATAACAAGGAACAGGACACCTACCAGGGTAGTGCATAACATG
Source organism: Cibotium barometz (assembly GCF_041138505.1). Lineage (NCBI taxonomy): Eukaryota > Viridiplantae > Streptophyta > Polypodiopsida > Cyatheales > Cibotiaceae > Cibotium > Cibotium barometz. The sequence continues at coordinate 21,883,004 of NC_141099.1, forward strand.
ATCCCAGAGTAGGCACATAGTGGGAATGAGCCAGACATTGCACATTTGATTGTTTTTGGTTGTATTTGTTATGTACACATCAGAGATGATGTGAGGACAAAGCTCAACCCTAAAGAAGACAAGTGTATCTTCATAGGATACTCAACAAAAAGCAAGGCCTACAGGTGCTACAATCCATTTATTTAGAGAGTTTTACACCAGTAGAGATGTAGTCTTTGATGAGTTGAATAGCTATTACAAGCCAGTTGGATGTGAACCAGATGATGGACATGCCAATGACATGGTAGAAGCTGGGCCTAAGAGAATGAGTTAAGGGCTAGTGGGCCTTCGGATGCAAAGTACAAGCACTAACACTAGCTATGGGTCAAGAGATGTGACATAAGTGTTAAGTGAAGTGCCTCCATGGTCTAGGAGACTTAGGTCAATCTCAGGACCAAGTATGATAGGTGGCACACATGTAAAACCAAGTGTACAGATGGCGGCAGGGTCAAAGTGTGCATAGTTCACAGAAGGCAAAGTTGCCATTTTCACTTGCTTCCCAAAATCAAACCAAGAAATTTTTGGACAAACTCACTTCAGTAGGTTGTAGTAGATATGTTGGAAAATCACCAAAGTCAGACCCCAAGAAAAACTAAGTTTTTTGGACCCATCTATAGACCAGATGCAGGTGGCAGCAGAGCCATGTAGGATGCAGTTTACAGCAACCCTATTTTTGATGATTTTGATGTACCAAATGACTTCAACATGGGTTTTGATGCTAGGATGAGTACACCCATCATGTATACATGTGAGCCAAGAAATTTGGATGGCGTTAGACATGTGGATCCCACAGGTACAACTCATACCAGTAAGCAAAAAGCTCAAGTAGGGTTAGATACCCAATCCACAGGTGAAGGAAACCACTC
>NC_141099.1:21883931-22044573 GCF_041138505.1 Cibotium barometz
GGTACCATAGGGATTATGTTTTACACAATCTTTCTTAATATTTTTGAATTTAAAACTCATTCACATGTGTGAAATAGGCACCTCCTTGAAGTCTCCCCCCCCCCCTCCTTACTAAGGTGTCAAAATTGTATGATTACTCCAAAATATCTCATTTTTTTGGTAATATCTCATAGTTTTTAACTAATAATTCTTGTACTCAGTCAACTCTTCATCTTATGTGGGCATTTACTATTTTTTGGGTATTTTCTTTTATTCATTGGATTTATCTCATCCCAACACTTGGATTAATCTTAATGGCCCATAGGAACCTTAATCGGACCATAATCCAAAAATTTCAGAAAATCTTGACCCTTAGGATAAGGTCTTTTAAATCATTTTAAATTGTTTCCTAGTGCACCGTGGAAAATTTATTTTGATTTTTTATTTCAGGGAAACATATTTTTGATATTAGGAGAATTTGTTTATCCAAAAATTGTATGATTACTCCAAAATATCTCATTTTTTGGTAATATCTCATAGTTTTTAACTAATAATTCTTGTACTCAGTCAACTCTTCATCTTATGTGGGCATTTACTATTTTTCGGGTATTTTCTTTTATTCATTGGATTTATCTCATCCCAACACTTGGATTAATCTTAATGGCCCATAGGAACCTTAATCGGACCATAATCCAAAAATTTCAGAAAATCTTGACCCTTAGGATAAGGTCTTTTAAATCATTTTAAATTGTTTCCTAGTGCACCCTGGAAAATTTATTTTGATTTTTTATTTCAAGGAAACATATTTTTGATATTAGGAGAATTTGTTTATCCAAAAATATCCTTGTTCTTGTATTCAGAAATAGGGAATGATTACATGAACAGAAGGGGAGGTTTCTACATGTGTACACCTCAAAAGCTAGAGGGAGGAATCTTACATCCTACCCCACTTAAAAAATGCGAGATGTCCTCATCTCGCAGGTGGAGTATGATCTTTTTCATCTTCTTCTTCTTCTTCAATCGCTTCTAGCGTTACTGCCTTGGAAGTGGATGGCCGATTTGGGAACATCTCTCTTTGACTTCCCCTATTCTGAGGCAAAGGTCTTGCATTACTTTGGATTGAAACTGAGGGTTGGTTAGAGGGTCTACCTCTGGGATTTCCCTGATTTTGGTGGAAAGGAACTTGATTACTCAAGAAGGAAGGAGATGGAGTCTGGAATCTTGGTCCCTAATTTCCCCATCCCAAAAACCTTGATCCAAAAGGAGTTGGGCAATCCATACTGCTATGTCCGAATCCTTGACAGTTATAGCATTTCACTTCCTTGTTCAAGGGTGGAACTCCTGAAGTTGAATTCCAGGGGATTGAGTTCCGGGAAAGGGACCTTTCTTCCATTATGGAGCTTTCCATATTCTGAGCTTGACCTTGTTGTCTCTTAGGTGGTGAAAGGTTGGAATCACCTTCTGGAGCTAGAAATCATTTGATGAAAGATGATGGTGTTGGCTTCGGTGGGACCTTGTCATCAAAGGCCTTGGCGAAATCCTTTGCCATCCGCACTGCTTCGGCCATGGAAACTGGCTTCGCATTCTTCACTAGGATATTCAACGGTTCATTCAGTCCCCGAATGAACCTGGCCACCATCAGCTAATCTTCATCCCAGCGGTGGCGAGTATTTGAGGAGGAGAGTGAACGCTTGGTGATACATTGCAATAATTCTGCTCCCCTGGGTTAACTCTAAGAATTTGTTCATTTTAGTTTCCAAAAAGCCGGGAGGACAGAATCTCTTCCTTAGGTAAATTTTGAGATCATTCCATGTCTGGGTGTTCCGATCCAGACGGTTTGTCTCGCAGTGGTTTCTCCATGCCACTTTGGCTCTTTCTACTATCTTCAGCGTTATTACAAGAGCCATTTTACTTTTCTCGTTGTACCCGCCGGTGACATCAAAGTATTCTTCCATTGCTTCGATCCACTTCTCCACAGCCTCACCCAAGTTTTCCCCTTCACCCTTGAAAGGTCCACGCTGCGATCTATGAAGAGTTTTATGAACATCCAAGTCGAGTTCTTCCTCATCGAGTCGGGGTTATCATCCCTACCACGACGACCTCGATCCATGACCCTATCAATACGAAAATTCTTGTTAAGTCCCTTTATTTACAATTCAAATTTGACTTTAGATCCAGCTGATTCTGGGGTTCTTTAGATTGGTCAGTCCCCTCAAAATCCTAGGATAAAGATCCCTTCTAATAGAAAAACATACAGACTCATTATTAGAGAATAATGAATTCAGAACATATCATTCATATCCTTAACACAATAATAGTCCATCAGACTGAAATTTCCATCTGAACATTCCTCTACGGGAATTTCAATTATGCAGGTTTTCAATTTGACATCCCTTAATTAGATCCACTGGGTCAAGGGTTAACAACAGCATTCTGTCATCACAATCCACTAATCTCATAGTGATTTGCTGAAATCATAGTCGTCATTCCAGTTACTAACATTCTCACTTGGACTTGTCCCATTCATCCTCATTGTGGCTTTGTTCAACTTATCGCCTTTCAACCAAAATTCAGGAATCATCATTTTTCAATCAAAATCCAAATCAACTCATCAATTCTCAACCAAAAATTTAAAATCATATCAACCAGCATTCGAATTCATCATCTGGATAGCATTTTTGCTTATAATTTCAAGGTCTTAGATTTACTCGTATATTATGCCTGTAAAGAGCTACAGTTATACCCTCAGTATATACGGGTAGTCACGGTCGTTGGAATTATAAGGTAAATACCATCATGTCTAGGCCTCAAGCAAGTCAGGGATTCCATACAATTGCGGTACTTCCATCTGAAGACCCAATTACCTATTAATGAATCCTCATTCCGAATATCAATTCGTATGAATTTCATCACACAATTATAACCTTTTACTACTACTTAATAAATTTTTGACATTTCTAGCTTCTCGGTTGATCCATTTTAGCCAACTCGCTTTGATACCAGCTCAAAGATCCCTGCCCCTCCGCGCAATGAATTCCGGGGTGCTGGCAACGGAAGTAGCACTTCTTACGTAGGGCAGAACCTCTCACTCGAGGCCTCGCCCACGAATATCCGGACAAGAGACTAATCTCTCGGTTCTTCAAAAACTGAACCCGGAAAAACTTCCCTCACCCAGAAAGCATGGGCGATTCCTCCATGATATTTTTATTCTAACGTAGTCAAGGTCATCACTAACCAAATTGATCTAACCGAACCCGAAAGTCACATGGTCAGATTAAGGAAAAGACTTGCACTTGGATCATAGAGACCAATGCTTTTTCCCTCATCGAGAGGCAGAGCCGTTGATTCTTTCCATCGACGCACGCGTGGGTATCTTCCACGACCTAGAGCCCGAGCACTGTATGGTCAGCACCCTCTAGGATCCTTCGCAAGTCACCTAGCGCTTCACTCATAGGCTGCTTCCTTGGTCCCTCATCCACCGTACGGAAGCTCACCATTTAAATCGAACTGAGGCTGGTCAAGACCTCAGGTCCGACTGTGCTACGTGAGATGTCCTCCGTTGACTCTCCGTCAGCTGTTGCAAAACTTTATCACTTAGGTCTCCATGACCTCATTGACAAGACGGTCAAAATGCTTCCCAACATTCTTGACATAAAATAGTCATTTAAAAAATAGGTCATAAATATAGTTTCTATAACAAACTCTCGTCTTTCCACATTATTTCACATCAATCCACATTACTTAATCCAAGTCCAATCATATGTATTCCCATCGTCCTTCATCCATTCTCATCCAATTACATCATTTTCCTTCTCATCACATCTTTCCACATTTATACTCATCACATCTCATCCACTCTCATCTACCCATATTCACATCTCATCGCATCACATTCATTCACATCTCATTCATTCATATCTACCCCGATCCACATCACATCACATCCATTTCACCTCACATCTCATTCATTCACATCTATCCTGATTCACATCCCATCACTTCTCATCCATTCACATCTCATTCATTCACATTTAACTTGATTCACATCACATCACTTCTCATCCATTCACATCACATCCATTCACATCACATATCATCCATTCACATGTATCCCAATTTACATCATATCTCATTCATACACATCCCATCTCATTCATTCACATCCATCCAATCATTCACATGCACGACTATCCACATCTATCCATACATTCACATCTATCACTTCACATCACATTCTTTCACAGACACATCCACATCCATTTACTTTCCATCTCACCCTTTCACATATCCTCTCATCTCATTCTCATCTCATCATTCACATCTACATCCATTTACTTCCCATCTCATCCACATTCATTTTTATCACACCACATCCTATCACATCCCATTCACATCCTATCATATCCATTCACATCCTATCGCATCCCATTTACATCTTATCACATCTATTCATATCCTATCACATCCCATTTACATCTTATCACATCCTATCACATCCCATCTACATCTTATCACATCCATTCACATCCTATCGCATCCCATTTACATCTTATCACATCCATTCACATGCTATCACATGCTATCGCATCCCATTCACATATTATTTCCATTTAGTAGCTTTTCCTACTTTGATATCGATAATGGGACTTTTTCAAAATTTTTGCCAATTGTTTGGCTTAGATAAAGGTTCTTTTTCGACGACTATTTTCATATTCTCTCTCAATTTCTCAAATGAATTATATTCAATATTCCTCTTTTGAATAAAAGAATTCATGGGTTTTACAAAAATCAACACTACCCATATTTCCACTTTTGATAAATATTCATAAATTGAATTATACTAAAAATTTCTCTTTTTCGCATTTAATTTCTTGGATCTTAAATATCATGGGAATTCCTCTTTTTACATTTAATTGCTTGAATTCTAAATGTCATGGGAATTCATCTTTTATCATCAAATAAATTTATCTAGAATTCCTCTTTTCTTTAATAAAAATATTCAATATTCTAAATATATCAAGAATTTCTCTTTTTCCATTTACATGACTGAATTCCAAATATGATGGAAATTCCTCTTTCATCTTTTAAATTTATACATGCATAAAATAATTTTAACTAAAATTTCTCTTAAAAATTAAATAAAAATATCCATTAATCCTAATATCACAAGAATTCCACTTTTTCCATTTAAATGATTGAATTCCAAATATGATGGAAATTCCTCTTTTATCATTTAAATTTATTCATGCATAAAATAATTTATCTAGAATTTTTCTTTAATTTTTAAAAAATTTATCCATTATTTTAATATTCTAATTTTTCTCTTTCTCCATTGGAATACATGGATCATTATCATGGGAATTTCCCTTTTATCATAAAAATGAAATTACTAAAAATTCTTCTTTTTCTCTAATTAACTATTTATTCATAAAACATTAAAAATTAGTTTTCCATGGATATGACGAGAATTATTCATTTAACATAGGATGACTAATCCTAGAATATGGTAGGAAGTCCTCTTTTCACATTATGCATAAAAATAATTTATGTGTTAATTTTTAAAAATTCTGCCATAGCTCCGTTGTTGTTATTACTATAATTTTCAATAATTTTGCAAAGCATAAAGTTTAGTAATACAATATGATAGAATAACTATCATTTAGACCAATATCCAATTTATGGACTTAATCCCTAAGTTTATCATAATTTAAGTAACATAAAAGCATTAAAAAGCCACTTCTTTGGCCTCTAGCTTGACTAGCATAGAGTTTGCTTTTAGAATTAAGAATTGCTCCATGAGAAGCATCATTTGAATAGAGAATTGGTCATAGGAATGACCATTCTTTGGGGGAGAGAGAGACATGCTTAAAAAACATTCTAATTAAGCATAAATGTAAACTTTATGTGATTAATCATTAAAATTCATTAGAGACCGAGACCTGGTGCTGTTGTACATATTACATGTGAATGAAGTAATAGAAAATTATGTGGAAGAAAAGGGTGAAAATGCGGAAGTAGCAGACAAACAAATGAAGAAAAAAGAAGAAGATTCCACAAAAATAGAGGGCTCAAACCTGAGTAAAACCTTGCAGGAGAAAGCCTTAGGTTTGAGCAAATTCTAAATTCTTCCAGCATAGCATCAACTTAAAAGAGAGAGCTATACCTGTCAGGCAGCAGAGGTATAGAAAGAACCCAAACTATGCAAAGCAAGTCAAAGAGGAAATTGACAAACTGCTGAGGGTGGTTTTCATCGTGCAAGTGGAAAAAGCTTCTTGGATATCCCGATTGTAGTGGTTTCCAAAAAGAACATGAAAATCAAAATCTGTGTGGACTACCGTAAGCTGAATGTGACAACTAACTCAGATCCCTTTCCAGTTCTGTTCATCGACTCCTAGAGGAGGTAGCCAAAAAGGATATGTACTCTATTTTGGATGGTTTCAGTGGGTACAACCAGGTGAAGATGGCTCCAGAAGACAGGGAGAAGACCGCCATCATCCATTGAATGGGGTGGCTTCGTGGTGGCAACCGTCATGATGTTTGGCTTGAAAAATGCACCTGCTACTTTCTAGAGAATATGGTGCAGGAGATTGTCTATGACTACCTGACAGATTTCATGAAGGCTTTTATGGATGATTTCAATGTGTCTAGAGACAAGGAAAAACACATCTATCATTTGAGGCTATATGTATGCAGAAATGCAAAGATACAAGGCTGAAGCTAAATCTGATCAAGTGTGCTTTTGCAGTAAAATCAGGAACACAGTTAGGACACATTGTGTTAACCCAAGGATTGTGGCTATAGATCTAGCTAAGGAGTAGGCCATATCTGAAATTTCTGCTCCTCAGAACATTAAGCAACTTGGAAGGTTCCTTGGTAAGATGAAATGGCCTGCTAGATTTTTGAAATATCTAGCACATGTAGCTTACCCATTGTATGCACTTACCAACAAGGATGCAAAGTATGAATGCACTTACCAACAAGGATGCAAAGTATGAATGGAGTCTGAAGTGCCAAAAGGCATTGCAATGGCTGAAGAGCATGGTGTCATCTACACCAGTAATGATCAATCCTAAATGGAATCTAATGTTCCATGTGTATGTAGATGCGTCAGACAAAGCAATGGGTAGTGCACTGATGAAGGAAAAGCAAAAAGGATATATGCAACCCATCCATTATGCTAGAAAAACCCTCACAAGGGCAAAAATGAACTATAGCACAACAGAGCGTGAAGCCCTTTCAATGATCTATGCCGTGAACAAGTTTTGACACATCTCTTGGGAAATAAATTTGTTTTCCATGTGGACTAATAAGCCCTCATTTATCTTGTGAACAAAGCTTTTCTAGTGGAAACATGATAAGATGGATGCTCCTACTTCAAGAATTTGAGTTCACCATCTATCCCACACACGGAAAAGAAAATACAGTGGTAGACTTTTTCTCTGGAGAACCTACTTTGGATGGTGTAGACGATCAACTCCCAGATACCAACTTATTTATAGTAGTAGCAGCTCACGTAAAAGAAAACTAGTATTATGATATGATGCTGTTTCTGGAAGATGGGACTTTTCCGAACGGGTACACTACTAACAGGAAGAAGAGAATTTTCCAAAAAGTAGAAATTTCACCATGATTACTGGGCAACTCTACAAAATAAGCATAGACCAAATCCTACGCAGATGTGTCCCGGATCATAAGCAGCAAGCAGTGTTAAGAGAAACACACTGTGATATAACCAGAGGACACATGGGCGAAGAAATAACAGCCCAAAAAATTTTGCAAGCAAGCCTGTGGTGGTGGCCAACTGGCATGAGGGATGCCAACAGTGAAGCAAAGCAGTGTGATGTCTGTCAGCGGATGGGTCAACCCAGAGATTCCGATAGATTCCCCATCTCACCTATACTACCGCTATCTCCATTCATGAAGTGGGGATTGGATTTTGTTGGACCAATCAAGCCACCCACAAAAGGCAACAGATGTGAGTACATCATTGTGGCCTAGTGACTATTTCACTAAGTGGCCGAAAGCTAAAACTCTAAAGAGCAACTCTGTAGAGGAGGTGGTGAAGTTCCTCTTCAAGGGCATCATTGCTAGTAGGCATGGGTTGCTGGTGGAAATGGTCAGTGAGACCAGGGCCTGCATTTCATGAAAAATTAATGAAAGGGTCGATGGAGAGATACCTGATCAATCACAAGAAGTCCTCACCCTATTACCCACAATGCAATGGCCAGGAGGAATCTACCAACAAGGTTCTAACCAAAATTCTAAAAAAAATTTATAAATGCTAACAAAAATGATTGGGACCAGAAGCTAGATGCTGCCCATATGGGCATTCCGCACATCCTACAAAGTCTCAACTGGGCAAACACCATGGTTTGGAAGTAGTAATGCCTATGAAATTTGTGGTGGGCCCAGTCTGAAAGTGGCCTTCCAAGAGAAGCTACCAATGGAATAATTGGAGGAGCATAGAATACAAGAACTCCTTGCCTTAGAGGAAGGAAGGCAAATAAGCTCTCTACAGGCTGAGATAGTGCATCAGAGAAGAAAGGTTTGGAATGCACATGATTTTTGAGAAAGGACACCTTGTGTTGGTCTACAATTCCAATCTGGGATCTCACCCTAGAAAGTTCAAAATCCAGTGGGGATAAGACCATTCATAGTAAAAGACCCGGCTAGCCATAATGCCTTTACCTTAGAAAACTTGGATGGTAAACCTTTTCCAAAGATAGTAAATGGCTTCAGGATGAGAAAATACAAGGGCCAACCGATGGTAATTATACTAGAAGAAGGAGAATCAAAGGACCAAGAGCCGGTATTGAGCATATGCTGTGGCATGATCTCACTAGTGGAGGTGGATGTGGAAAATTAAAAAAACCACAAAGCCGCTGTGGAAGGGTGGCCAGTCTGCAAAAGCTCAAATTTTTACAAGGATTCAAACTCAGGTCAGTAAAAAATCAAGTAACCAGGTGTATGCCGACGCGATCCACGTCAACAAGCCAAAAAGCCATGATGTCAGCATAAGCAGCTGCATGGAGGACAAGTGTCACAACATCATTAAAACTCCACTTGCATTGGTAAGACGAGAAGACAAAAAGGATGCTTTAATACCATTAAGTTGAGATGGTGGGAATGATATGAAACAAGGGTCACATCACATCAAAAATTGGGAAGCCGAAAATGACAATGCCCCAAAAAAGGAAGAGAAAAGGAAAAAACATCACAAAAAACGAGCTCAAGGAGTCTAAACACGCACATTCACAATCTGCCCTCTTGCTCACTGTGAGACCCCTCTGCCCCCTGTGTGCACCAGATTCCCGGTTGCAGCGGAAGTAGCTTCCTCTTGTGCGGGGCAGGGTTTCCCACTTGGGGCCTCGCCCTCGAATGTCCGAACACGAGACTAATCTGGTGGTCATTCCAAAACCAAAACCGGAAAAATTTCCCTTGCCAAAGAAAACGGGGACGATTCCACATTTTTTATTTTCTTAACAAATTTTCTAACGGGGTCAAGAGTCTAAACTATCCTTCACCTGATTAAACTAGATAGAAGGAAAACTATCACTGACTTAGTTTGAAGAAATCAACGCTTTTTTCCTAATCGAAATTAGGCACAGTCTCGTTGATCTAATCATTTGAGAAAATAATTCACTCAGATTGTAACATTCAATCCTTATCACAATAATGGTCCATTAGACCGAAATTTCTATCTGAACAGTCCATGGAAATTTTCAATTATACAGATTTTTAATTTGACATCCCTTAACTTGATCCACTGGGTCAAGTGTTAATAGCAGCAATCTGCCAGCACAATCCAATAATCTCATAGTGATTTTTTGAAGTCATTAACATCATTCCAGCTACGAACATCATCACAGGGACTCGTCCCATTCATCCTCATTGTGGTTTTGCTTAGTTTATTACATTTTAACCAAAATTCAAGAATCTTTATTTTTCAATCAGAATCCAAATCAACTCATCAGTTCTCAACCAAAATTTAAAATCATATCAACCACATTCGAATTCGTTGTCTGGATAGTATTAATGCTTATATATTCAAGTCTTAGATTTACTCGTATATACTACCAGTAAAGAGATGCAGAAATACCCTCGGTATATACGGGTAGTCACGGTCCTTGGAACTATAAGGTAAATACCATCATGTCTAGGCCTCAAGCAAGTCAGGATTCTATACATTTGCGGTACTTCCATCTGAAGACCCAATTATCAATTTACGAATTTCAGTTTGAATATCAAATTGTATGAATTTTATATCATAATTACAACCTTTTACTGCTTCTTCATAAATTTTGACATTTTTGGCTTCTCGGTTGATCCTCATTAGCCAATTTGCTCTGATACCAGCTGTGAGGTCCCTATCCCCACCGCACAACGAATTCAGGGGTGCTAGCAGCGAAAGTAGCACTTCTTGCGCGGGGCAAGGTCCCACACTCGGGGCCTTGCCCACGGATATCCGGACAAGAGACTAATCCATCGGTTCTTCCAAAACCGAACCCGAAAAAACTTCCCTTGCCCGGAAAGCACGGGCGATTCCTCCAGGATAACTTTTCTCTAATGTAGTCAAAAGCCTTAACTAACTGAACTAATTTGACCGAACCCGTAAGTCCCATAGTCAGATCAGGGAAAAGATTGTACTTGGATCATAGAGACCAACGCTTTTTTCGTCATTGAGAGGCACAACCGTTGATTCTTTTCCATAGAACAATTTTTGTTCGGGATTTACTTCATCTATCGAACCAGAACAGAATTGAGTCTCAATTTAGGGATCTATCACTCCAGCCTAACCCCATCCAGTCCCATGGGTTAGCCAACTGCCCAACCACTGTAGTGATGGGATCCAATTAAGAATTTGGTTAGGTTGTCCCGGGTACTAGGGAAAAGAGTTTCCAGGCCCCCTAGCTGGATATTCATGCAAACTTAAAACTAGTCACACCACTTACACACCCAATATAAAAGTGCCTTTTTCACAAATTCAACAGTCTTTAAAACAATCATTTAATGAAACCATAGTGTCACTGATCATAATCCTCTAATTATCCAGTTGAATCCTTATTTCCAAACATTCCTTCATCGATGTACCTATGGCATCATTGGCAACCTGAATGCTCACCCCCTGTCCACTCAGGGGCCTTTTCGATAGTTCCTAGCTCATAGTAACCGGCAAGTATTCACTTTAACAAAAATAGAGTCTCCGTCGAAGATCAGGAAGATCAACCAACAGATCCATATAAAAGAGCCATGGACTCATCCGTTTAGGACCAACAAGGTCAATCAACCAGATCCATGCCCAAATTCAGAAAACAACTCTTATTCCTTGTTCCAATATCTTTCCCGATGTACGTGTGGGTATCTTCGGTGACCCAGAGCCTGAGCACCGCATGGTCAGCACCCTCTAGGATCCTTCGCAGGTCACCTAGCGCTTCACTCATAGGCCGCTTCCTTGGTCCCTCATCCACTGTACCGGAAGCTCACCATTTAAATCAAACCAAGGCTCGTCAAGACCTTGGCCGACCTTGCTACGCGAGACGTCCTCTGTTGACTCTCCGTCAGCAGCAATTGCAACTTTAACAGATAGGTCTCCACGACCTCATTCACAAGACGGTCAAAATGCTGCCCCAGCATTCTTGACATAAAATAGTCATTTCAAAACAGATTTCACATACAAATATAGTTCCAACAATATTTCCATCTTTTCTCATCACTCCACATCCTTTCACATTAGTCCCCATCTTTTCTCATCTTCCCACAATTTTTTTTTTCGATCCCTATCACATCACATCATTCCCACATCCAATCGCATCATCCAAACATCAATCCACATCATCCATACATCCATCCACATCAATCCACATCATCCATACATCCATCCACATCAATCCACATTATCCACACATCCATCCACATCTTCCATACATCCATCCACATCAATCCACACGTCAATCCACATCATCCATACATCCATCCACATCAATCCACATTATCCACATATCATCCATACATCCATTCACGTCAATCCACATTATCCATACATCCATTCACGTCAATCCACATTACCCCACACATCAATCCACATCATCCATACATCCATCCACATTAATCCACATTAACCACACATCAACCCACATCAATCCACATTCATTTCATAAGTATTCCCATTCTCATCTAATCACATCTTTTTCTATCACATCACTTATTTCCTCATTTATCCTCATCAGATCTCATCCACTTGCATCTATCCATACATCTCATCACTTCACATACATTAATATCTATCCAGTTTACATCGCATCTTATCACATCCATTTCACATCACATCTCATTCATTCACATCCTGATTCACATGCTAACACATTCATTCACGTCCCTTATCGTTCATTCACATCTTGATTCACATCACATCACATCCATTCACATCCCTTATCATTCATTCATGTCTTGATTCACATGCTATTACATTCATTCACGTCCTATATCATTCATTCACATCCCGATTCACATGCTAACGCATTCATTCACATCCTATATCATTCATTCACATCCCGATTCACATGCTAACACATTCATTCACATCCTATATCATTCATTTACATCCTGATTCACATGACATCACATCCATTCACATCCCTTATCATTCATTTACATCCTGATTCACATGACATCACATCCATTCACATCCCTTATCATTCATTCACATCTCGATTCACGTGCTATCACATTCATTCACACCTATATCATTCATTCACATCCTGATTCACATGCTAACACATTCATTCACATCCTATATCATTCATTTTCATCTTGATTCACATGACATCACATCTCATCTATTCATTCACATTTATCTGATTCACATCACATCACATCCATTCACATCCCTTATCATTCATTCATATCCCGATTCACATCCTATATCATTCATTCACATCCCGATTCACATGCCAACACATTCATTCACATCCTATATCATTCATTTACATCCTGATTCACATGACATCACATCTCATCTATTCATTCACATTTATCTGATTCACATCACATCACATCCATTCATATCCCTTATCATTCATTCACATCTTGATTCACATCCTATATCATTCATTCACATCCCCATTCACAACACATTCATTCACATCCTATATCATTCATTTACATCCTGATTCACATGACATCACATCTCATCTATTCATTCACATTTATCTGATTCACATCACATCTCATCACATCTATTTACCTCTCATTCTCATCACTTCTATTCTCATCACATCCATTCTCTATTCATTCTCATCTATCTGATTCATATCACATCTATTTATAGAATGTAAGAGAATTATTATTTTTTATATAAAGATTCTTTACGCATCTATTTATGCATAAGAACAACTTCAGTGGGAAATAACACTTTTATAAAAATCCGTTTATGCATCTATTTATGCATAAATTCAATTTTAAGGAGAATAACACTTTCGAAATAAAAATGAATCTTTTATGCATCTTTCTATGCATAAATTCAATTTTAATGAGAATAACTCTTTTGAAATAAAAATAAATTTCTTTATGCATCTTTCCATGCATAAAATCAAAGTTAATGAGAATAACTCTTTTGAAATAAAAATAAATTTCTTTATGCATCTTTTCATGCATAAAATCAAAATTAATGAGATTAACTCTTTTGAAATAAAAATAAATGTCTTTATGCATCTTTCCATGCATAAAATCAAAATTAATGAGAGTAACTCTTTTGAAAAAAAAATAAATTTCTTTATGCATCTTTCTATGCATAAAATCAAAATTCATGAGAGTAACTCTTTTGAAATAAAAATAAATTTCTTTATGCATCTTTCTATGCATAAAATCAAAATTCATGAGAGTAACTCTTTTGAAATAAAAATAAATTTCTTTATGCATCTTTCTATGCATAAAATCAAAATTTGATGAAAGTAATGCTTTTATAATTAAAAGAATTTATTATGCATCTATTTATGCATAAATTCAATTTTAATAAAAGTAACTTTTTTATAATTAAAAAAAATCTTTTATGCACCTATTTATACATAAAAATCAATTTTGAAGAAAGTAACACTTTTATAATCAAAATATTCCCAATATGCATCTTTCTATGCATAGAAATTAATTCTAATGAAAATAATACTTTTATAAAAAAATATTTCTAATGTGCATTTTTCTATGCATAGAATAAAAATAACACTTTTAGAATACACAAGCGGTGGGGATTACTCTTTTTGAATAATAGAAAGATAAAACTTACTTCACCAAATTTAAGAAAATTTTGCCATAACCTCCTTTGTATGGCTGACCATTTTTCAAAATTTTCACTCAAATTTACTAGAAATTATCCAAGATGATTTAAATCATTCTAATCTAATTGATTTCCACTTTATTAAGAGTAAACAATATGAAAAGTTTAATTCCATCAATTTGATTACACATCTGGGATAAAGAAAGGCTGAATTCAATAATGAAGAGACGGCGAAAAGCCTTTCTAGCAAGCCATAACATCCATTTTCATTTTAAAGAAAGCAAAAATCAGAAAACCATAAAATAGAATAAGAAAAAGTAGAATTTCTAACTTACTAGGAGTTTTGTGAGCTTTCCTTTGGCTTGATGGTTTGAGGCCTTTCTATTTGACCATCAGTCTCGGGGGGTGGTAAGCTGTGCTAAGATCCAAGAAAGTTCCTACTGCTTCGAAGAATGCTTTCCAGAATCTTGATGTGAATTTGGGATCTCGATCACTTACTAATCTCCTCGGTAGGCCATGCAATCTGAAGATTTCTTTGAGGAACACTATAGCCACATCCAGTGTTTCTTTTACTGGAATCAAATGGGCAACTTTGGTTAGTCTGTCAACTACCACGAAGATGGAGTTGTAACCTAATTGCACTAAAGGTAGTCCAGTAATAAAATCCATACTGATACATTCCCATTTTATTTGGGGGATGTCTAATGGATGTAGCTTCCCAGGCATTTTTACTCTCTCGGCTTTGACTTTCTGACATATCAGGCATTGACGTACATGATTAAGTACGTCCTGATAGCCCTGGTAGTTCAAGCTCCAACTATGGCAGGTGTGAACTCATCAGGGTGGAGGGCAGTGTGGAGAAGATGAAGTTTGACAAGTTGCAAAGAGGATGGGTCCCAGAAGTAAAGGAGCTGCATGGGTATGGTATGGTGGCACATAGTGGATGCCACCAACAAATACAGCTGGAGAGCGAGCGTTGTAGAGAGAGACAAAGTGTTTTTTCCTGTAAGATTCTTCCTTAGCCTAAATATCATGTAAGCCTCTACTTCAATCCCTTGTAATCATTCTATGATTCTTAATACAAGAAAATATAAATTTTTCTTGTTTTGCCTAGTGAGATAAAAAAATTCTAGAGAGTGGTAAATCAAAATTGGGATATTTTTGGATAAATATATTCTTCAAATATCATAAAAATGTTTCCCTGAAATAGAAAATCAAAATAGATTTTCCAAGGTGCAATTGGAATTAATTAAAGTTGATTCAGAAGACCTTAGCCTAAGGGTCCAGATTTTTGGAATTTTTTTTCCATGGTCCAATTAAGGTTCCTATGGAGCAATAAGATTAATCCAAGTGTTGGGACAAGATAAATCCAAAGAATAAAAGACAATACCCAAAAATGAGTAAATGCCCACATAAGATGAAGAGTTGACCAAGTACTAGGTTTATAGTTAAAAATTATGGTGTATTAATAAAAAAATGAGATATTTTAGAGTAATCATTCATTTTTGACACATGTGTAAGGAAAAGGGAGACCTTCAAGGAGGCACCTATTTCACATGCTTGGATGAGTTTAAAAATAAAAAATAATAGGATATTTTTATCTCTCCTCTCTCCTAAATCAAACCAAATCTAAAAGGGAGCCAAACTGGTCCAAAACTTGTCCAAATTCAGCCAAACTGAAGCTGGAAAATTCGAGAACTCAATTGGACTCAGTTAGTGGCATGCCTGTCCTATAAATAAACCCTCATTCCTTTGTATTATTATCTATGAATTAAACTATGCCGGTATTACTCTAAACTAAGCTTAATTTCTATTATCCTCTAAAAACCTCTACAAAATTGAAGAGATTGGAGTTTCTCTCTCTCTTCAATCTTCCTTGGTGACTCCTATGACATACCAAACCAATTGATTGGTTGGGGGCCTCTACAGAGTGACTAAAGAATCAAGCATTTTAGGAGGTAAAGAGTGGATTATGGTCTTTTTTCTATAATTTCTAAATGTTTCTTTCTTCTCAACCCCTCTCAAGCTTGAGAAGCTTTAATTTGAATGGCTTTTGAATATTATTGAAATGTTTTAATGTATTGTAATAAAGAAACACATAAATTTCCATTTATGCTTAATTTTAATGGTTTTTAAGCATTTCTCTCTCTCCCCCCAAAGAAAGGTCATTCCTATGACCTAAATGAAGCTTCTCATTAGGCATTTCTCTAATCCAAAAGTAATTTTTATGCTTGTCTAATTGGAGGCCAAAATAATAGCTTTTACGATATTTATTTCATAGAGAAATTATGAATCAATCCATAAATGGATAATGATCCAATTAGTGGTCATTCTAATCATACTAATAATATTAAACTTCATTCTCTCAATTAAATTGAGAATTATCAGTAATAGCAGCGGAGCTATGGTAAAATTTCTGTAAAATAAACATATAAAACATTTTCATTCATAATATGAAAAGAGGACTTCCTACCATATTCTAGGAATTATCATCCTAGATTAATTGAATGATTCTCATTGTAATCATGAAGAAATTCATTTTTATGATTATGCATAATTAGTAAATTAGGAAAAAGAGAAATTTTTGATAATTTATTTTTATGTTAAAAGAGTAATCTCCAAGACATTGGAAATCCATGTATTCCAATGATTTAGAGAATAAAATTAGAATGCTAAAATAATGTATAATTTATGAAAGATTTTAGTTAAATTTATCTTTTTGTATAGATAAACTTTTATGATGAAAGAGGAATTCCCACCATATTGAAATTCAAATATTTAAATAAGGAAAGTATAATTCCTAGTGCAAAGGAATTAATGAAGATTTTTATTTAATTTTTAAGAGAAAATATAGTTAAATTTATCTTTTTGTATAAATAAATTTTTTATGATGACAGAGGAATTTTCACCATATTGGAATCCAATTAATTAAATGAATAAAGTGTAATTCCTAGTGCAAAGTAATTAATGGAGATTTTTATTTAAGTTTTAAGAGAAAAATTTAATTAAATTTATCTTTTTACATAGATAAGTTTAAACGATAAAAGAGGAATTCCTACTATATTGGAATTCAAATGTTTAGATGAGAAAAGTGGAATTTTTAGCTTAAAGGAATTAATGGTTATTTTTATGTAATTTTTAAGAAGAATTTTAATAGATTTAAGTTAGGGAAAAGAGAAATTCCCATGATAATTGGATTGCACTCATTGAAATGAGAAAAAGAAGGATTTCAAGTTTATTCAAAAAAATAGGTATTGATATTTTAGTTAAAAGATGAGTTTCCATGATAATTGAGAAAAGATAGATAAATGGATAAAATGACGGGTAGATTACCCTCATAAGAGATCAAGGATCCTCATTTTATAAAACTGGGAATTATTGGAAAAAGGGTCTTTGGAACCAATCTCAAACTCGAATCTCACTTGTATTGGAAACTCTGTTTTTCATTCAAAGGACTGTTTGATGCCATAATGCTGGAGGAAGCATTTGGCTTATGTTTTTCTAAAGGAGGTTCGTTGGAACAGCTAGCGGGAGTCATCAAGGGACGTAAAAATGGTGCGCTTCTAGTACGATGGGCGAGGGCCGATGAAGCGGTCCCTGAGTGAAGTGCTAGGACACCTAAGGAGGATCCTAGAGGGTTCTGACCAAGTGATGCACGGGCTCGCGGTTGCTAGGACACCCAGGTGTACGTCGAGGAAGATATCTGATGGTGGACAAAAAGGAAAGGTTTTTGGGAACAAAAATTTGATACTAGATCTCGTTGGTTGGCCAGCTTGAGAGAGTTCAGATGCTGCATTTTTGTAATACAATGGACTTGGAATTTTGGAAAATGATGATCGAAAATATTATGATTTTATTCAAGGATTGTCTTAAAGCCAGTTGAATCTGTTATAAATAGCAATTTCATATTGGGTGTGTATGTGGTATGCCTATTTGATTTTTATATGAATCGCTGGCTAGGGGGCCTGGGAACTCTTTTCCTCCATACCTGGGCAAAAACCCAATCAAATCTTTATAAAGGAATCCCACCAATTCAATGGTCGGGTGGTTGGCTAACCCATGGGCCAGATGGGGCTGGATCGGAGGATTCCTGAGAAACAACTAGATACGATTAGTTACGTTAATCAGTTTAAATCCTGAGAAGACCTTGTTTTGTGGGAAGGGATCATCGGCTGTGCCTCGGAAATGAGGAAAAAAGCGATGATTCCATGGACCAAGTGCAAGTCTCTTCTTGATCTGACCATGTGACTTCAGGCTTGGTTAGATCAGTTTAATTTAGTCAAGACTTGACTCTTTAGAGTAATCTCCTAGTTAAAAGATTTTTCACCTTCCTGGTGGAATCGCCCATGCCTTTCGGGGCGAGGGGAGTCTGAGAGGGGCGGTCTCGGAGGGACCGCCCCTCTCGTGCGGGCGGCCCCGAGTGTACAGGACCCCCGCCCCGCGCGGGAGGCCGACACTGCTTCTGTCGCTGGCAAGAGCCCCAGAGTGGCGGGCAGGTGGGGACCTCACATTTCCTTTCTTTTCTTTTCTTGCCTAAATGAAAAAAATCAAGTTTCACCCTTAACAAAATTAAGAGTGGATTCACACACTTATCCTAAATAAGAAGGATATTCACATGTAAAGTGAATGAACTTAAAGCATGTTCACATACAAGAAGTGAACTTTTTCACGTCCTTGCAAAGCTATCATATAAAAGGACGTTCACATGAAACTCACATGCAATTTTTTGAGAAGGTTTTGGAAATCCCTCCTTAGCCGTAAAAGTTGGGCGGACATCGGCTTTACAAAAGCCACGGTATTTTTCTAATCACATTGAACGGGTTCCCTGCCCTTGCATTGGCATGAAATGGTTGTATTTGTTTCTCATCTCAAATTATGAGGGTACCCTGCCCGAGTCTAGGGAGCTCAAAATGGATGTAATTGTGGTGTGCGTTGATTTGTGCATGCATAGGTATCACACTTCATGGGTTGGTTCCCACCCGAACATTTATGTTCAAATTGGACTCAGTGGTTCCGCTGTGAGAAAGTGGGCTCAAAAAGAACTTCATGTCTAGGATGGTAGACACATGCACGCACACTTGTTGAACACTCCAATTTGCATTGAGCGGGAGTGTTGAGTTTGGCAATGCCAAATTGATGCGGGTGAGAGGTGAGTTGATCAAATTGATTGGAGAGATTGCATGCACACATCCAATTTTACATTGAGGAGGGGTGTTGAAATGTGTAATGTAAAATGAATGTGTTATTTGGTTGAGCATGTGAACACACCCTAAAGGTGCAAGATATTGTAGTGAGATAGGAATTCCACATGTATGGTGTGTGAGTGTTGACCAAAAGAGTGGAAAAGGGAGTGCCACATGGATGATGATGTGTAAAGTGGGATAAGGCTAGAAAGCCTATATCATTGTATGGTTCAATTGAGATATGTAATATAGCTTGTCTCGTGAGTGTGCAATCTCTCTCTCTCTCTCTCATGGAGTTTTTAGTGTGGTATAACCCACCTTAAGTTTTATGCTTAATCTTGTGTCTAATCACCATGATCAATCCCATTTTAGGATTGTTTAACATGTGTAGTGTGGGATGTGTGCGCATGTGAGATATTTCACTATTTTGCTAATATGTCTTATTTGTGATTATTTTGTAGGGTTTTCATTGATTTTCTCTCGCAAGCTCAAGATCTCTCTTGATCTCTCCTGCTCAAGCCCTCCCTCGAGACTCTAATTAGTTTATAATCTCTCCATTAAGTGTCCTAAACACGTCATCTTGGATTTTTTTAATGCATCTTGTTGATTTTGATGTTGCCCCTCGATATGGGATTTGGGTAGGTAGATCCTTCAAGACCATGCTGCTTCCCCCTTATTAGAGTCATGGCGTAAGCATGGGCATGATGATGGCCCATGCTTATGCCATGTAAACCCTAAACCTAAACACTGGCGTCCTTGCATAATCATGTGCATAACCACATTTATTTTTGTGTGTGTAGACCATGGATTTCACATCAAACGACACACCCATATATAACCCCAATATCTCCACCGTGCCTACTCCATAGGCTATGTCCCCCAATTAGTTTTTCAACTTCATCTCCCAAATGAGCTCCGAGTGAAGGGCTATGGCTCAAGCCTATTGTGGGGGAAGGACTGGCACTTCTGCACAGCCATCACAACCTACCACCTCACAAGTCACGTCAAACGGAGACTCCACGAGAAAAGTCACATAAACCCCACCACACAAGTCACGTCGAGCACTCCATGAGACAAGTCACATAAACCCCACCCAAGGCTTTCTTGACTCATTCCAATTGTAGAAGATGGGATCAATTTTGTAAAGTCGTTGTTGTGGTGGCTTCATAGACGCTTCTACTCCTCGGCGTGAGTGCCCACCCATTTCCAGTTGTGAGGGGATACCACGCTCACACTTATCCCGATGCTTTGTCTCACAAAACCCTTCTACCCCCTTTCCGGCTCATTAACGAATATCATGCAGTGGAGGGAAATGTGGTCCTCAATGTCAGAAATGAGATGAAGACTCAAATTCGTGATTTATGCCATATAGTATTTGCCCATGACTTTATGAATACATGGCATAAGCACGATTATGCAAAGAAGGATCACATCATCAATCAATTCAGGAGTGACTTTAGGCTAGTCTCAGGTAATGAAGAGGTCCATCCTAGGTGGATCAAAGATCACATGGTGGATGTCATGAAACGTTGGCATAGTGACATCACACGCAAGGTGAAGATAGGGGGAGAGAAGCCTTGGTATTGTCACTAAGAGATTTGGGGAGAATATGTTACCTAAGCAAGTTTTTGAGTAGTGAAGGGAAAGCCGAGCAAATCCCATCAAACAACCTCCACATAGAAAATAATAGCATCACATTCCAAACAAACATTTTCTAGCATGAAATTTCACTCTAGTTAAAAAGAATAGCATGTAATCTAACTAATGACCCCTCCTACCACAAAACATGGGAACTTAAAAGATGCTATAATTCAGCAAGAAATGTGCGTCCAAGTTGAGGATAATAACAAAATGGACCATCGTATAAGCCATCAAAAAAGCCACATTAACAACATACACAGATTATGTTGGCACATGGCACTGTCTTCCACTAATTGTTGCTTGAAACACCTCCAAATAATAGTATCACATTCCAAACAAGCACACACAAACACAAAATTTCATTATGGTAAAAAATAATAGCATTTAATCCTACTAATGATCCCTTACACTACAAAAATCAAGGGGGGACAGAATACTCTAGCGACAATCAAAGTGTGCAAGTAGAGGCTAATTACAAAAGAACCATCACATAAGCCATCAAAATGTCCACATTAACAACATCTGTAGATTATGTTACCACATGGCATCGTCTACCACTAAGTGCTTGAAATAACTCCACCTTAGTAAGTGCTTGAAATAACTCCACCTTAGTTAGTGCTTCCTAGTGAGCTACTTAATCTAATCCCAAAACCTGAAGTAAATGAAGTAGAAGTGCTTGCATGGTATGTATGCCAGGAACTTGCCCTCTTGTTTTTTAAAACATTCACACATGCAATGCAAAAAGTCTTCTATTAACACCAAGTAGCTCACACCCATTGCTCTAGACTCCTCAGTACTAACGTAAAAGATGTGGAATTCATTATAGAATATAATGGGCTCACGAGAATAACCTATGCAACCAAGGTCCTTCCCTTCTCTACACTCTCACGAAACTCCTTAGTCAAGGTCCTTCCCTTCTCTACACTCTCACGAAACTCCTTAGTCAATCGGGCTCTCCACTCAACAATCTTGCCATCCTTGTATTTTGGACAAAAAGAACTTGGAATTTTTACTGAATTTGCATTGGCTTGAGCTGTTTGCTAAGGTGGTCCTCCACTTTGAAGCAGGAATCCATTTGCTAGGAGCATTTTCACCTCCACGGCCTGCAAACATGTCCCCTCATCTGGCCACACCCTTATAAGCTAGACCAGGTGTGCTAATCATATATCAACATACCAAGAGTGAGTGGAAGTTGAGTTAAAAAACCATACAAACTCACCATCGGGGTATATCCGTCGACCTCGTAAAGCATGGTGCAGGCACTCCATCATTTTTATCTCCATCTCCCTCGTTTACATACATTCCACATCTTCCACTTTGTCCTAGCAAACGCCCAAAGCAAGTCATTGTATTCCCTATCTTTTTCCTTCAAATAGCCCAAAGCGTTTTTGGCACTTTTATTTCGATATGTTCATGTGTTTCCCCTCTTTGTGCACCTTGCTGCTTGTTCACTATAATAGTAACATATTCTGGCCTACGGTTGTCTTCTTCTAAGATGACACTTGGATCTGCATGTATCGGTATTTTTTTGTGAACATTACGCCTATGTATATTTACACGTTAATCTCAAGAGAATTTATCCCCATCTCTTTCATTGATGAGTGTGCCAGATTAACCAGTCTCTTACCTGAAGAAGTACCTTCTCCATGATTGTAAAATTTGTCTGCCATTTCTTTCATCCCTGGTCCATTTCCTTTTGTGTGTTCCTTTCACAAGTATGCACTGTATTTAACACTTTGCAGAATTGCCATTGCCATGTCTGCACCTATTTCCTCATAGAGTGAAAGCTTGCTCTTATAACTGACACTCGCTCTCATGCTTACATATTTAGCCACCGAGAGGTTAGTTGTGGGAGCAAAAATACCAAACTCATCTTGAGTCACAAACCAAGATCCCTAGTGGAATGTCCGAATATCCCACCAAGCCAACCATGTTTCCAATGCTAGAATCTCTCCTTGTATTGCATGTCCTGACCACCAAAATTTCTTGATTTCATTTTTGCAATTCTCAGCCCCAGGACCTTAGATGGTGAGTTCCTCCATTTCCTGCATAAAGATTTATGATTATCATGAAAAGGGGGTCATAAACATTTTTTTATATGATGCACCATGATCTTCTCCCAAGAAAAATGCAAGTTCTTTCCTTCTCTGGCACCCTTTTATTTGCCCCTCCAAAGTAAACACCATGAACTGCAACAACCCAATTTACATTGGCCTTGTCTGCCCATGAATCCCTAGAGTTCTGGTTTTTTTTAAAAGCCATTCTCTTGCACCACATAATTTAGCATCTTCCAAAACTCTATTTGTGCATACCTATCCTCTACTTTAAACTCACATGTAGCTATTGTCAAAAGCTCATGGGACATAAGGGTCATACACATGGATAGACATAATTAGCCAACCAGGGACTCCGTGAGTGGTGGATGTGGTCAAAATGCACCCACATATCCTAAAGATTTCCCCCTTGTCTCATCCTATTAACCAAGTAAAGTCCACATCTAGGACCTTTAGTTGAAATTTTAAATACATGTGGCTGATGTTGGTCACTCAATTATCTCAAGAAAAGCACACTATGGATAAATGGATATCTGCATATGTTTTTTAAATCCAAAACTTCCTCAAGACCCTTTGATATAATGCTTTTGGATCTTTTGGCATCCTCCAAGCATCTTTCTATCCTTGTTTTGTTTGAGAATGGAGTGACATACTTAAGTAGATGTACAAACTCATCTTCACCATCTCTGAACACTGTCAGGCTTCATATCCCCCATCAGCATGTCTAAAAGGACATCTTGCGTCGCAGTTGTCTCCAATTGTTTTGCTGTTGTAAAGAGATTGATTGTAGCATGAGACAACACCTTCTCCTCAATCTCTTATTCAACACTCCTGCTTAGACGCACCTCATAAGGATGATTAAGATTACCAAGATATATATTACATCATGTAGTATAGTCATGGTCTCTTGGGAGACAATAATAAATTACACCAGGGCATGTGGAGTTGCACTCTGGCATTTGTGCACAATGCTTACATGAAATGTTTCCAAACTCTGGACCAATCAATCCCACAAGATACCTTTGTTTTATAATTCCTTTCCACTGCTTCATTTTGATAATGCAACTTAGAGTATAGTAAGAGCACTCAATATTCATGCAACGTAAATGGCCAAAGCATCTACTCAAATGTACGGCACCATCAAAACAATCACAACTGCATGTGACATACTCCACCTTATAGTGACCACCATTATTTTGTTTCATACCAGACATTATAGACTTCATACCACAAGGAGTAGCTCATAATAAGCAATGTAACCATCATACGATGTTGGAAGCTCCACCACCCTCTCAATATTTTTTACATTGTACAAAGCCACGTGCAAAATGTTGTTCAAGGGTAGAAGTTCAATCATGCTCAAGACACTTTTAATCTTGCCACACCAACAACTTCATTATCATCCTCTCCACAGTAACTAGTGTTACATTTGCACCACTGTTAATAAAAACCTTGTAAAACTGGTGAAGTTCAGCATCTAGCACGAAACCTTCTTCTCAATCAGAAAGAATTACTGGCTCTAGCTTTATAAGCTCATGACTCAGAGAGTGGGAGAGAGTGGTTTCAATGCCATTTGTTTTCCTTGTAAATCAAAATATTCCTTTAGAAGATTAAGCTTGATCTCCTTCCATCTGCCTTCAAAAACTAGTGAAAGTTTCTATCTAGCCAAAGGACCATAAATAGTGATGCTTCTACTCATTGTTCTCAAAGGAAACTGCAAAGAACAAGGTCACAAGAACAGAAGAAAAATACTGACTAGGTCACAGACTAGAGGGGAAGGAGGACAAAACACGAAACTACAAGTCAAGAACAAAACCCATTAAGTTATTTTCTTATGTGAGTTGTTCAAACAGTTTTGCAAAAACCAAAAATATAAATTTTATAATTGGTCAAAACAAACATAATAAAATTCCAAAAGCAATATATTCAAAGATAAAATACCAAAAAAGTTGTAATATAGAATGATGGTAAAGAATCCTCAATAATAAGGTGCGCATATATTCAATACAATTGATTATGAAATATATTTTCTAAGTGACACATATATACCAATTCACACCGAAAGTACTTTGTTCAACCCATTTTGGGACAAAGTACATTGGACCAGTCAACACAATGCTCCATGCACTCACCTCAAAAATTGAATTGGCAATGTTATTTATTTTTATGGTCTCAAAGACAAAGTACATTGGACTAGTCCATACAATGATCCATGCACTCACGCCTTAAAAATTGAATTGGCAATGTTATTTATTTTTTTGATCTCAAAGCGTATGCGAGTATGTTGAGTGGAATTAGATAAATGTGTAAGTATGGTTATTTGTGTGTGTGTGTATCAGTTCATATGTATGTGTGCATATGGGTACGTGTGTGTAAGGGAGTGGATTTATGTGTATGTGTGTTTATTTGTCTATGTGTGTAAACAAAGGGTTGGTGTAAACCTCACCATTTGTCATTATTGGTAATAAATCTTTATAGCTACCTCCACCACATGTGATTACATTTACATCATCACGAAAAACATGGGAGAAGATATACCCTGACAAAGGAAAGTTAATACCAAAGAAGAGAACTCTCAAAAATCACACATGAGCAACCAAATAATGAGTAGCTAATTTTTTCTTGTGTTTTTTTAATATATACAATCATATATATATATATATATATATATATATATATATATATATATATATATATATATATATGTATGTATGTATGTATGTATGTATTTATATTTATATATACGATCATATATATATATATATATATATATATATATGTATGTATGTATTTATATTTATATGTATGAATGTATGTATGTAGGTATATATGTGTATATGTATAAATATATATGTGTGTGTGCATGTGTGCGTGTGTGTGTAGATATAAAAAAGCTTTCAAATATATATATGTTTATATGATTTTTAAATAAAACTTCTTAAAAACTCTTCAAAAAAAATCTGAAAAACAAACTATAAAAAATAGAGCTTCAAAAAATAATAATACAATAGTATTTATGATGGCACACAAAACGCAGTCATGCCTTTACCTTGTATTTGAAAATCTCTCTTTTATTGCATCCTTCCAATCCATTGCACTGTGGTTGCCTTCCCAAACATAAAACATCCTCCCTACAAGCATATGCAATTCTGAGATTCTCTAAATATCCTACTCAAACTCCTTATTGATGTCTTGCCAAATAGGATCCATGTATGCCATTATCTCCTCACTAATCATTGTACTCTCTCTAGTACATGTCCACATGGACACTATGAAGGAACCCTTTTCCAGAACATACCCCTTCTTACCAAAATCTGCCTTCAATCCCAACACATCATCTCTCAATCCCTTCACCTTTGCATATGGAAATGCTTGCATAGTGGAACCATTGGACATTGAAAACAACTAAAAAGATTGGTTTTTTGCATTATATCATCTCCCCTATCTATAAAAATTTTATTCTCATCCATGCCATTATCTAGAAGAGCAATCTCAAATCTCATAACATAAGGAACAATTTGCATATTAGCATCTTTTGGTGCCATTTCATTGTCCATCTTAAACTGCTACACGTGCAACCAAACCATCAACTGTATGGCTTTCAACCTCTTCATCTACATCCTGTGCCTCCTGGAAATCTCTCTCAACCACTTTACTAATCTTCTCCAAACTCTCTGAGGGTAGATGATCATGGTTTGTATTCTGTGCCCTCCCCTCTTGCCTTTCTCCCATGCTTGCCTCCACCTCTCCTAGATGATAGACATAGTTTAAATGCTATAAATTTTTTGAATTTGAAATTGGAATGTAACATGGGATACATCTCACGTAAATGTACATCAAAGCATTCTAATCTTATAGCATTAAACACAAACATCAATACACATTAGAGCATCAACACTTGTAACTCCTTAATTTGATGCCAAACACACCACATGTGGTTTATACACATGCTTTTAGTATATCAAGCATAAATAAATTGAACAATGTCACTCAACTTTAGGATATGTCCTCAATAGACACCACCTCATGAGGATAAAGCTTGGTGTTTGGTAAACCATTCCAAAGTTGAGCACATTCTCCAACTAATAAAACAAGAGAATGACTCAAACATGTCATGTCTCCACCATTATAATCTTTGTGCATACACAAAACACATCAAGGAATCAACAAGCAAATGGTGAACCATGGGTTTCTTCAAGATACTCTCTCACTAAAATGTGCTACTATTTCCCAAACCATATAAATATTCCTTACATATATTTAATTCTCTTTTCTTCTTTAAATATGATGTGCATTGTACATTGTACCATTGAGATCCCTATTGCTAGAATGTCAAAGATTACAATTTTCTTGGGATGAGGCCCTTTTGATGAGTCTGGGTTTGTGATGGCATGCAAATGCACCGAGAGATCATCAAATAGGGTCAAAAGGTTTCCATTAGTAGAAGGATACTTGAGCAGCATTGATTTCTTGATCCTCTCTTGGATCTCATCTGGTTTAAACTTTTCCAACTGAGCTCTAGCCTGAGCTATCTTGGTGTATGTGTATGTCAAGTTTCCAAGCACATCCTTGGTAAGACGAGATGGTGAAGAGTTGAAGGAGATGGATGTTTAGGCATCAGCCGGGGGGCAGTAGGATTGGCTAGCCAGGGGACATCTTGTGGTGCACGATCGTTGACCATGAAGAGGATGACGTCTCTTCCAGTGCTAACATCAGTGTCGTGATTCATGGCCATGTCAAAGACATGGTCATGCAACTAAAAACATGGTCATGTCCATGTCAAAGACATAGTCATGCAACTAAAAACATGGCCATGTCTTTGACAAGTCCATGAATCAAGGCATAAAACTTGCCATGGTGTCTAACTACTTGGCCATGGGATTCTTTACTCCACTCGATAACCTCCTCTTCTCATTGGGCCTCTCATATCGTCCCGCCTCAAACAAAGCTTTTCTCTCTACTAGCTAGCTTGCTTTTAATGCCACCTTTGCTTATGCTATTGTGTGTCAGAAATCACGCAATATGTAGTTAACTCGGTTTTTGCAATCACAGTGGGGGTTGTGTTCTTGGGCATTCATGAAGGCTCTTATAGGTTGGAAGGAACCACTGAAAAGCAATACATTCTGGGGTTTGATGTCACCACCATCCATGAGCTGAGAAGTTGAGACTTTGTTGGTGAAAGAGTCGAGTTTGAACATCGGGGGGCGGCCTCCCATGGCCATGTTTTTAGTTGCATGACAATTTCTTTGACATGGCCATGAAAGAAAGCACTGATGTTAGCACTAGAAGAGCCATCATCCTCTTCATGGTCAATGCATAGGATATCCCACACCACAAGATGTGTGCCATTGAACCAATCATCCATGAGCTGAGAAGTTGAATCTTTGTTTGAATTTGCAGATGTCCTTGGAGAGGCTACAATTCTAATTTGGCATGAGGTATATCCACAGTCCCTCAAGAGGCACATTGGCGAGATTACATGGGGAAACATTACTCCAGCACCACGAGATGGAAATTGAACCGACCCAACCATGCAAAGCAATGGCCATGAAAAGACAAGATGCAGCCACCATCCATGGAGGTACCTCTTCTTTGCGACCCCTCTCACATCTCCTCATCATACCACTAAGTTTGAAGTCCAATTCAAGGGCTGCTGATGTCAAGTTATGTGTCTGCTTTACGTCCTCGGCCCCCCCACACACCCAAGAATGAGATCCTTCTACTATTTTACTCAACAAAACAGCCATACTGGCTAAGTACAAACCATACTCGCTAAGTACAAACCATAGAGGGGAGTCGTCAAGAAAACTAAA
Source organism: Cibotium barometz (assembly GCF_041138505.1). Lineage (NCBI taxonomy): Eukaryota > Viridiplantae > Streptophyta > Polypodiopsida > Cyatheales > Cibotiaceae > Cibotium > Cibotium barometz. The sequence continues at coordinate 21,912,871 of NC_141099.1, forward strand.
AAAAGGCCTGGGGGCTTTTTCTTGCATCATGTTGGAGGAGGTTGTTGAGTGTCGTATGGCTTGAGGTTAGAGTTTGAAAATCTATGGAGATGAAGAGGGAGTGATGACAACAAATTTTGTTTTGAAAAAAACACAAAAATTGGCCTGTCATTTTTTAAGCTTTTGTTTAAACTTTTTTAATATCCTTTTGAAAAGCTTTTTTAAAGATTTTGAAAAGCTTTTTTAAATATTTTGATAGCTTTGTTTGAAGTGTTTTTAAAATCATATATAACTATGTTATATAATAAACTTTTGAAGCTATTTTTAAAGCATATATATATAGATAAGAGTGAGTGAGATTTCACTTCTATCGAGCTTGCAATGGCGGACAAACTAGTGAGTATATATTTGTCTTTCTTTATTTATGAACTATACAAATATTTGGAAGTTCACTCATTGGATCTAAAATGGTCACCTTTGGATATATGTATGGGCCATGTCCTTGTGTCTCCTAACACATGGATAAGATAACAAAAGAAACTTTTACAAATTTTTTTAATTTTTTGGTCTTGGTCTTCAATGAGAATTTTATATTTTATATTGTTTCCTTTTTGAATACTCATGCTTTGGTTCGGACAACATTGCGAGATGAGATAGTGAATTGTGCAAACATTTGTGCTGCAAATCATGAGGACTACTTAAAGGATCTGCCTGATAGAGAGATAGGAGACTGATAGCTCAGATTAGAAGGAAATACACTAAGGGTGCAGAGCCATGGTACCCTCTTACTTGCAGATATCTTGGAAAGCTTGTATACAATGTGAATTATTATTATGATGCCATCATTTATTAATTATAACATTCTCATCTTTGTTGTATGCATCAAATCTTTGTCGATGTTTGTAGAATTATATGGTAGTGATGTGTGTGAACACACTTAGGACCACCGAGGCACTTTTTCCCTCACTAGGAGGTTTTTTTCCCCTGTGAATATGTACACTCTCTTATCTACTCATTTTGGGGTATGTACTTATCTTTTGTATCTGGCACACATTTGTTCATTCTAATCTAGTGAGTTTGTGTGCTCTCAAGCTTCTCTATCTTGTGTGTGTGTGCATTGTTGCAGCCTTAACCCTAATTCTTCCAACAATTGGTATCAGAACTAGCCTCCTTGACACTTGATCTAGTAGTCTGCCTCCCCCTTCACGACTCTATTTTTTTTGTTTTTGATTGAGATACCCTCTTAGGAGAAGAGGAATACAAAGTATACTGAGTTTTTGGGGTCTGCACCGTGATTCGTATATGCATTTCAAGTGCGTTTTGGGCACCGTAAGGTTACTGTAGACGTTCTGGAGAGGCAACATTTTGGATTGGTTCTGTTCGATTTTTGGGTGTTTGGGCTGTGTAGCAAAAAAGATTTGGTGTGCAACAACATCTACAGTTTCTTCAACAACATCAACCATCATACTTTTGCCAGTAACACCCTAATCTCTACTCTGTTATTTTTAATACACTTTGCAGGTGATTCAATCAGTTTGGTAGCCATCCAAGATTGCATTCAGTGAATATTGAGTACTTGCAGTGTGTTGAAAGATTTTACATTTGGTAGAAATTCATGGCTGGTAGTAGTGATGTATTCAACATGTTGTTTGCTGAGGACAAACTTGATGGGACTAACTACCCATTGTGGTCCTATATGATGAGGCATGTAGTGGTTGCTAAAGGCCTTTGGAATGTGGTCAGTGGTAGTGAAACTTGTCCTGTTTCAAAACTACCAGTGCAACCAGGTGCTACAAGTACATCTAAAGTAGAATCTGATACAGATGTGGCTTCTCCACATGCACCACCAGTACCTCCCACTACTACTAAAAAATGAGATGGGATGGAGAAGATGCACATGCATTGCTTGCACTTTTTGTGAAGTAAAGCATTATTCCTCATATTCGATCATGTAAGACTTCAAAATAGGCATGGGATACACTTGCTGCATTATACCAGGTGCGCAATGAAGTACATGTTGCATATCTACGCAAACAGTTGGAGTCTGAGCACATGAATGAGGGAGACTCAATGGAAAACTTATTGACCAAGATCAGAGATTTTAAGGAGCAACTTGCTAGTGTGGATGAGATATATCTTGATAGCACATTGGTGCCCAAAGTTCTCAATGCATTACCGGATTCTTATCAGAGTTTTGCCTCTATCCTTAGACTCGTGATGATGAAGGGAAATCCAAATGCCCTTACATTTGATGAGCTGGTTTCAGTACTCTTGCAAGAAGAGCAGTCTAGTCAAAACACATCTAATATGCGAGTTGGTGACCAAGCTTTTGTTGCCAATTAGAAAGGCAAAGGTTAAACTTCTTTGCATGGTGGCTATAAGACAAAATCAGAATCCTCAGGTAAGGATGTAGAGAAAGAAGGTGATAAGCCTAAAAAGAAGGGCAAGTGTCACTATTGCAAGAAACCAAGGCAATACATACATGAGTGCAAGAAAAGGAAAGAGAATGAGAAAAAGAAAAAATCGGGCATGGCTGTGGCTAATGTAGCTGCACCAAGTGTAGAGAAGAAGGAAACTATAAGTTTTACTCAAGATGATTGGGCATGGACTGTACATTGCAGTTATGACCCTTCTGTTCATGATGTATGCATGTCAATGGCAGAATCAGATGCTTGGTACTTTGACAGTGGTGCTAGCAAGCACATTACTTCAAAAAAAAAATTTATCATCTCTAGAATCTGTCCCAAGTGCAGGAACTGTCACATGTGAAAAAGGTTCCTTATATCCTGTCAAAGGAGTTTGTGAGACCCCTCTGCCCCCTTCACGCATTCCTGGTTGCTAGCAAGCGGAAGTAGCTTCCTCTTGCGCGGGGGTAGGGTTTTCCACTCGGGGCCTCGCCCTCAAATGTCCGGACATGACTGGTAGTCATTCTGAAACCGAAACCGGGAAAATTTTCCTTGCCCGACGATTCCACCTTTTTGATTTTCTTAATGAATTTTCTAACGGGTTCAACAGATTAAACTATCCTTCACCTAATTAAACCAGATAGAAGGAAAACTATCACACTGACTTAATTTGAAAAAATTAATGCTTTTTTTCTAACCAAAATTAGGTAGCACAGCCGTTGATCTAATCATTTGAGGAAATCAACGCTTTTTTCCTAACCGAAGTTAGTAGACATAGCCATTGATCTACTCATTTGAGAAATTCTTCAGGTTTTTATTTAACTACTCGAATTCTAAGTGTATTCCTATTATTTTAATTTAATTATTAAAACTCCACTGATTCCAACCTAACCCCATCCGGCCCATGGGTTAGCCACCACAATTACTCACCCACCCATAATTGAATGCCTTTCTTAACTTTTGCTTTCGAATACAGATACGCACACACTCCTCTTTAAAACTTTAACATATAAAATAATCCATTGACAAACAATTATTGGTTAAAGATGTCATAACTCAAAAATTTCTTCGAGTCCCTTGTTTCTCAAAAAATAGTATCACTCTAGACTCTCTGTTGAGACGAACTGGTCAGCACAACGAGATCCAGTAATAACAGATTACAATAATCATTTTGTCCATCATACATATCTTCCAATATCATTCTGGACTCTCCGTTGAGACCAATTGGTCAGCAACAACGAGATCCAGTAATAACAGGTTATAATAATCATTTTGTCCATCATACATATCTTCCACGACATATGCATGGGTGTCCTAGGTACCGCGAGCCCGTGCATCGCCTGGTCAAAACCCTCCAAGATCCTCCTTAGGTGTCCTGGCACTTTACTCAGGGACCGCTTCGTCGGCCCTCGCCCATTGTAACAGAAGCGCACCATTTTTCAACCATACCGAGGCCGCGTGAGCCGTCCTTTGAACACTCCCTGCTAGCTGTTGCAACTGAACTTCCCTTAGAAAAATATATACCAAATGCTCCCTCCAGCATTCTGGCATAAGACAGTCCTTTAAGAAAACAGGGTTTCTATGTAAGCTTTCAGTTTGATTTACTTTTGAATACAAGGAGTATTTCTTAAATCAGTATCCCCAAAACTTCTTGATTGGAATTCTGAATTTCATACCAGAATTCCTCAAATTCTATAACCTTGATCCACATCAATTCGAAGGGTCTCAAACTTAGTTTAAGATTCGGCGGGAGTTTTGAGTGTATTTTTCTAAAGTGGTCACACATTCTTTCCTCGAAACTGACGAAAGAGTTTGGTCTTGGTCATAGTTTGATTGAAGGTTTGAGTCGGATATGACTTTTATTCATTTATCAAATACTCATAGAATTTAAACATAGAATTTAAGAGAATTCTAATTTTGATATAAAAATTCTTTATGCATCTATTTATGCATAAAAATCAACTTCAATGGGAATAATACTTTTATTAAAAAAATCCTTTTATGCTTCTATTTATGCATAAAATCAAATTTAATAGGAATAACACTTTTAAAATAAAAAGGATTTCTTTATGCATCTATTTATGCATAAAAAACAATTTTTATAAGAATAACGCTTTTATAATTAAAAAAATTCCTTTATGCATCTTTCTATGCATAAAAATCAACTTTAATAAGAGTAACTCTTTTGAAATTAAAAATATTCCTTTATGCATTATTCTATGCATAAAAATCAATTTTAATAAGAAAAACACTTTTGTAATAAAATTCCTTTATGCATCTTTATATGCATAAAAAACATTTTTAATAAGAATAACACTTTTGTAATAAAAAAACTCCTTTATGCATCTTTCTATGCATAAAAATCAATTTTAATAAGAATAACACTTTTGTAATAAAAGAAATTCCTTTATGCATCTTTCTATGCATAAAAATCAATTTTAATAAGAATAACACTTTTGTAATAAAAGAAATTCCTTAATGCATCTTTCTATGCATAAAAATCAAATTTAATAAGAATTACACTTTTGTAATAAAAAAATTTCCTTTATGCATCTTTCTATGCATAGAAATCAATTTAAATAAGAATAATACTTTTGTAATAAAAAAAATCCTTTATGCATCTTTCTAACCCTTATACTCAGCTGGAGCATGGATGACAGAGAATTGACGATTTGGCCCTTGGTTTTCAATCGCGGCATAGATCTGAACTCTTTTCTCTTCCACTACTTCTGCTATTAACTGCTCTGGCTGCTGCCTGCAGATTGGGGCAGAACTCTTTCTCTTTGGTTACCCCAGTTTTGGGAGGGAGTTCTGAGATTACTTTGAACAGAGGAAGATGGTTGAGTCCTCATGGGATTGCCCTGATTTTGGCAAGACGGTGACTGATATGAAGGGGCTGGTCTCTGCACTACTCTAGGTCCTTGACTTCCTTGTCCTCTTGACATGGCAGGAGAGTCAAGCAGTCTTTAAGCTGGTGACCAAAACCCTGATACCCAAAACACCTGTTATCACTTCTAAGCTCATCCATTTGAATCCTTGAAAGAGGTGGGGCTCCTGAGAAAGTGTTTTGAGGGAAGGGTCTTCCTTCACTTCTGAATTTCCTAGCATCTTGATTCTGAATAGGGCCTTGCTGCCTCTTTGGGGGTGGAAAGTTTGAAGCACTTCCCAGGGTTTGGAACCTTTTAAAGTTTGAGGGTGCAGGCTTCAGCGGGACCTTAGTTCAACAAATGCTTTGGCAAAGTCTTTTGCCATTCTAGTAGCTTCTGCCATTCAGACTAGTTTTGCATTTTTCACTAAAGTGTCCAATGGCTCGTTCATCCCTTGAATGAATCTGGCCATCAGCTGCTGCTCTTTATCCAAAAGTGGAGAATATTTGAGGAGAAGGGCAAATGCGTGATGGTATTCTTTAATCGTCTGGCTATCCTGCTTCAATTCCAAGAACTCATTCATTTTGGTTTCCAGGAAGGCCGGAGGACTTCCCGAGGTAAGCTTTAAGAGATCTGACCAGGTCTGGGTATTTCGGTTGAGACGGTTTGTCTCGCAATAGTTCCTCCATGCGACCCTGGCCATTTCCATAATTTTCAATCTGGCGAGAGCCATCTTGCTCTTCTCGTTTATAACCGGTTATAGCAAAATACTCTTCCATTGCCTCGATCCATTTTTCCACTACTTCTTCTAATTGTTCCCCTTCACCCTTGAAGGGACCAGGTTGGGATCGATGCAGGGCTTTACAAACATCCAGATCTAACTCTTCATTGGTAAGAGGATCCAGCTGCCTACCACGGGCCGCGCGCCTCATGATTCTAACAAAACGATATTTTTGTCAACTTAACTTTGTCATGAGATTTATGACTATTTAATTTTTGAGATTTATTTCTTAAACAAATAAACATTCCATCATAATTCTTGAAAAAAAAGATTCACTTTGATAATTTTATTAACCAATATTCACAACCATGAAAACAATTTGGAATCTTTTCCAAAACATCATTTAGTATCAAAAGTTTTTGAATATACATAGAGCATCTCGGCTCTAAAAGTCACCGCCTCAACCGTGTACGCATAAAAAGGCGATACTGCGATGGAGACATGCTATGATATACACGATTCATCACTGATAATGGTGCTGTAATTATTCTCCTAGGAATAAAGCGCCTAAGAAATCTAAAAATACGGGAAGAAATTCTAAAATTCTAGGGTGAGTTATTATAGAGTTGTACATAATGAACAACTCCTAGCCTTATCAAGAGTTTCTGTCATTGATTGGTATTGACGCGAATACTTTGCCCTCCAGAGAACCACATATGCTGATGTCGCTCTACTGGATCAAGAAAGTATAAATCCTCAAAGTGACGAGAAATTCTCACTCTGCTTACTCGGGTTGTAGCCGAGTTGATGAGATTTTCGAAGGCAAAGGCGATCATATCCTGACTCTAGGAGAAGGAGTAGACAAATTTGGGGTATCCATATAAAAATCCAGTTCAATTTATGAGTTTTCAATTTATGAAGTTCATTTCAAACATAATCTTAACAAGTGAAAACATTATTTCCCAGATTTACTTTAAAAATTTTAGGCAATTTTTGCTGCTGTTTTGTAAGTTTACAACAGCGCTCTAATACCAACTGTGAGACCCCTCTGCCCCCTCTGCGCACCGGATTCCTGGTTGCTAGTAGCGGAAGTAGCTTCCTCTTGTGAAGGGCAGGGTTTCCCACTCAGGGCCTTGCCCTCGAATGTCCGGACACGAGACTAATCTAGTGGTCATTCCGAAACTAAAACCGGGAAAATTTTCCTTGCCTGGAAAACGGGGACGATTCCACCTTTTTGGTCTTCTTTAACGATTTTTCTCACGGGTTCAAGAGATTAAACTATCCTTCACTTGATTGAGCCAGATAGAAGGAAAACTATCACTAACTTAATTTGAAGAAATCAATGCTTTTTTCCTAACCAAAATCAGGCACATCTGTTGATCTAATCATTTGAGGAAATCAACGCTTTTTTCCTAACTGAAGTCAGACACAGCCATTGATCTACTCATTTGAGAAATTTTGCAGGTTTTTATTTAACTACTCAAATTCTAAGCGTATTCCTATTATTTTAATTTAATTATTAAAACTCCACTGATTCCAGCCCCATCCGGCCCATGGGTTAGCCACCACTGGAATCGGTCCAACCACTGGAATCGGTAGAACTAGACAATTACTCACCCACCCATAAATAAATGCCTGTCTTAACTTTTGCTTTTGAATACAGATATGCACACACTCCTCTTTAAAACTTTAACATATAAAATAATCCATTGACAAACAGTTTGGTTAAAGATGTCATAACTCAAAAACTCCTTCCAGTCCCTTGTTTCTCAAAAACATCATCACTCTGGACTCTCTGTTGAGACCAACTGGTCAGCAACGAGATCCAGTAATAACAGATTACAATAATCATTTTGTCCATCATACATATCTTCCAGTATCATTCTGGACTCTCCGTTGAGACCAAGTGGTCACCAACAACAACGAGATCCAGTAACAGATTACAATAATCATTTCGTCCGTCATACATATCTTCCACGACATACGCATGGGTGTCCTAGGCACCGCGAGCCTATGCATTGCATGGTCAGAACCCTCCAAGATCCTCCTTAGGTGTCGTGGCACTTCATTCAAGGACCGCTTCGTCGACCCTCGCCCATCGTACTACCAGAAGTACACCATTTTTTAACCATACCGAGGTTGGTCCCAAGACCTCGGCAGGCTTTGCCGTGTGAGCCGTCCTTTGAACACTCCCCACCAGCTATTGCAACCGAACTTCCCTTAGAAAAACATATACCAAATGCTCCCTCCAACATTCTGGCCTAAGACAGTCCTTTAAGAAAACAGGGTTTCTATGCAAGCTTTCAGTTTGATTTACTTTTGAATACAAGAAGTATTTCTTGAATCAGTATCCCCAAAACTTCTTGATTGGAATTCTAAATTTCATACCAGAATTCCTCAAATTCTATATCCTTGATTCACATCAATTCGAAGGGTCTCAAACTTAGTTTCAGATTTGGCTAGAGTTTTGAGTGTATTTTTCTAAACTGGTCACACCTTCTTTCCTCGAAACTGACAAAAGAGTTTGGTCTTGATCATAGTCTGTTCAGTTACTATTTTACTAAATTTCTTTCTTTGAATATTCACTTAACTGATTTCTAAATTAGTTACGAATTCCAATGAGGAATAAATTAATCATTTATCTGAATATTTTGATCTCGATAGATTTCCTCATATTCCTTTTTACAATTCGTGTGATTATAAAATGATAGAAATTTCTCTCTTAGAGTATTTAATTATTCATTTATCAAATACTCATAGAATTTAAGAGAATTCTAATTTTGATATAAAAATTCTTTATGCATCTATTTATGCATAAAAATCAACTTCAATGGGAATAACACTTTTATAAAAAAAATCCTTTTATGCTTCTATTTATGCATAAAATCAAATTTAATAGGAATAACACTTTTGAAATAAAAAGAATTTCTTTATGCATCTATTTATGCATAAAAATCAATTTTTGTAAGAATAACGCTTTTATAATAAAACAAAATTCATTTATGCATCTTTCTATGCATAAAAATCAAATTTAATAAGAATCACTCTTTTGTAATTTAAAAAATTCCTTTATGCATCTTTCTATGCATAAAAATCAATTTTAATAAGAATAACACTTTTGTAATAAAAATTCCTTTATGCATCTTTCTATGCATAAAAATAAATTTTAAAAAGAATAAAACTTTTGTAATAAAAAATTTCCTTTGTGCATCTTTCTATGCATAAAAATCAATTTTAATAAGCATAACACTTTTGTAATAAAAAAATTTCCTTTATGCATAAAAATCAATTTTACTAAGAATAACACTTTTGTAATTAAAAAAATTCCTTTATGCATCTTTCTATGCATAAAAATCAATTTTAATAAGAATAATACTTTTGTAATAAAAGAAATTCCTTTATATATCTTTCTATGCATAAAAATAAAATTTAATAAGAATAACACTTTTGTAATAAAAAAATTTCCTTTATGCATCTTTCTATGCATAGAAATCAATTTTACTAAGAATAACACTTTTGTAATTAAAAAAATTTCTTTATACATCTTTCTTTGCATAGAAATTAAATTTAATAAGAATAACACTTTTATAATTAAAAAAATCCTTTATGCATCTTTCTATACATAGAAATAATTTTTAAAAGAATAACACTTTATAATAAAAACAATTTCCTTTATGCATCTTTCTATGCATAGAAATCAATTTTAATAAGAATAACACTTTTATAATATATAAAAATTTTCCTTAATGCATCTTTCTATGCATAGAAATCAAATTTAATAAGAATAACACTTTCATAATAAAAAATTCATGTATGCATCTATTTATGCATAAAATCAAATTTAATAGGAATAACACTTTTAAAATAAAAAGAATTTCTTTATGCATCTATTTATGCATAAAAATTAATTTTTATAACAATAACACTTTTATAATAAAAAAATCTTTTTTGCATCTTTCTATGCATAAAAATCAATTTTAATAAGAATAACACTTTTGTAATGAAAAAACATTCCTTTATGCATCTTTCTATGCATAGAAAACAAATTTAATAATTAATACCAGTGATATCCATGCATATTCATAAGTGAATATGTACATGGAGTAATTAGAATATTTCTTTTAGATGCAAAAATGGTGGGAATTACTCTTTTGGAATAACATTAAAACAAATTATCTTTTTCACAAAATTCTAGAAAATTTTGCCATAACCTCCTTTGTATGGCTGACCATTTCTCATTTTTATCTTTCATTACTTAACTTAATTAACCCAATTTAGAATTATAGAACTCTAATCTATAAAATTTTCTAAATTAAAGAGAGTAAACAATAAGAAGAGTTTAATTAATCACTTAGTTATTCTTTCTAGGATTAAGAAAGGTAGGAATGTAAAGAAGAGAAGGGGGTAGCCTTTTTATCAAAGGCATAGCATTTGAATTTAATTCAATCATTTGTAAAACATAAAAATCAAGAAAACCATAGATTTAAAATTCGTAAGAAAGGTAGAAATGTAAAGAAGAGAAGGGGGTAGCCTTTTCATCAAAGGCATAGCATTTGAATTTAATTCAATCATTTGTAAAACATAAAAATCAAGAAAACCATAGATTTAAACAAGTAAGAAAATTATCTTACATGGAGTTTGTAAGCTCTCCTTTGGCTTGAGGGATTGAGGGTTCTACTCTTGTTTGAAGCAAGAGTGGCCACCAATTCACTTTGGAGAGGATTAGGCCAAAAACAATTGAATTATTAAAAAATTCAATGTAGATGGCTTGGGACAAGAGTAGAGTAACAGTCCATAAACACCATTGAGCTTTTACAAAAGGGGGGGGCTTTTATTTATAGCAAAAAGTGAGCCTCTAACCAAGCAAACTGATTCTAAAATTTTCTAGATATCAGTTTGGTCAATTTTTGACCATTTTTGGGTCAGTTCAGCTTACTTTTTGGATCTAGTTTTGAAACAAGAGAGAAGAGAGATGAAAATATCTCATTTTATTGATTAAAAATTGGGGGTAATGATGAGAAAAAGGCGCTTACTTCATGAGGGGAGATCCCCAATCTGAGGTGTCAAAATTCAGTTTTTTAATTCTTTTCTTTGATCCTTAGTCCACTCTTCATCTTATGTGAGCATTTACTCTTTTTTTGGGGGGGTTTCTTTTATTTTTCAATTTATCTCCTCCCTACATTTGGATTAATCTTATTGGTCCATAGGAACCTTAATTAGACCATAATCCAAAATTTTCAAAAAATCTTGACCCTTAGGCTAAGGTCTTTTGTGCACATTATAATTTATTTCTAATGTACCTTAGGAATTTATTTTTAAACTTCTAATGTACCTTAGGAATTTATTTTAATAAGAAGGGATATTTTTCCATCCAAAGATATCTAAAAACTGAATTAACTCTCTCTAGAACATTTTCTCTCTCTAGACTAAAATAGGTAGAAACAAGATCTTTTATTATTCTGAAAAGGGGATTAATTACAGGGGAAGAAACTGGACATCTTGAGGGGCTGGGGAGGAATGTTACAAGTTGGTAGAGTTATGCTCACTGTGCTACAAATGGGGGTACATTTACTCTTTCTAAAGTTTTATATGTGCCAGGCATTAAGAAGAACTTGTTGTCAGTTTAAGCCTTAGCCTTGTCAGGCTTAGTGGTGAAATTTGTGGATGACATATGTATAGTTCAAGATAAAAATGATGGTTTAAATTCTATCATTACCTCAGGTACCTTGTTTCATGTCCTATACAAGATGGATGTATTTGAGAAGTTGTAGCATGATGCTTGCTCAGTCTCTACGACTCGTGCTATGAGTGATGTAGAATTATGGCATGCATGATTTGGCCATCTGAATTATGGCAGTTTGTTACGACTTCAAAGGCATGATATGGTTTTTGAGTTACCAACTCTTGAGACCCCTACTAGACATGTATGTGAGGGGTGTATTCTTGGTAAAATGCATCGGGCATCATTTCCAAAGGATGGATCTGTGAGAGTTGTTTAGATATTATAGCTTATACATAGTGATGTATGTGGTCCTATGAGGACACCATCTATTGGGGGATATCTCTACTTCGTCACTTTTATTGGATGATTACTCCAGATATAGCTGGGTGTATCCATTAAAGTAGAGGTCAGAGGTTTTTATGTGCAGACACTGAGGGATAGCATGTTGGCAACTCCTTTACCTACTAGCAGAACTTGTGCAGGTTCTCATCATGCAGATTATTCTCATGTGGATAATGTTCTCATTTCTACTTTATGTAATGAGGAGGAACTTGTTTCCTTTGAGGAAGCACATGATGATGATCATTGGATGCATGGTATGTAGGAACACCATATTAGATAATTTGGGAAAAATCCCATTCCCATTTGAAAAATGGGATCAAGGTGAACCTATCCAAGATTTTGTTAAAACCCCCTCATGTGACATATCGTTGGAAAGATATTTAAAAATAGAATCTAAATCTACAATCTCCGATAAATTTGGAGTTAGTATGATCAAGATATGGCCAAAACTATATTGAAAAGTTGATTCCCAAATTGTGAGATTTTTCCCAAATTATCTAATATTGTCTTTAGGATGATTATAACTCTATACTCAAGAATGACACCTGGTATTTGACAGATCTACCTCATGTGGCAAGAAGGCCATTGGTACTAAGTGGGTTTACAAGTTAAAACACAAAGCAGATGGTAGCATTGATCGCTACAAAGCTAGACTTGTTGCAAAGGAGTATGCCCAACAAAAGGGCATTGATTATGTGACGAGATCTTTGCACCTACATCTCGTACGACTACCATTAAGTGTCTCATTGCTTTGGCACCACATCATGGGTGGAATGTACATCAATTGGACATTAAGACTGCATTCTTGAATGGTGATTTACATGAGGAGGTGTATGTATCGCAGCCTCTTGGTTTTGTTGTGAAATGAGAAGAGTCTAAAATATGAAGGTTGAAAAATGCTCTTTATGGCCTTAAGCAGGCTCCTAGAGCATGGTATGAGAAGATTCATACATACTTGGTTGCAAATGATTTTTGCAACAGTCAAACAGAGAGTACCCTCTATGTAAAGAGGAGTAAAGACACATTTTTGGTCATCATTCTATACGATGATGACATGCTACTCACGGGACCCGATATAGATCAAATTTCAACCTTTAAGGCTGATTTGCAGTCATCGTTTGAGATGTCAGATTTGGAGTCATTGCATTACTATTTGGGGATATAGTTTATGTAGCACAATGATGGCATTTTTATGCTGCAGTGTCTAAATATATATAGAAGCTATTGAAGAGGTTTAATCTTGAAGACTGTAAACCTGTGGCTGCACCTATGGAGACAGGTACTCGACTTAGTCTTCAAGATGCAAGAGACTCTTTTAATGCTAGTTTGTATTAGTAGGTTGTTGGATCCCTTCTTTATGTATGCAACATGAGGCTAGATATACAATATGTGGTCTCATAGATGAGCAGATTTATGCATAGCCCAGGTACGAAGCATTGGCAAGCTATTAAGCGAGTTTTTCGCTATTTATAGGGCACTTAGTATTTTGGATTATTTTATCCAAAAGGGGGTGAGTCACAACTGCATGCTTTTAGTGATTCAAATTGGGCTGGATGATATGACACACGAGTGTCAACTAGTGGGTTTTGCTTTCGCCTTCGTGATTCATGTATATCAGGGCCTAGCAAGAAGTAGCCTACAGTGGCCACTTCCAGCTACTATGAAGATGAGTACATGGCAGCTTTTACAACTACAGTTGAGTGTGTCTGGTTTAGACGTCTTATGGCTAATTTGGGTGTTGGACACTCGTCTAGCACTACCATTTTCACTGATAGCAAGAGCGCATTAGCATTTATGAGGAACCCAGTGTTTCATACTCACACTAAGCACATTGAGGTGCATTACCACTATGTCAGGGAAAGACTCTCTGCGGTGGCAGAGATCAGCTTAGTCTATGTGCCTACAAATTACAACGTGGCAGATTTATTCACGAAGGCTCTTCCTCGTAATTTTCGAAGCTTTTCATAAAGCTTTGGGCTTACTGCCTTTTCAGGATTGATCAGCCATACCCTATACATGTTCACATCATCACTCTAGGGGGGATTTGTAGCATTATATGGTAGTGATATGTGTGAACACACTTAGGACCACCCGGGGCACTATTTCCCTCACTAGGAGGTTTTTTTCTCCCGTGCATATGTACACCCTCTTATCTACTCATTTTGGGGTGTGTACTTATCTTTTGTATCTACTGGCATACATTTGTTCATTCTAATCTAGTGAGATTGTGTGATCTCAAGCTTCTCTATCTTGTGTGTGTGTATGCATTGTTGCAACCCTAACCCTAAATCCAACAATGTTTTGGGTTCAAATCACACAATCATCACTGAACAAGAAGCTTGAGCAGGCAAGATTGGCATTGTGTCTGATGCCAAGATCATAAAATTAGAGGAGAAGGAGACTGAGGAATTGGCCTCAAGATATGGTTATAGAATTGGGAAGGTAAAGAAAAGTTACCACTACCTTTTTGGAGAGTTTCTAAGGAAAGCATGATTAATGTGTGGTTGGAAATGTCAAATTGTGAACCTTTTAAAAAAAGAGGACAATTTTGAGCAAGTGCTTTTTTTTTGTGTGTCTATGTGCCATCTTTTTGTTTTTTTTAGATTCTCAATATAATTGGCCCTAAACATGGTGATGACTGGCATTCCAAAGTATGGTCTCTGAAATGGAGAGCAGATAGCTATGTAATATTGGAGAAGTTAAACCTGCTTGCCCTGTGTGATGTTCCCATCGAGTCTAAAATCTATTGGTTGTCTTTGCTGGAGGCGAATAAGACCACTAAATTTATGTTCGACCTTTCTTAAGGAGATCACAAGTACATACAATAAGTTATAGCCTTTTATTGCACTTTCCCTTTGCTCATGGTGACACTTTTTTATTGGACTCCTGCATTTGTTATTCACACAATCTCGCTTTAAGATGTGGGTTGTGTACATATTTGTTTTTGTTGTGTAGTTATCTTGGGAAAGAAGTGACCCTGGAAAAAATATTGCAGAGATCTCAAGATCTATTGAGAGATTTTTAGGAAGCTTCTGGTGGTTTTATCATCTCCAAAGATTGTTTGTTGTTGTGAAACTACTATGAAGAGGTGAAGATTGAGAAGAAACACTTATTTACTTTGGAGACTTGTGGAGAGACAGAGGAAAGAAAGGGTGATGCGATTGCACTAAAGAATCTTGATTTGATTCAGATGGTGGCCCAGAGATTAGTCTACAAGTAACATCTTGTGTGAATATATTCTTTATGGAGAGTATAATGGAATCTTATCTTGTTCTTTGTTTATTGCCACAAGTAGAAGAAACCTAATGTGATTTGTGTGCATGTAAATGGGGAGTAATCTTATCTTGTTCTTAGTTTATTTTCACAACTAGAAGAAACCTAATGTTATTTGTGTGTATGTAAATACATATAGATGCTTTGTTTACTTGAAAGATAAGGGTCATTTTCACACTACGCCAACTAGAGTAAAGCAGTGGTTGATGATTTCAAATGCGGCGGCAGGGTGACTAATATGTACCCTCCACCCATGCATGGGCTCTTGAAGTGGGAGATCAAAATTTTTTCATGGTGGATAGACCTAGATAAGGGTCAGATGTTGGAGAGGGAGAAGGAGCTCCATGCAAAGAGAAACCTAGGGTGGTTGTGGAGAAGGCTAATGAATTAATGGATGGAGATAAGAAAATCATGCGAAATTGAGTTCTCAATTTACGGATCCATCAGTCCAGCCTAACCCCATTCAGTCCCATGGGTTAGCCAACCTCCCAACCACTGTAGTGATGGGATCCAATTAGGAATTTGGTTAGGTTTTATCCCGGGTACTAGGGAAAAGAGTTTTCGGCCCCCTAGCGAGATGTTCATGCAAACATAAAACTAGTCACACCACTTACACACCCAATATGAAATTGCCTTTTTCTCAACATCAGCTATCTTTAAAACAATCCTTTAATGAAACCATTGTGTCACTAATCACAATCCTCAAAATCTCTGGTTGAATCCTTATTTCCAATCATTCCTTCATCGGTGCACTTATGGCATCATTGGCAACCAGAACGCTGACCACCTGTTCACTCAGGGGCCTTTTCGATTCATGGACTCATCCGTTGAGGACCAGCAAGGTCAATCAACCAGATCCACACTCGAATTCAGAAAACAACTCTTACTCCTTGATCCAATATCTTCCCCGACGTACTTGTGGGTATCTTTGGCGACCCACAGCCCGAGCACTGTATGTCAGCACTCTCTAGGATCCTTCGCAGGTCACCTAGCGCTTCACTCATAGGCCGCTTCCTTGGTCCCTCATCCACTGTACCAGAAGCTCACCATTTTAATCAAACTGAGGCTGGTCAAGACCTCGGCCGACCTTGCTACGCGAGACGTCCTCCATTGACTCTCCATCAGCAGTTGCAACTTTAACAGATAGATCTCCACGACCTCATTCACAAGACGATCAAAATGCTTCCCCAGCATTCTCGACATAAAACAGTCATTTACAAACAAGTCACAAATACAGTTTCTATAATGAATTCGCGTCTTTCCACATTATCCCTCATCAGTCCACATTACTTATTCCACATTCCATTCATATGTGTACTCATTCTCATCTAATCACATCATTTTCCATCCAATCACATCAGATTCATTCACATCACATATCATTTATTCACATCCCAATTCACATGCCATCACATCTCATCCATTCACTCATATCGACGTCACATCATTTCACATACACATACACATCCACATTCACTCATATCGACATCACATCATTTCACATACACATTCGCATTCATTATTCCACATACACATCCACATTCGTACATCCACATCCATACATCCACTTTCACATTCATACATCCACATCCACATCCACATCCATACATCCATTTCCACATCCACATCCACATCCATACATCCATTTTCACATCCACATCCATACATCCATTTTCACATCCACATTCATACATCCATATCCACATCCACATTCATACATCCACATCCCCATTCACATTCATACATCCACATCCACATTCATGCATCCACTTCCACATCCACATCCCCATTCACATTCATACATCCACATCCACATTCATACATCCACATCCCCATTTATATTCATACATCCACATCCACATTCACATTTATACATCCACATCCACATCATACATCCACACATCCACCTTCACATTCATACATCCACATCCACATTCACATTCATACATCCACATCCACATCTACATTCATACATCCGCACATCCACATCCACATTCACATTCATACATCCACATCCATATCTACATTCATACATCCACACATCCATTTTCACATCCACATTCGTACATCCACATCCACATTCATACATCCAGTTCCACATCCACATTCATGCATTCACATCCCCATTCACATTCATACATCCACATCCACATTCATACATCCACATCCACATCCCCATTCACATTCATACATCCACATCCACATTCACATTCATAGATCCACATCCACATCCACATCTACATTCATACATCCACACATCCACCTTCACATTCATACATCCACATCCACCTTCACATTCATACATCCACATCCACATATACATTCATACATCCGCACATTCACATTCACATTCATACGTCCACATCCACATCTACATTCATATATCCATACATCTGTTTCCACATCCACATTCATACATCCACATCCACATTCACATCCACATCCTCATTCATACATCCACATCCACATCACCCATTCATCCATCTACATCAATCCACATCATTCTCACAGAAAACCACATCATCCATATATCCATCCACATTAATCTACATCATTCACACATCAAACCACATCATCCATCCACATCCGATTCACATGCCATCATTCATTCACATCCCTTATCATTCATTCATATCATGATTCACATGCCATCACATTCCTTCACATCCTATATCATTCATTCACATCCTAATTCACAGGACATCACATCCATTCATCCAATTTCATTTATCTGATTCATATCACTTCCATCCATCCATTTACATCTATCTAATTCCTATCACATCTATCTGATTCATATCACTTCCATCCATCCATTTACATCTATTTGATTCCTATCACATCTCATCACATTAATTTATAGAATGTAAGAGAATTCTAATTTTTTGATATAAAGATTCTTTACGCATCTAATTAGGCATAAAGACAACTTTAGTAGGAAAAACACTTTTATAAAAATCCTTTTTTTTGCATCTATTTAGGCATAAATTCAATTTTAAGGAAAATAACACTTTCGAATTAAAAATAAATCTTTTATGCATTTTACTATGCATAAATTCCATTTTAATGAGAATAACACTTTTCAATTAAAAATTAATCTTTTATGCATCTTCCTATGCATAAAATCAAAATTGATGAAAATAACTCTTTTGAAATAAAAATAGATTTCTTTATGCATCTTTCTATGCATAAAATCAAAATTGATGAAAATAACTATCTTTTGAAATAAAAATGGATTTCTTTATGCATCTCTCTATGCATAAAATCAAAATTGTTAAAAATAACTCTTTTGAAATAAAAATGGATTTCTTTATGCATCTTTCTATGCATAAAATCAAAATTGATGAAAATAACTCTTTTGAAATAAAAATGGTTTTATTTATGCATCTTTTTATGCATAAAATTAAAATTGATGAAAATAACTCTTTTGAAATAAAAATGGATTTCTTTATGCATCTTTCTATGCATAAAATCAAGTTGATGAGAATAACACTTTTGGATTAAAATAAATTCTTTATGCATCTTTCCATGCATAAATCCAATTTAGTAGGAATTACACTTTTAGAATAAAAGAATTTCTCTTATGCATCTAATTTATGCATAAAAATCATTTATGATGAAAATCACACTTTTAATATAAAAATATCTTTTATGCATATGTTTATGAATACAAATCATTTATAATGAAAATCACTCTTTTAATATAAAAGAATTTCTTTTATGCATCCATTTATGCATAAAAATCATTTATGATGAAAATCACACTTTTATTATAAAAGAATATTTTTTATGCATATGTTTATGCACACAAATCATTTATGATGAAAATCATTCTTTTAATATAAAAGAATTTCTTTTATGCATAAAAATCATTTATGATGAAAATCACACTTTTATAATCAAAATAATAATTTCTATATGCTTCTTTCTATGTATAGAATTTAATTCTAAATAAGGTAGCACTTTTAATAAAATATTTTAATATGCATTTTTCTATACTTAGGATGAAAAATAACACTTTAAGAATACATATACGATGGGAATTACTCTTTTTGAATAAAAAACTTATTTTACACAATTTCAAAAACTTTCGCCATAACCTCCTATGTATGGCTGACCATTTTTCAATTTTTAACTCTCTAAAATTATTTAGAATTTCACCAAGGGTATTTAAATCATTCTAATGTAAACATTTTCTACTTATTTAAGAGAAACATTATGAAAATCTTGATTTTATCCATTAATCATTCATTTAGGATAAAGAATGGTTGGATTTACTAAAGAAGAGAGGGGAATGCCTTTTTTCAATAAGGCAAATTATACTTGATTTCTAATGCACCTTCTAATAATCTTTTTTCGGGGGAACTTATTTTAATAAGAAGAGATATTTTTCCATCCAAAAATATTTAAAAACTGAATTACCACTCTCGAGAAGATTTTCTCTCTCTAAGCCAAAACTGGTAGAAACAAGATCTTTTATATTTCTGAAGAGGGATTTGACTACAGGGGAAGATACTGGACATCCTGAGAGGCTAGGGAGGAGTCTTACATTCTACCCCACTTAAAAAACGCGAGATGTCCTCATCTCGCAGGTGGAGTATGATCTCTTTCATCTTCTTCTTCTTCTTCTTCAATCACTTCCAACGTTACTGCCTTGGAAGTGGACGGCCGATTTGGGAACAACTCTCTTTGACTTGGAAGTGGAGTATGATCTCTTTCATCTTCTTCTTCTTCTCCAATCACTTCCAGCATTACTGCCTTGGAAGTGGACGGCCAATTTAGGAACAACTCTCTTTGACTTCCCCTATTCTGAGGTGGAAGTCTTGCATTACTTTGGATTGAAATTGTTGGTTGGATAGAGGGTCTACCTTTGGGATTTCCCTGATTTTGGCGGATAGAACCCTGATTACTCTGGACTTGATTCTTGATTTTCTTGCCCTGAAAACCTTGATCCAAAAGGAGTTGGGCAATCCATGCTGCGATGTCCAAACCCTTGACAATTATAGCATTTCACTCTCTTGTTCAAGGGTGGAACTTCTGAAGTTGAAATCCAGGGGATTGAGTTTCAGGAAAAGGACATTTCTTCCATTATGGAACTTCCCATATCCTGGGTTTGACCCTGATATCTCTTAGGCGGAGGAAGGTTGGAATCATCTTCTGGGAATAAAAACCTTTTGAAAGACGATGGTGCTAGCTTTGGCGGGACTTTGACATCAAAGGCTTTGGCAAAATCCTTCGCCATCCGAACTGCTTCGGCCGTGGAAGCTGGCTTGGCATTCTTCACGAGGATATTCAAAGGTCCGTTCAGTCCCCGAATGAACCTGGCCATCAGCTGTTCTTTATCTAGCGGAGGCGAGTATTTGAGGAGGAGGGCGAATGCTTGGTGATATGCTTCAATAGTTCTACTCCCCTGGGTCAACTCTAAGAATTCGTTCATCTTTGTTTCTAAAAAGCCGGGAGGACAAAACCTCGTCCTTAGGTAAATTTTGAGATCAGTCCAGTTTTGGGTATTTCGGTCGAGACGGTTTGTCTCGCAGTGGTTTCTCCATGCCACTCTAGCTGTCTCCACTATCTTCAGCCTTGCAAGAGCCATTTTGCTTTTCTCATTATACCCGATGACATCGAAGTATTCTTCCATTGATTCGATCCACTTCTCCACAGCCTCACCCAAGTTTTCCCCTTCTCCCTTGAAAGGTCCAGGCTGCGAACTATGAAGAGTTTTATGAACATCCAGGTCGAGCTCTTCTTCATCGAGTTGGGGGTTAACATTTCTACCACGACGACCTCGATCCATGTTCCTATCAATACGAAAATTCTTGTTAAGTCTCTTTATTTATGATTCAATCCAATTTTTGATTCAACTGATTCCGGGGTTCTCTAAAAATAGGTCGGCTCCCTACAGAATCAAGGGATAAAGATAGTCATATAGAAAGCATTATCAGTTAACAATTCATTCAGAATTATCTCATTCATATTTTTAACACAATAATGGTCCATCAGACTAATTTTTTTCCCTCTAAACAGTCCTCCATGGGAATTTCAATTTTTTAGATTTTTAATTTATCATCCCTTAACTTGATCCACTGGACAAAAATTAACAGTAGCAATCTGCCAGCACAATCCACTAATCTCATAGTGATTTGGCTGAAGTCATTAACATCATTCCAGTTAAGAACATCATTAGAGGGACTCGTCCCATTCATCCTCATTGCGGTTTCGCTCAGCTTATTACATTTCAAGCAAATTTCAGGGATCATCATTTTTCAATCAGAATCCAAATCAACTCATCAGTTCTTAACCAAAATTTAAAAATCATATCAACCACATTCGAATTCATCATCTGGATAGCATTAATGCTTATAATTCCAAGTCTTAGATTTACTCGTATATACTGCCGGTATAAAGAGCTGCAGTTATACCCTTGGTATATACAGGTAGTCATGGTTCTTGGAACTATAAGGTAAATACCATCATGTCTAGGCCTCAAGCAAGTCAGGGATTCCATACAATTGCGGTACTTCCATCTCAAGACCCAATTACTAATTTACGAATTTTAGTTTAAATATCAAATTGTATGAATTTTATCACACAATTACAACCTTTTTGTGCTTCTTGATAAATTTTTGATATATTTGGCTTCTCGGTTTCCAACGCTTTTTTCCTCATTGAGAGGCACAGCCATTGATTCTTTTCCATAAAACAATATTTGTCCAAAATTTACTTCATCTACCGAACTAAACAAAAATTGAGTTCTCGATTTACGGATCCATCAATCTAGCCTAACCCCATCCAGTCCCATGGGTTAGCCGATCCAATTAGGAATTTGGTTAGGTTTTGTCCCGGGTACCAGGGAAAAGATTTCCCAGGCTCCCTAGCCGGATGTTTATGCAAACATAAAACTAGTCACACCACTTACACACCCAATATGAAATTGCCTTTTTCTCAGCATCAGCTATCTTTAAAACAATCCTTTAATGAAACCATTGTGTCAATGATCACAATCCTCAAAATCTTTGGTTGAATCCTTATTTCCAATCATTCCTTCATCGGTGTACTTATGGCATCATTGGCAACTAGAACCCTCACCACCTGTTCACTCATGGGCCTTTTCGATAGTTCCTAGCTCATAGTAACCGGCAATATATTCACATAACAAAATAGAATCTCCGTGGAAGATCAGCAAGATCAACCAACAGATCCATATAAAAGAGTCATGGACTCATCCGTTGAGAACCAGCAAGGTCAATCAACCAGATCCACACCCAAATTCAGACAACAACTCTTACTCCTTGATCCAATATCTTCCCCGACGTACTTGTGGTTGGGTATTTTCGGCGACCCAGAGCCCGAGCACCGTATGGTCAGCACTCTCTAGGATCCTTCACAAGTCACCTAGTGCTTCACTCATAGGCCACTTCCTTAGTCCCTCATCCACTGTACCGGAAGCTCACCATTTTAATTAAACCGAGGCTGGTCAAGACCTCGGCCGACCTTGCTATGTGAGACGTCCTCCATTCACTCTCCATCACAGCAGTTGCAACTTTAACAAATAGATCTCCACGACCTCATTCACAAGACGGTCAAAATGCTTCCCCAGCATTCTTGACATAAAACAGTCATTTACAACAACAAACAGTCATTCACAACAACAAACAGTCATTCAAAACAACAAACAGGTCACAAATACAGTTTCTATAATGAATTCTCATCTTTCCACATTATCCCTCATTAGTCCACATTCTTTATTCCACATTCCATTCATATGTGTACTCATTCTCATCCAATCACATCATTTTCCATCCCATCACATCAGATTCATTCACATCACATATCATTTATTCACATCCCAATTCACATGCCATCACATCTCATCCATTCACTCATATCGACGTCACATCATTTCACATACACATTCGCATTCATTATTCCACATACACATCCACATCCATACATCCACTTCCACATCCGCATTCATACATACATATCCATATCCACATCCATACATCCACTTCCACATTCATGCATCCACATCCACATCCACATCCATACATCCATTTTCACATCCATTTTCACATCCACATTCATACATCCATATCCACATCCACATTCATACATCCACATCCCCATTCACATTCATACATCCACATCCATATTCATACATCCACTTCCACATCCACATTCATACATCCACATCCCCATTCACATTCATACATCCACATCCACATTCATACGTCCACATCCACATCCACATCCACATTCATACATCCACATCCACATTCACATTCATACATCCACATCCACATCTACATTCATACATCCACACATCCACCTTCACATTCATACATCCACATCCACATTCACATTCATACATCCACATCCACATCTACATTCATACATCCGCACATCCACATTCACATTCATACATCCACATCAACATCTTTATTCATACTGTTGAGAAAACGTTGTGCTCATGCTAGATCAAGTGTGTGGAGGAAAAGAGCTCACAAAATACAAGAACAATCTCTTGCTTATTAAGTTGTTTATGAATACAAATAGGCCTTGCTCAATACAAAATGCCTCATAGCTCCACCTTTAAATAGGTGAGCTAGTGGACCTTAAGTCCATTCACACACACCCTTCTCTTCCCCTTCTACATAACCTTAGTTTCTTAATACCCCCCCTCAATACCAACTATGAAAGGATGGAATAGGTGGTATTGGACATAGGATGCCTTTATAACATTAGGCGTACAAGGTTTGGAATATAGGTGTGATTACATTGAGAATTAAAACAATTTCTCATCCATTCTTGCATTCACTGATGGAAGTTGAGCCATAAGGCCCTTCAAGTGAGAGATGAAGGCTCCAATGCCATCTCCCTCTTTGAGTTCCAAGCTAAAAAATTTGATTTTGAGTGAGATCTTGGAATTCTTACCACGAGCTCCATAGAGCTTATCAAGCTCATCCCATTTCTCCTTTGCAGTCGGAAGCTAGTCCACATGGTGGATGAGTGCCTCATCAAGATGAAGCATGATGATGGCTTGTGCCCTCTCATCATCTTCAACATCTTCAGCCTTTGGCCGATCAATAACCTTGGTGCCAGAGATGAATGGCAGAAAGCCTTTGGACATCATCTTGTACTTGACAATTACTTGCCAAGTGTGGAAGCCCTCTCCCAAGAACTTCTTGATTTGAGTGTCCTTTGACATTGGGTATTGAAAGAGATTATGAGAGAGTAATGGGCTGATTATGAAGAAGAAAAAACTAGAAATTTATGATATTTAGGTTTAATTAGAAAGAGAGAGGCTTATGAGAGTGCAACAACCCTAATCAAGTTGAGAATATTGCATAAATAGGAGATTAAAATAGTAATTTTTATGGTTTAGTACTTAGGGTTTGTGCTTAATTTACTAATTTTGATGGGGATTGGCTTCATTCGTGATAAAAAACACTTTGGTTGGTGATTAAGATCACCATTAGTGTGTAGAAAACATAATTAGTGCTAAAAAGCACATTTTTAGTGTCAAATGACACTTATTTTGGTGATTAGCTCACCATTAGTGTTTAATAACACTATTAGTGTTTAAGAACACTTTATAATTACTTCTCTTTGCTGGATGAACAGCTGAATTAGTGTTAAACAACACAATTAGTGCTTAAAGCACATTTTGAAAGCTTTGAAAGCTTGAAAGTTGATGTTGATGATGAAGCTTGATGGGAATGAGGTTTATGGATACCTCATGTGGATGGCCACTCTTCAAAATCAAGAGAAAGCTCAGCAACAAACATTCACAACACCACTTGAGTGATTAGAGCAAGGGAGGAGATGATTTGAGCAAGAAAACATTCACACTTGAAGCTTTAATGGAAAGCTTCATGGAGAAAATGAAGGGCCGCCGGCGCGTTAGTGCCTTGTTGAAGCTCAAACTTGAGCTGTAGGTAGGGAATGAAGTGGGCTTCAAAAGCCCTCAAGTCCCATGGGCAATGACGGACTACACGCTGAGCATTGATGTACGGACTGCTACGCTGTAGAAAACGGCACCGACTTGCTGCAGGGAGAATGCCGCGGCGGATGAGCGACGAATCAGCAAATTGATTGTACGACCATGAATGCCTATGCCTTCTCTACATCTCCCATGAAGAAAGCTTTGAGAGATATGCCCTCTACAAGTTGCTGGAAGGCCTCCAATGGTTGGGGGTTGAGCTCCACACAAGAAAAGATAAGAAAAAGTGAAGATTTTTGACCTATTCTACACCACAAGTGGTTCTAATCAACCTAGGCTCTAGATACCAGGTTGAGAAAACGTGGTGCTCATGCTAGATCAATTGTGTGGAGGAAAAGAGATCACAAAATACAAGAACAATCTCTTGCTTATTAAGTTGTTTATGAATACAACTAGGCCTTGCTCAATACAAAATGCCTCATAGCTCCACCTTTAAATAGGTGAGCTAGTGGACCTTAAGTCCATTCACACTCACACCCTTCTCTTCCCCTTCTACATAACCTTAGTCCCTTAATACATACATCCACACATCCATTTCCACATCCACATCCCCATTCACATCCACATTCATACATCCACTTCCACATCCACATTCATACATCCACATCCACATTCATACATCCACATCCCCATCCACATTCATACATCCACATCCCCATTCACATTCATACATCCACATCCACATCCACATTCACATTCATACATCTACATTCACATCTACATTCATACATCCACATATCCACCTTCACATTCATACATCCACATCCACATTCACATTCATACATCCACATCCACATCTACATTCATACATCTGCACATCCACATTCACATTCATACATCCACATCCACATCTACATTCATACATCCACACATCCATTTCCACATCCACATTCATACATCCACATCCCCATTCATACATCCACATCCACATCCACATTCATACATCCACATCCACATCATCCATTCATCCATCTACATCAATCCAATCATTCTCACAGCAAACCACATCATCCATATATCCATCCACATTAATCTACATCATTCATACATCAAACCACATCATCCATCCACATCCGATTCACATGCCGTCATTCATTCACATCCCTTATCATTCATTCATATCACGATTCACATGCCATCACATTCCTTCACATGCTAATTCACAGGACATCACATCCATTCATCCAATTTCATTTATCTGATTCATATCACTTCCATCCATCCATTTACATCTATTTGATTCCTATCACATCTCATCACATCAATTTATAGAATGTAAGAGAATTCTTCCAAGACAAGCTGTCTATAAGGTTGAGTAACACACAATCTTTTCTCAAAGAAAAGATAGCCATCATTATGAGAATAACTTCCTTGAGGTGTCCAATTGTTTTCACGCAATTTGGTCCATATTTCAGAAAAATCTGGATCAACTTCATAAGTTTCTTTCATGAGTACAAATGGTTCAGTTTCAATAATGGAAATGTTGTTGATATTTGGTCTTCGACTCAAAGCATCGGCAACAACATTTTCTTTTCCAGGTTGGTATTGAATCATAGGTTGGAAACTTTGAATGAAAGATGCCCATTTGATGTGCCTATCTGAAATAAAAGGTTGCGTAAGCAAATGCCTAATGCTTTGTTGATCTGTCTTGATGAGAAATTCAGAGCCCATTAGGTAATGCTTCCAGATTTTTGAAGCATGCACTACTGCTGCTAATTCCTTGTCATAAAATCCTTTTTTTTGCATCTATTTAGGCATAAATTCAATTTTAAGGAAAATAACACTTTCGAATTAAAAATAAATCTTTTATGCATTTTACTATGCATAAATTCCATTTTAATGAGAATAACACTTTTGAAATAAAAATTAATCTTTTATGCATCTTCCTATGCATAAAATCAAAATTGATGAAAATAACTCTTTTGAAATAAAAATAGATTTCTTTATGCATCTTTCTATGCATAAAATCAAAATTGATGAAAATAACTGTCTTTTGAAATAAAAATGGATTTCTTTATGCATCTTTCTATGCATAAAATCAAAATTGTTAAAAATAACTCTTTTGAAATAAAAATGGATTTCTTTATGCATCTTTCTATGCATAAAATCAAAATTGATGAAAATAACTCTTTTGAAATAAAAATGGTTTTATTTATGCATCTTTCTATGCATAAAATTAAAATTGATGAAAATAACTCTTTTGAAATAAAAATGGAATTTATTATGCATCTTTCTATGCATAAAATCAAGTTGATGAGAATAACACTTTTGGATTAAAATAAATTCTTTATGCATCTTTCCATCCATAAATCCAATTTAGTAGAAATTACACTTTTAGAATAAAAGAATTTCTCTTATGCATCTAATTTATGCATAAAAATCATTTATGATAAAATCACACTTTTAATATAAAAATATCTTTTATGCATACAAATCATTTATGATGAAAATCACTCTTTTAATATAAAAGAATTTCTTTTATGCATCCATTTATGCATAAAAATCATTTATGATAAAAATCACACTTTTAATATAAAAGAATATTTTTTATGCATATGTTTATGCACACAAATCATTTATGATAAAAATCACACTTTTAATATAAAAAATATCTTTTATGCATATGTTTATGCATACAAATCATTTATGATGAAAATCACACTTTTATAATCAAAATAACAATTTCTATATGCTTCTTTCTATGTATAGAATTTAATTCTAAAGAAGGTAGCACTTTTAATAAAATATTTTTAATATGCATTTTTCTTTACTTAGGATAAAAAATAACACTTTAAGAATTATATACGATGGGAATTACTCTTTTTGAATAAAAAAAGTAAAACTTATTTTACACAATTTTAGAAAATTTTGCCATAACCTCCTTTGTATGACTGACCATTTTTCAATTTTTAACTCTCTAAAATTAATTAGAATTTCACCAAGAGAATTTAAATCATTCTAATGTAAACATTTTCTACCTATTTAAGAGAAACATTATGAAAATCTTGATTTTATCCATTAATCATTCATCTAGGATAAAGAATGGTTGGATTTACTAAAGAAGAGAGGGGAATGCCTTTTTTCAATGAGGCATAACATCATATTCATATTAGAGAAGTCAAAAATCGTAAAAACCCATAAAATGAAATAGAAAGAGAAGAATATCCAACTTACAAGGAGAATTTGAGATCTTTCCTCTGGCTTGATGGTTTGAGGGATCTACTCTTATTGAAACAAGAGGGGCCACCACCAATCTTTAGAAGAGGGAAGGTCAAAAACTAATGAATTATGAGTAAATTCACAGTTTTTGGCTCTTGGGAGAAACAGGGTAACAGTGCAAAAACACTATTAACCTTTAACAAAGGGGGAGGCTTCTATTTATAGGAAAAAGTGAGCTTCTAACCAAGCCAACTGATTCTAGAATTTTCCAAATCAGTTTGGTCATATTTCGACCATTTTTGGGTCAGTTTAGTCCACTTTTTGAATCTAGTTGAAACAAGAGAGAGGAGAGATAAAAATATCTCATTATTTGGGAGTTTAAAACTCTCCCACACATGTGAAATAGGCACCTCCTTCATGAGGGGAATTCCCCCATACTGAGGTGTCAAAAATGCATCATTTCTTCTAAATATCTCTCTTTTTTAACTATTAACCTTGTCCTTAGTCAACTCTTCATCTTATGTGAGTATTTACTCATTTTTGGGGGATTTTCCTTTTATTCTTCCATTTATCTCCTCCCTACATTTGGATGAATCTTATTGGTCCCATAGGAACCTTAATTTAAAATTTTGAAAAAATCTTGACCCCTAGGATAAGGCCTCTTGAACAGATTATACTTGATTTCTAATGCACCTTCTGAAAATCTTTTTGAACTTCTGTTTCAGGGAAACTTATTTTAATAAGAAGAGATATTTTTCCATCCAAAATATTTAAAAACTGAATTACCACTCTCTAGAAGATTTTCTCTCTCTAAGCCAAAACTGGTAGAAACAAGATCTTTTATATTTCTGAAGAGGGATTTGACTACAGGGGAAGATACTGGACATCTTGAGAGGCTGGGGAGGAATCTTACAACAAAGAACACCACTCTACTATCCAAACCTTCACTCACACTCTCTCAGTTCTCACTCCGCAACTCTCCACTACATATCTCACTCACTCTCTCACACATACGCAGCAGCATGTTTATTAAAATAGAGATACAACATATGTAATCCACACAGTGCAAAGAGTAACATAGAGATATGATGGAATGGCAACATTTCTCTTGATTGCTTTCCAAACATAAGCTAACACTTCCTTAGTAATATCTCTATGACAAGATTCATAACACAGACTGTCAACTACTAGTTGAGAGCATACAATAACTGCACCCTTCACACATTCCTTCTCACTGAGTGCATGTCTGTGTGTCTCTCTCTATCAGTAATGATTAGTCTCCCTTTTAAGATGATACTTCTTGTTCTTGGCAACAGCTCTCTGGTGGTTACAGTCTGCCATCTTCATGCATGCGATACCGAGGTGGTTCTCACAACATGTGGAGTGGGTTAATTGTGCCTTCTGCCACCACTGAGCTGTTGGACATAACACCTGGCACGCTCGATGCTTAAGCTTCTGCTTTGGAACCAGTTTCCTTGAAAAAAAATTCTTTAAATTTTATGAACATTTCTAGGGGAGTGTGGTCGAGGATGTATACATCATCAGAGTAGGTGGCGTACTTCTACATCTTCTTTAAAAAATTTCTACCTACTCTTCTGAGCAACCCAAACTAAGTTCATACTTTTTAGTATATCAAGCATAAGTAAATTGAACAATGTCCTCAACTTTAGGCTCTTGAGTTTATTTATTTATTTATATGTCTATTTATTGGCTCCCAACTTTATAAGGTAATCATTTTACCTTACATTAGGAATTTTTTGGACCCAAAGAGGGCCTCTTGGATTAACTTTTGATTAGGAATGGACCAATATGAAGAGGGATGGGTGTACATTTTTTACTTCTTTGACCCTAGGGGGCCTAGGCTTTGTTTTGCTAATGGGGTCTAATTACTACTCTTGTCCCCCTACCTCCTAGGCCCAAACTTAGAGGTCCCCCCACCTAGAATTGCGCAGATTAAAAACCCTAAAAAAAAAAATTTTCCCCAAAAGTGTGTTTTCCCTCTCAAACTTCCCCCCAACATACTCTAGGTTTGGGAAGCTCATTTTGAACCTCTTTCTTCCTCTTCTAAGCTCTCCATTGCTGCAAAAACTCCATACCTCTCTAGCTCTCCCTCCTTCTCAAGATCCCTCAGTCTCAAGCTTTGTGCTCCTTTCAAGCTTTTGTTTGTATTCTTATGCCTACTATCTAGCCGTGTCTCTGTCTTAAAGAGCTTCTCTCAATATTTTTGCATACTCCTTGGATGGCGTGGCATCCTGCAATGCCTTATTTCTTTCTGCTAGTTTCTTTGTCTCCCTTTCCCAGTGTTCTTCTTTCCAAGCAGTAGCCTTCATTGCT
The DNA here is from genome assembly GCF_041138505.1 of Cibotium barometz. NCBI lineage: Eukaryota > Viridiplantae > Streptophyta > Polypodiopsida > Cyatheales > Cibotiaceae > Cibotium > Cibotium barometz. The sequence continues at coordinate 21,943,676 of NC_141099.1, forward strand.
TTTTACATACTCTGGTCTTCATTTTCCACTTGTTTTCCCTTTTCGGAAGCACTTGTTTTGGGGGACTCCATGCCTACTAGTTGTTGTTGCTGTTGTGGTTGTTATTGTTGTTGTTATGGCTCCCTATCTGAATCATCATCTTCCTCTAGGTCATGAATGACCTGTTGTGGTTTGCAAGACATCTACTCTTGAGTTTCTATCCGGACTTGTAGTGCTTGATCCTAGACATTGCTAAGTTTGGCCTTCATTGTTTTTATTACTACTGCTTTGGCATCTAGCGGAAGGCACAAAACCTCTTCTTCTTCCTGATTCTTCAGGGCTTGGGCTTCTGACTCGGCGACCACCAACACCGTTATACTTTCTAGCACTTCATCCTTCATTACTTAGATGGCGTCAGCCCAGACCTTTGCTAGCTTTTTTGCTTCTGCTAATTCCGCTCAGAGCCCTTCCACCTGAACTTGGAGCAGGTGCTTTTCACTGATGAGGAATTTGATCTCCCCTTCACTCGGCTCTTTTTGTTGTACAAGGGCATTTTTCGCCATAGTGATCTTTTTCTACATCTCCTCATTTTGTTGTGCCATCATCTGTGATCTGTTCTCTGAATCTTTGTCTTTAGCTGTGGCATTCATTAGCATCCCATGTTGTTGATGGTGTTTCGGGCCTCCATCTCATAATCCTCCATCAAAGAGAGAGCTTGCAAGAGGATGTTTTGGGCCACACACATCAGCCCTCTGTCTATGCGCAACTGCTGGTGGCTGGGGAGTTTTGCCTCCAACTCTCTGAGTAGTTTGAAGTTGTGGCTTGGGCCTTCATGCACCTTCCGTGCTGCCAGAGTCGCCACCCAAGGCCAAAGTTCCACTGGTATGACAATTTCTGTTCTTGTAGAGGCAGCTTCCCCTTTTGAGCTGCTTCTTCTCTCTTTTTCTGTTGTTCCCCTTCTCTCCTTTTTTTCTCTTCTTCCTCCTTCCTTCTATTTTCTTCTTCCTCCTTTTTCTTTTCCTCTTCTTCTAGCTTCTTCTTATTTCAGCTTCTGTTGTGGCTTCTTTCTTTTATCTCTCCTCCAACTCCCTGCTTCTTTCTTCTTTTGCTTTCTGTTTCTTGACCTCTTCCGAGTTAGGTAGCATCTCTTCATCTATTCTTTGTTTTCTCTTTTTGCTAGCTTTCTGGGCTGCCATTCCTCCTCATCATCTATATCATCTTCAAACGAACTGAAAGTCACTTTGGTAGCTTTCGAGGATCCTCCAGCTTCCCTATGTTATTGTTTGGCATAGGCATCTCCTGTCCTGAGATCCACCAACCTGGCAGCTTGAGAAATTGCGCCCTTAGATGCGCATGCACTACAGTTGGTTGTTTCTCCTTGGCCCAAGTGGCTGGCCTTTTTGCCAGATTTTCTTTTTAGGTGGCGACCCAGTTTATCTTCTCTCCTCCTTTTGCTGCTTTGAGTAGTCTATAGCTTTTATTGGACGTATCCTCCCGCTTGCCCATGAACATGACATTTTGCAGGAAAAAGATGAATTGTTCTTGTCGTCGGGTCTCATCTGCCAAGTCCTTCACCTGGTGCATGTTGCCAGTCTTTGGGATTTCTTCTTTCACCCTAGGCTTCAAGTTTGTGTCCATGTCTCCATCCATTAACAATCCTATTGCATGATGCACTGCGAGCTCCAAAACCTTCATGGGCTCCTTCCCTTCTATCTGCATGGTGTTGGTTTCTACAAATTGATTGATCAACTTCCCCCCATCCTCCTCGGGGTCCTGCAACTCCTCCCACTTGTGCTCCGGTAGTAGTTCAAACCCGCACTTCCTTGCCCACTCCTGATGTTATTTCTTCTTCATGTCAGGGATTATCATGGGCATGTAGAGGCTTTTCTCTAGCCTTTTATCTAGCCTTAGGGTCTTGTTGATCTTTGGTATGGAGTTGTCTTCTGAGAAAGTGCTGCAAATGGGTGAGAGAGTTGTGAGTGTAAGATTCCTCCCCAACCCCTCAAGATGTCTAGTTTCTTCCCCTGTAATTAATCCCCTTTTCAGAATAATAAAAGATCTTGTTTCTACCTGTTTTGGCCTAGAGAGAGAAAATATTCTAGAGAGAGGCAATTCAGTTTTTAGATATCTTTGGATGGAAAAATATCCCTTCTTATTAAAATAAATTTTCCCAAAACAGAAGTTTAAAAAGAAATTCCTAAGGTGCATTAGAAATAAATTATAATGTGCACAAAAGATCTTAGCCTAAGGGCCCCTGTTTTTAGAAAATTTTGGGTTAAGGTCCAAACAAAGGTTTGACAGGCCAATGAGATTAATCCAAATGTAGGGAGGAGATAAATTAAAGAATAAAAGAAAAGCCCCCCAAAAACGAGTAAATGCTCACATCAGATGAAGAGTGGACTAAGGACCAAAGAAAAGAATTAAAAAACTGAAATTTGACACCTCAGTGTCGGGATCTCCCCTCATGAAGTAGGCACCTTTTTCTCATCATTACCCCCAATTTTTAATCAATAAAATGAGATATTTTCATCTCTCCTCTCTCCTATTTCAAATCTAGATCCAAAAAGTAAGCTGAACTGACCCAAAAATGGTCAAAAATTGACCAAATTGATCTGGAAAACTCTAGAATCAGTTTGCTTGGTTAGAGGCTCACTTTTTCCTCTAAATAGAAGCCTCCCCCTTTTGTAAAAGCTTAATGGTGTTTATGCACTGTTACTCTAGTCCTGTCCTGAGCCATCTACACTGAATTTTTTAATAATTCAATTGTTTTTTGCCTAATCCTCTCCAAAGTGAATTGGCAGCCACTATTGCTTCAAACAAGAGTAGAACCCTCAATCCCTCAAGCCAAAGGAGAGCTTACAAGCTCCATGTAAGCTAATTTTCTTAGTTTGTTTACGAATTTTAATGAAATATCTATGGTTTTCTTGATTTTTATGTTTTGCAAATGATTGAATTAAATTCAAATGCTATGCCTTGATGAAAAGGCCACCCCCTTCTCTTCTTTACATTCCAACCTTTCTTAATCCTAGAAAGATTAACTAAGTGATTAATTAAACTCTTCTTTACTCTCTTGAATTTAGAAAATTGTGTAGATTAGAGTTCTATAATTCTAAATTGTGTAGATTAGAGTTCTATAATTCTAAATTGGGTTAAATAAGTTAAGTGAAGAAAGATAAAAATGAGAAATGGTCAGCCATACAAAGGAGGTTATGATAAAATTTTCTAGAATTTTGTGAAAAAGAAAGTTTGTTTTTATGTTATTCCAAAAGAGTAATTCCCACCATTTTTTCATCTAAAAGAAATATTCTAATTACTTCATGTACATATTCACCTATGAATATGCATGGATATCACTGATATTAATTATTAAAATTGATTTCTATGCATAGAAAGATGCATAAAGGAAATTTTTTTATTACAAAAGTGTTATTCTTATTAAATTTGATTTCTATGCATAGAAAGATGCATAAAGGAAATTTTTATTATAAAAGTGTTATTCTTATTAAATTTGATTTCTATGCATAGAAAAACGCATAAAGAAATTTTTTTTATTATAAAAGCATTATTCTTATAAAAATTAATTTTTATGCATAAATAGATGCATAAAGAAATTCTTTTTATTTTAAAAGTGTTATTCCTATTAAATTTGATTTTATGCATAAATAGATGCATAAAAGGATTTTTTTTATAAAAGTGTTATTCCCATTGAAGTTGATTTTTATGCATAAATAGATGCATAAAGAATTTTTATATGAAAATTAGAATTCTCTTAGATTCTATGTTTAAATTCTATGAGTATTTGATAAATGAATAATTAAATACTCTAAGAGAAAAATTTCTATCGTTTTATATTCACACGGATTGTAAAAAGAAAATTCAGGAAATATATCGAGATCAAAACATTCAGATAAATGATTAATTTATTCCTCATTGGAATTTGTAACTAATTTAGAAATCAGTTAAGTGAATATTCAAAGAAAGAAATTCAGTAAAATAGTAACTGAATTATCAAACCTTTTTGAGAAAGATGATTCAGGAAAAACCTTATCCGACTCGAACCTTGAATCAGACTATGACCAAGACCAAACTCTTTCGTCAGTTTCAAGGAAAGAAGGTGCGACCACTTCAGAAAAATACACTCAAAACTCTCGCCAAATCTAAAACTAAGTTTGAGACCCTTCGAATTGATATGTAGATCAAGGTTATAGAATTCGAGGAATTCTGGTATGAAATTTCAAATTCTGATTAAGAAGTTTTGGGGATATTGATTCAAGAAATACTCCTTGTATTCAAAAGAAAATCAAACTGAAAACTTGCATAGAAACCCTATTTTCTTAAAGGATTGTCTTACGCTAGAATGCTGGAGGGAGCATTTGGTATATGCTTTTCTAAGGGAATTTCGGTTGCAACAGCTGGCAGGAGTGTTCAAAGGATGGCTCACGCGCGACAAAGCCTGCCCACGTCTTGACCAACCTCGGTATGGTTGAAAAATAGTGCGCTTCCAGTACGATGGGCGAGGGCCGACGAACCGGTCCTTGAGTGAAGTGCTAGGACACCTAAGGAGGATCTTGGAGGGTTCTAACCAGGAGATGCACGGGCTCGCGGTGCCTATGACACCCATGCATGTCGTGGAAGATATGTATGATGGACGAAATGATTGTTGTAATCTGTTACTGGATCTTATTGTTGACCAGTTGGTCTCAACGGAGAGTCCAGAGAGTGATACTATTTTTTGAGAAACAAGGGACTGGATGGAATTTTTGAGTTATGACATCTATAACCAATAACTGTTTATCAATGGATTATTTTATATGTTAAAGTTTTAAAGAGGAGTGTGTGCGTATCTGTATTCAAAAGCAAAAGTTAAGAAAGGCATTCAATTATGGGTGGGTGAGTAATTGTCTGGTTCTACCGATTCCAGTGGTTGGATGATGGCTAATGGGTGGTGGCTAACCCATAGGTTGGAATCAGTGGAGTTTTAATAATTAAATTGAAATAATAGGAATATGCTTAGAATACGAGTAGTTAAATAAAAACCTAAAGAATTTCTCAAATGAGAAGATCAATGGCTATGTCGGACTTAGAAAAAAAGCGTTGATTTCCTCAAATGATTAGATCAACAGCTGTGCCTGATTTTGGTTAGGAAAAAAGCATTGATTTCTTCAAACTAAGTCAGTGATAGTTTTCCTTCTATCTGGTTTAATCACATGTAGGATAGTTTAGTCTGTTGACCCCGTTAGAAAATTTGTTAAGAAAATCAAAAAGGTGGAATCGTCCCCGTTTTTCGGGCAAGGGAAATTTTCTCGGTTTTGGTTTCGGAATTACCACCACATTTGTCTCGTGTCCGGATATTCGAGGGCGAGGCCCCGAGTGGGAAACCTCGCCCCGCGCAAGAGGAAGTTCAGCTACTATAGCAACCGGGAATCCGGTGCACGGAGGGGACAGAGGGGTCCCACATCTGGTATCAGAGCACTGTTGTAAACTTATGAAATAGCAGCAAAAATTGCCTAAAATTTTAAAGTAAATCTGGGAAATAATGTTTTCACTTGTTAAGATTATATTTGAAATGAACTTCATAAGTTGAAAACTCATAAGTTGAACTGGATTTTTAGATAGATTCTTCAAATCTGTCTAGCATTTCTGGACTCTCCCAGAGTCAAGATATGATCGCCTTTACCTTTGAAAATCTCATCAACTCCACTACAACCCAAGGAAGCAGAGTGAGACTCGCTCGTCACTTTGAGGATCTATACTTTCTTGATCCAGTAGAGCGACGTTAGCATATGTGGTTCTCTGGGAGGGTGAAGTATTCGCGTCAATACCAATCAACGACAGAGACTCGGACAGAATATCTCGCTAGCCATGATCTTGATAAGGCTAGAAGTTGTTCATTATGTACAACTCTATAATCACTCACCCTGGAATTTTAGAATTTCTTGCCGTATTTTTAGACTTCTTAGCCGCTTTATTCCTAGGAGAAGAATTATAGTACCATTATGAGTGATGAATTGTGTATATCATAGCATGTCTCCATTGCAGTGTCGCCTTTTTATGCGTACGCGATTGAGGCGGTAACTTTTGGAGCCGAGACGCTCTATTATATATCAAAAACTTTTGATAATAAATGATATTTTACAAAAGATTCCAAATTGTTTTCATGGTTGTGAATATTGGTTAATACAATTATCAGAGTGAATCTTGTTTTCAAGAATTATGATGGAATATTTAATTGTTTAAGAAATAAATCTCAAAAATTAAATAGTCATAAATCTAATGACAAAGTTAAGTTGACAAAAATATCGTTTTGTCAGAATCATGAGGCACGCGGCCCGTGGTAGGCAACCGGATCCTCTTACCAATGATGAAGAGTTAGATCCGAACATTCGTAAAGCCCTCCACCAATCCCAACCTGGTCGCAACAAAGGGTGAAGGGGAACAGGAGAAGTAGTGGAAAAATGGATCGAGGCAATGGAAGAGTATTTTGATGTAATCGGTTATAATAATGAGAAGAGTAAGATGGCTCTCGCCAGATTGAAAATTGTGGAAACGGCCAGGGTCGCATGATGGCGGAACCATTGCGAGACAAACCGTCTCAACCAAAATACCCAGACCTGGTCAAATCTTAAAGCTTACCTCTCAAGAAGAGGTTCTGTCCTCCTCCGAGCTTCCTGGAAACCAAAATGAATGAGTTCTTGGAATTGAAGCATGATAGCCAAACGATTGAAGAATATCATCAAGCATTTACCCTTCTCCTCAAATATTCTCCACTTTTGGATGAAGAGTAGCTGATGGTGGCCAGATTCATTTGAGGGATGAACGAGCCATTGGTGGACACTTTAGTGAAAAATGCCAAACCAGTCTCAATGGAAAAAGCTATCAAAATGGCAAAGGACTTTGCCAAAGCATTTGTTGTTAAGGTCCCGTGCCGAAGCCTGCACCCTCAAACTTTAAAAGGTTCCAAACCCCAGGAAGTGCTTCAAAATTTCCACCCCCAAAGAGGTAGCAAGGCCCTAATTAGAATCAAGATGCTGGGAAATTCAAAAGTGAAGGAAGACCCTTCCCTCAGAACACTTTCTCAGGAGCCCCACCTCTTTCAAGGATTCAGAGAGATGAGCTTAGAAGTGAGAATAGGTGCTTTGGGTGTCAGGGTTTCGGTCACCAGCTTAAAGACTACCCAACTCGTGCCATGTCAAGAGGACAAGGAAGTCAAGGACCCAGAGTGCAGCCTTCGTATCAATCAAATCAGCTGTCTCGCCAAAATTAGGGCAATCCCAGGAGGACTCCAGCTCAACCATCTGCCTGTGCTCAAAGTAATCTAAGAACTCCCTCCTAGAACTGGGGTAACCAAAGAGAAAGAGTTCCATCCCAATATGCAGCAGCCAGAGCAGTTATGACAGTAGAAGTAGTGGAAGATAAAAGAGGTCAAATTTATGCCGCGATTGAAAACCAAGGGCCAAATCGTCAATTCTCTGTCATTCATGCTCCAACGGAGTATAAGGGTAAGCCATTTAAGCTTTTGATTCAGGCAGTACTCATTCATTTATTTCCACAGGATGCTTGCGTAAGCTATTCTTAGAGCAGAAATCAGGGAAACCTATGCAAGTTGAATTGGCCAGTGGGAAGATTCTTTTCACTCACCATGAGACAGATTGTATTCAGTTTAATCTAGATGGGAATGTAACTGACTGCCAGTTCAGAGTCTTACTTTTGGGAGTTTTTGAGATGGAATCCTTGGAATGGATTGGCTCTACAAAAATCAAGCTGACATTCACTATCACAATGGAACCATTTCCTTCCGTGACCTTCACAAGAACAAAGTTCAAGGAACTTGATTTTTTGGATCCCCAGATCTGTAATTAGTAAAAGCTTCTAGGTTACTGAAAGGACTTAGAAAGAAGTAGCTTCTAGGGTACTGAAAGGACTTAGAAAGAAGTAGCTCATTTATGTTGTCAAAATGAATCTAGTAGACACAAAGTTAAAGGCTAAAGAACCAGAATGGTTAAGTGAGTATAATGATTTATTCCCAGCAGAGCTAACTGAGATGCCTCCGATTCGGGAAGTAGATCATGAGATAGAATTGACCCCTGGAGCTCAACCAGTAGCCCAGCACACGTACAAAATGCCAATCCCTGAGCCATTAAACTCAAGGAGGAACAGCTTAGGCAGCTGTTAGAACAAGGGTTTGTAAGACCCAGTATTTCACCTTGGGGAGCGCCAGTTCTCTTTCAGAAAAAGAAGGATGGAATGTGAAGACTTTGTGTGGATTACAAAGGTCTCAATTAGACAGTTAAGAATAAGTATCCTATCCCCAGAATTGATGAGGTTTTGGACAGGCTAAATGGAGCCCAAATCTTCACAAAGATAGATCTCAAATCAGGGTATTACCAGATCAGGATTAATGATCAAGATATTCCGAAGACAGCCATCAATACTCGCTATGGGCACTATGAATTTATTGTCATGCCATTTGGATTGACAAATGCCCCAACTACATTCAATCGCCTAATAATGCAGGACATTCTCAGAGAATACTTGGATGATTTTGTTCTTGTTTTCTTTGATGATATTTTGATTTACTCAAAGAATGCAGCTAACCATGAAGCTCACGTCCGTAAAGTTCTTGAGATTCTAAGGTAGCACAACTCTTTGCAAAAAAGAGCAAATGCACTTTCTCTGTCGACCATATTGAATACTTGGGCTTTCTGGTATCCAAAGACGGAATTTCTCCAGATTTCGCTCCAGATTTCGCAAAAGTCCAAGCAGTCCATAGATTGTCTTGAACCAAAGACAATGAAAGAAGTCAGGGGATTCTTGGGATTCAATGGTTGGTATAGAATTTTTATACCTAAGTATGCTCTCATATCTTCCCCCTGACTAATCTTCTAAAGAAGAATACCTTGTTTCAATGGTCTGCCCCAAGTGTCAGAGCGCTTTTGATAAGCGCTGAAGACCACGTTGGTAACCAATCCCATTCTAAAGTTGCCAAATTTCTCTCTCACTTTGAGGTAGTAACTGATGCCAGTGGTTTTGCCCTGGGATGTGCGCTCATGCAGGAAGGTCATGCAGTGGCCTATGAATCCCAAAAACTCAGAACGCATGAGAGAAATTATGCTGTCGTCCTGAAGCTACTTTCAGTAGTCTATGCCGCCCTGAAGTTGTGGAGACAATACCTACTGGGTCAAAGATTCACATTGATGTTGATGACAGATCATCAGAGCTTAAAGTGGATCTTCACTCAAAAAGATCTCAACATGCACCAAAGAAGGTGGATGCAGAACCTGTAGGAATTTGATTTTGAAATCATGTACCACCTAGGCAAAGAAAATGTGGTAACAGATGCCCTCAGTAGAAAAGCCTCCTTGCTTGCAATCACAGTGATGTCAAATCCATTGATTAATGAAGCAAGAGAGAAGATCACGCAAGATAGATTATTTAGCCCTATTGCTACCCTACTTATACAGGAAAGCAAAACTCCTTAGGAGTTGAACCGAGTTCAAGGGTACAACCTAGATGAAGGAGTTATGTATTATAATAGCAGGCTATGCATTCCCAAAAATGATGAGGGAACTAAGGTTCAAATTCTAAATGAAGCCCATGATCTCTCTACCAGCTATAGTTGCCGTCAATGGTGGCTAGTCCATTGTTGTCGATATTCATAGACTCCTCTCCAACCATTTAAACATCATGATGAACATCATAGGGATATCGTTGTCCCAACACAAGATGTTTCTGAGTCTTGGCGCTTACTATTCTAGGTTCCTTCTGGAGTGATGTTTTCTGCTATTATTGTTCATAGACAATTCCTTGTGAGGAGTGCAGAATATCGGTCGATGCCACCTCTCGTCCTCATGCTGTTGTGCTTCGACCATTCTTATTTGCCACTGCTGAAACTCTCATCAAACATATTGTTGAAGTTTCCATAGCCCCATTCCTAGGGCCAATTTGAGCTCCCATAACTGTAGCTTCTCCTCAACTTGTTGTCTCTCTGCACACCTCCTTCTGCTTGTAATCTTTATGTGCAAGCTTCATTTACTGCAAGTTGTCTCTGCAAGACCTCCATATTGTGGTCCCAATAACCATCACCATTATGGCTCATAAGCTCCCAAATAGGCTTTAATGGTAAGCTTTTCTGCTGCCTTTGCATAGCTCCCATGACAAGCTCCACATGCTTGCCTCTTGTTGGCTTCCACACATGTAGTTGGATGTGTGGTTACCTTGAGCTCCCAATTGAGCTCCATAATGTAACTCCTTCTTGTTGAAGCCTCTTTGCCTCTTCTAAACCTTTCTCATTTAGGTTGCTCCCATAGCCATCAACATGGCCTTTCATGAGCTCCAATATGAACTCCATATATAGCATGCTCTTCCATATGCATGCCAACATCTTCAAGGGAGCCTCTTCAGAAGTTTCCCACAAGAACTAAGGTGTAAACAAATGTAAAATCTCCAAAGGCTTCCACCAAAAATTTCCCATCTTCCATGAGCAAAACCATTAGCATCACTCTTTCCAATGTGCTCATCCATGGAAGTCTTCCACCCATAACCACTTGTCCCTTCTTAGACAAGCATTTCATGTCCACACTTGCTCTTTGCCCAAATGCAAGAGCCATGGGATTCACTCATCCCATAAATCAGAAACCCTTCTTTATATTGAGCATTCTTCCATACTCAAACCAAAACATTAATGAGGTAAAATCCAAAATACCTTCACAAATCTTTTCTTAGCAGCTTCCTTGTTGACACCAAAGACTCCATAGACTTCATACTTGTTGAAATCTCCATTTTCAACTTCTTCGAGCAGCACCATAATCTCCAAATCTCCATGGGCATAATCTCTCTCCAAATGCAATACTAATGACAATGAGTGTGCTAATTTTTTTCATAATAAATTGAAAATAATGCTTAATCAATGAACTCATAACCAAGAAAACTATACATAAATATTCACCATGACCAAGAGCCCACCCAAGCTTTGATACCATGTTAAACAATCCTAAAACGAGATTGATCATGGTGAATTAGACACAAGATTAAGCATAAAACTTAAGGTGGGTTATACCACACTAAAAACTCCATGAGAGAGAGAGAGAGAGAGAGAAAGAGATTGCACACTCAAGACACAAGCTCTATTACATATCTCAATTGAACCATATAATGATATAGGCTTTCTAGCCTTATCCCGCTTTACACATCATCATCCATGTGGCACTCCCTTTTCCACTCTTTTGGTCAACATTCACACACCATACATGTGGTATTCTTATCTCAGCACAATATCTTGCACCTTTAGGGTGCAAGATATTGTGGTGCACCTTTAGGGTGCATTCACCTTTATGTGAATGCACCTTTAGGGTGCATTCACATAATCAACCAAATAACCCATTTATTTTACATTGCACATTTCAACAACACACACACGCAATCAAAAGCAAGCGAAAATGGGGAAGAGCAACGTACTAGCTAGAGTCTCAAGGGAGGGCTTGCAGGAGGATAAGAGACTAAGGAGAGCTTGTGAGCCTACAAAACAAACAAAACAAAACATTTTAGCAATTTTTCTTCTTATCTATTCACTCCACTTGAAAGTGACAACCACATGACCAAAGTGCAACAAATTTGTGATACTCCAAGAAAAAGAAGATCATGAAATTGTATGAAAAAGGAAAACTCATACAAGACTATGTCTTATGTTTCTCATGTACATATAAAAACTCACTTACATGGTAATCACAACTATATGCAAGTTCCTCTTCCTCGTTGCTTGTAACCTCACTATTGATGTTTTGCTTATCGTATGGTTTGCTGAAGCCATCTACTAGAAGGAAATTCTAGAAGTTGAGCAAGAAATTTTGGGTATGGCAATGCTCGAGTTGTTCGACTCTTTCTAAAATTTAAACGATCTCGGTCTCTTTCACTCATTACTAGGTTATACCTCTCAATTCATTTCTCCATAACACGTGAGTTCAAGATGAAAATTTTATTGATCTTCTCTCACAATACAATATCCATTGTTCTCTAAAGGGCTTGTCCTTGAAGCTCTTCCTTGATGAGTTGATCATCCTCTTCTTATGTCCATAGTTATGGCATATCTAGGTCGGACATACTAAGAAACTCTGTTATGCATATAAGAGATTCTTGAACAAACCAGCCCATTGCCATACTTCCCTTAGGGAAAGCTTTTTGACAAACAAACATTTCAGTGTCTTCATAAATCTCTAGAGGAAAAACATCCATCAGCTATGGTGGATAACCCTTTCTATAGCAACCTCATCAACCATATGAACCATTAGGTGCAATTAAATGGTTAAAAAGCTTATTGAAAATAATTTCTCTACTATTGTAACTACTTCAATGGAGTTCAGACAAGCTTCTTTCAATGTAGTTCTTCTAATCTCCTTCTTTGATTCCACCATATCATTGCACCAATCTTGTCTATTGTCGCTCTTATGTCCTTGGATGCAATCCTTAATAGCTATTTGACAGCACAAACTATAAGATTTTGAGCCAGTCTCATGAGACTTCAAGCCACTAAGAGTTTCATCCTTTTTAAATGTTCCCTTCAAGTATTGCATGCAACTAGTGGGAGTACAAATTCATTGATGCAATTCTTTACACATTGTTGCTCTTCTTTGGTCAACACCCAAGGTGCTCTAGGGAGAATCACCTTCCCATCAGGCCTGCTCCATGCCCGTAAGTGTTACATGAAATCCACCTCTTGTTGTAGGTCATCCCTTTGTGCATTGCTCTCTTTAACACCTATGATGATTTTCCAAAGTATATCAGCTATGTTCTTGAATATGTGCATTAGGTTAAGAAGATGATTGACTAGAAGATCACTCCAGTATGGGACTAGATGGAAGATGGATAGCCGCTTCATTTCGGGGGGGGGGGGTGAACAACTTGGATCCACTTCCCATGCCCTCCTCCAATCACTTGTCTTTAGCACACGTGGAGGCCTCCTTAGAAATCTCTCTTGCAACTCATGGTTCTCAAGGAGATTTTTATGACCCTCGTAGACAACCTTCCTTAAAGATGTTGGGTACAGGGCCTCGAATCCATGCCCACATATAGGGCATGCATTATAACCAAATATTGAAAGCCCTGCCAAACATTCTAATCATTGTGAGATCTACAAATAATATGAGATGTATAATATAGAAGTTGTGAAACTATATTTGATCAAGAAATTGTAGACTAATTAACTTACCAAAGCGCTCTCCATAGCTTGGCCAATCATGCATGGTCCACATAAGTAGTCCTCGCACTGTTACAATCCTTTGTCTTTGGACATCTTACATGTATCTCGATGAACCACAGTATGGACACTCATGAAGAAGGGTGTACTCTTGCCAAAAAATAATACAATTCTTCAGACAAGCATGGTGTGTGTTGTATCCCATCCTCCCTATGGAGTGCAACATTGATTTTGGCTTTGTATGGTCCAAAGATATCTCATTGTCCTCTGGTAGAATTTGATCCTTCAATAAGCTATATGATATAACACAATGAACAATAAAGGAGAAAGAGAATACATTCATGTGGCATCTTCTTTAAATACTAAAGAGAATGTGGGGGAGAGACAGATCTTGAGTTCCTTGCAAAAGCAAGCACACACACACTAAAGAGTGCAAGACACAAGAGAAAGATGGATGGCTGAATTTTCTTCTATCTTCTTCTCTTCTATACAACCATATAACTAAAAGATAAGATTACATACATAAAGGGAAAGTACTCTCCTACAACAACATACAAAATGGTCGATCTATAGTGTGAACCCAACTATATGAGCCGGCATTATAACTATGCCATAACTCTAGTACTCCAAAGTGGCTGTCATGCAGCATGTCATCCCACTGGCGGCATATTGACCATAATCTCACCAACCATGCCAGTGGCATAAGTGTGAAAGTTGTCACCCAAGTGGGTCATCAATGTCTGCCATAGCACTAATTGAGCTCAATCTCAACACTCCCCCTTGAGCTCAACTCCACACACTGCACTCCAAGTAAGCTCCCAAACCTGTGGAGATTCTCTGTGCCCAATTCCTTTGTGAAGATGCCAGCCACCTGATCCTCTGTGCTGATATATACTAGATCTACATCACGTGTTAGAACCTTATCCCTCACAAAGTGACAGTGCACCTCAATGTGCTTTGTCCTAGCATGGTATACTAGGTTACTAGCCAGCTGTATGCTACTCATGTTGTCAAAAATAAATGAGAACTTCCCTATCCACAGGCTCACCCACATCATCAAGTAGCTTCTGAAACCAAGCTACCTGACAAGCTGCTAGCAACACCCATATACACTACCTCTGTACACTCGACAAGGCAACTGTTAGCTACTTCTTACTACTCCAACTCACAGCAGCACTACCAAATGAGAACATAAAACCACTGGTAGATTTTTTGTTGACAACACTACCAGTCCAATCAGCATCTGTGTGCCCATGTAGTTGTATCTCCATACTAGCCTCATAGAAAAGTCCATAATCAATTGTGGACTTTATATACCTGAGAATCCGTCTAGCTGCATCCAAGTGTGGCTTCCTACTAGGGGCCTGCATAAACTGACTCACAAGTCCAATAACATAACTCAAGTCTAGCCTAGTAATGGTCATGTAGATCAAGCTACCCACACCACTATGCGTCTGTTTGTAGTGGGCTCCTCCAAAAGCTCACATTTATCTACAGAAAGCTTTGTGTTCTGCTCCATTGTCACTCAAATAGGCTTACAGCCTATCATACCATTCTTGGAAAACATGTCCAAGCCATATTACCTCTGCAATAACACAATTCCATGAGGTGATCTTACCACGTCTATGCCCAATAAATACTGCAGCTCACCCAAATCCTTCATCTCAAAATTTTGCTTCAAAAGCCTCTTGACATCATATATGTCAACATTACTATCACCAATGATAATCAAGTTATCCACATATATGACTAATAGCATGATCCCTCTATCTGTCTTTTTCACATAAAGTGAAAAATCTGCATTGGATATCCAAAATCCAATGATAACAAGATACTCCCCAAACTTGTTTGACCATGCTCTAGGTGCTTGCTTTAAGGCATACAAGGCTTTGCATAACCTACACACAAAATCTGGGTGTGCATCACTCTCATAACCTGGTGGCTGCATCATGTAAACTTCTTCTTGTAAATCACCATGCAAGAAGGCATTCTTTACATCCATCTGATGTAAAAACTAACCCTTTGCTACAGCCATAGCAATGACAACTCTTACACTTGCCATTCTTGGAATCAGGCTAAATTTTTTTTTATAGTCAATGCCATAAATCTATGCTTAGCTTTGGGCCACCAAATCTTACCTCATACCTACTCACTAAACCATTAGCGTTATGCTTGACTTTATACACCCACTTCAGAAGTGAAATCTCACTCACTCTTATCGGATCTATGATGGCACACAAAACACAGTGATGCTTTTACCTTGTATTTGAAAATCTCTCTTTTATTGCATCCTTCCAATCCATTGTACTGTGGTTGCCTTCCCAAACATAAAACATCCTCCCTACAAGCATATGCAATTCTGGGATTCTTCTGAATATCCTCCTCAAACTCCTTATTGATGTCTTGCCAAATAGGATCCATGTCTACCATTATCTCCTCACTAATCATTGTACTCTCTCTAGTACATGTCCACATGGACACTATGAAGGCACCCTTTTCCAGAACATACCCCTTCTTACCAAAAGCTGCCTTCAATCCCAACAGATCATCTCTCAATCCCTTCACCTTTGCATATGGAAATGCTTGCATAGTGGAACCATTGGACATTGAAAACAACTAAAAAGATTGGTTTTTTGCATTATATCATCTCCCCTATCCATATAAATTTTATTCTCATCCATGCCATCATCTAGAAGAGCAATCTCAAATCTCATAACATAAGGAACAATTTGCATATTAGCATTTTTTTGTGCCATCTCATTGTCCATCTTAGACTGCTACCTACAACCAAACCATCAACTATATGGCTTTCAGCCTCTTCATCTACATCCTGTGCTTCCTAGAAATCTGTCTCAACCACTTTACTAATCTTCTCCAAACTCTGTGAGGTTAGATGATCATGGTTTGTATTCCTTGCCCCTCTTGCCTTTCTCCCATGCTTGCCTCCACCTCTCCTAGATGATAGACACAGCTTAAATGCTATTAATTTTTCAAATTTGAAATTGGAATGTAACATGGGATACATCTCACGTAAATGTACATCAAAGCATTCTAATCTTACAGCATTAAACACAAACATCAATACACATTAGAGCATCAACACTTGTAACCCCTTAATTCGATGCCAAACACACCCAAACACACCACATGTGGTTTTAGAGCTAGCTTCCTTGACACTTCATTTAGTAGTCTGCCTCCCTCTTCACGACCCTATTGTTTTGTCTCCGATTGAGATATCCTCTTAGGAGAAGAAGGTATATATTCTAGTGTGTTGAATACGAAGTATACTGAGTTTTTGGGGTCTGCAGGGCAATTCGGATGCATTTCGGGTGTGTTTTAGGCACCGTAAGGTTTTTGTAGCCGTTCTGGAGAGGCGTTATTTTGGATTGGTTCTACTCGATTTTGGGTGTTTGGGCTTTGTAGCAGAAAAGATTTGGTGTGTAACAACATCTACAGTGTCTTCAACAACATCAACCATCATACTTTTGCTAGTAACACCCTATTCTCTACTCTGTGTTATTTTTAATACACTTTGCAGGTGATTCAATCAGTTGGTAGCCATCCAGGGTTGCATTCAGTGAATACTGAGTACTTGCAGTGTGTTGAAAGATTTTACATTTGGTAGAAAGTCATGGTGGCTGGTAGTAGTGATGTATTCAACATGTTGTTTGCTGAGGACAAACTTGATGGGACTAACTACCCATTGTGGTTCTATATGATGAGGCATGTACTTACTAAAGGCCTTTGGAATGTGGTCAGTGGTAGTGAAACTTGTCCTATTTCACAACTACCAGTGTGCAACCAGGTGCTACAAGTACATCTAAAGTAGAATCTGATATACAGATGTGGCTCCTCCACATGCACCACCGGTACCTCCCACTGCTGCTCAAACGATATGGGATGGAAGAGATGCACAGGCACATGCATTGCTTGCACTTTTTGTGAAGTAAAGCATTATTCCTCATATTCGATCATGTAAGACTTCAAAATAGGCATGAGATACACTTGCCGCATTATACCATGTGCGCAATGAAGTACGTGTTGCATATCTGCGCAAACAGTTGGAGTCTAAGCACATGAATGAGGGAGACTCAATGGACAACTTCTTGACCAAGATCAAAGATTTTAAGGAGTAGCTTGTTAATGTGGATGAGATATATCCTGATAGTACATTGGTGCCCAAAGTTCTCAATGCATTGCCGGATTCTTATCAGAGTTTTGCCTCTACTAGTTGATGAAGGGAAATCCAAATGTCCTTACATTTGATGAGCTGGTTTCAATACTCTTGCAAGAAGAGCAGTCTAGTCAAAATAGATCTAATATGCGAGTTGGTGACCAAGCTTTTATTGCCAATCAGAAAGGCAAAGGTTAAACTTCTTTGCATGGTGGCTATAAGCCAAAATCAGAATCCTCAGGTAAGGATGTAGAGAAAGAAGGTGATAAGCCTAAAAAGAAGGGCAAGTGTCACTATTGCAAGAAACCAAGGTACTACATACATGAGTGCAAGAAAAGGCTAGAGAAGGAGAAAAAGAAAGAATCGGGCATGGCTGTGTGGTGGCTAATGCAGCTGCACCAAGTGTAGAGAAGAAGGAAACTATAAGTTTTACTCAATTTGATCGGACATGGTTGTGGCTAATGCAGCTGCACCAAGTGTAGAGAAGAAGGAGACTATAAGTTTTACTCAAGATGATTGGGCATGGACTGTACATTGCCGTTATGACCCTTTTGTTCATGATGTATGCATGTCACTGGTGGCAGAATCAGACGCTTGGTACTTTGACAGTGGTGCTAGTAAGCACATTACTTCAAAAAAAAATTTGTTCTCATCTCTAGAATCTATCCCAAGTGCAGGAACTGTCACATGTGAAAATGGTTCCTCATATCCTGTCAAAGGAGTTGGTAGAGTTATGCTCACTACTGCAAATGGGGGCACATTTAATCTTTCTAAAGTTTTATATGTGCTAGGCATTAAGAAGA
This sequence comes from Cibotium barometz, assembly GCF_041138505.1. NCBI lineage: Eukaryota > Viridiplantae > Streptophyta > Polypodiopsida > Cyatheales > Cibotiaceae > Cibotium > Cibotium barometz. Next base: position 21,961,821 of record NC_141099.1, read on the forward strand.
ACTTGATGTCAGTTTTAGCCTTAGCCTTGTCAGGCTTAATGATAAAATTTGTGGATGACAGATGTATAGTTCAGGATAAAAATGATGGTTACTCTATCATTACCTCACGTACCTTGTTTCATGTCCTATACAAGATGGATGTATTTGAGAAGTTGCAGCATGATGCTTGCTTAGTGTCTACGACTTGTGCTATGAGTGATGCAGAATTTTGGCATGCACGATTTGGCTATTTGAATTATGGTAGTTTGTTATGCCTTCAAAGGCATGATATGGTGTCTGATTTGCCAACTCTTGAGACCCCTCTACTAGACATGTATGTGAGGGGTGTATTCTTGGTAAAATGCATCGGGCATCATTTCCAAAGGATGGATCTGTGAGAGCTGTTAAGAAATTATAGCTTATACATAGTGATGTATGTGGTCCTATGAGGACACCCTCTATTGGGGTATATCTCTACTTCGTCACTTTTATTGATGATTTCTCCAGATATAGCTGGGTGTATCCATTAAAGTAGAAGTCAGGTTTTTATGTGCTTTAGGCACTTCGTATCCATGGCTGAAAATGCATGTGAATGTAAAGTTGGCATCCTTCATTCAGATCGAGGGGGGGAGTATATGTCCAAGGAATTTCATGCATATATGTCTGGAAAAGGCATAAGGCATCAATGTATAGTTCCATATACACATCAGCAAAATAGTGTGGCTGAGAGGAGGAACATGTCTCTCATGGAGATGGTAGGATATATGGTGAAAGCCCAAGATTTACCTCATGGTTTTTTGTTAGAGGCAACTATGTGCACAAACTATGTGTTGAACAAATGCCCTACCAAGGCCTTGCAGTCTAAAACTCCTTATGAAGCTTGGCATGGCAGGAAGGCTTCTATGGCTTATTTTCATGTTTCTGGTTGTCTTACTTATGCTCTTATCCTAAGCAACAGCGTAGTAAGCTTGATGATAAGGCAGTTAAATGCATATTTGTGGGATACAGTTTAGAAAGCAAGGCATATAGACTCTACCATCTGGCCTCAAAGCAGATTTTGGTACTTAGTAGAGATGTTGTTTTTGTCAAAAACTCAGTTTAACCCATGCTTTCATGCAAAAAATAGTAGAATGTTTGCTCACAGGACATGTTTGATTCGCTCCTACCTTTGTTTAATGGAGGGCAGCCATATGTAGAGCAATTGAATGCTCAACCAAGTGCTGAAATTCAGCCTTTGCAGGTGTAAAATCAACCTACAAATCAATCTTTTAATGAGGAAATTATTGAGGATGTAGTGGATAAGGAGAGAGTAGCCATAGAAGAATCTAGGTGTATGCCAAAATGGCTTGTGCAGACATTGAGGGATAGCAAATTGGCAAGTCCTTTACCTAGCAGAGCTCGTGCAGGTTCTCATCATGCAGATTATTCTCATGTGTATCATGTTCTCATTTCTACTTTATGTAATGAGGAGAAACCTGTTTCCTTTGAGGAAGCACAGGATGATGATCATTGGATGCAACCTATGTAGGATGAGTATAACTCTATACTCAAGAATGACACCTGGTATTTGACAGATCTACCTCATGGCAAGAAGGCCATTGGTATTTGACAGATCTACCTCATGGCAAGAAGGCCATTGGTACTAAGTGGATTTACAAGTTAAATCACAACGCAGATGGTAGCATTGATCGCTACAAGGCCAGACTTGTTGCAAAGGGGAATGCCCAACAAAAGGGCATTGATTATCATGAGACCTTTGCACCTACATCTCGTATGACTACCATTAGGTGTCTCATTTCCTTGGCACCACATCATGGGTGGAATGTACATCAGTTGGACATTACGACTGCATTCTTGAATGATGATTTACATGAGGAGGTGTATGTATCGCAGCCTCTTGGTTTTGTTGTGAAAGGAGAAGAATCTAAAATATGCAGGTTGAAAAATGCTGTTTATGGCCTTAAGTATGCTCCTAGAGCATGGTATGAGAAGATTCATACATACTTGGTTGCAAATGATTTTTGCAATAGTCCAATAGAGAGTACCCTCTATGTGAAGAGAAGTAAGGACACATTTCTAGTCATCATTCTATACGTTGATGACATGCTGCTCACGGGACCCAATATAGATCAAATTTCAGCCTTTAAGGCTGATTTGCAGTCATCGTTTGAGATGTAGTTTATGAAGCACAATGATGGCATTACTATTTAGGCATGCAATTTATGAAGCACAATGATGGCATTGTTATGGTGCAGTCTAAATATATACAGAAGCTATTAAAGAGGTTTAATCTTGAAGATTGTATACCTGTGGCTGTACCTATGGAGAGGTACTCGACTTAGTCTTCAAGATGTAGGAGACTCTTTTGATGATAGTTTGTATCAGCAGGCTGTTGGATCCCTTCTTTATGCATGCAACACAATGATGGCCGTTGCATTACTATTTAGGGATGTAGTTTATGAAGCACAATGATGGCATTGTTATGCTGCAGTCTAAATATATACAGAAGCTATTGAAGAGGTTTAATCTTGAAGATTGTAAACGTGTGGTGGCTGCACCTATGAAGACAGGTACTCGACTTAGTCTTCAAGATGCAGGAGACTCTTTTTATGATAGTTTGTATCAGCAGGCTGTTGGATCCCTTCTTTATGCATGCAACACGAGGCCAGATATACAATATACGGTCTCACAGATGAGAAGATTTATGCGTAGCCTAGGTACAAAGCATTGACAAGCTGTTAAGTAGATTTTTTGCTATTTAGAGGGCACTCAGTATCATTTTTGGATTGTTTTATCCAAAAGGGGGTGAGTCACAATTGCATGCTTTTAGTGATTCAGATTGGGCTGGATATTATGACACACGAGTGTCCACTAGTGGGCTTTGCTTTTGCCTTTGTGATTCATGTATATCATGGCTTAGCAAGAAGTAGCCTATAGTGGCCACTTCCAGCTATGAAGATGAGTACATGGCAACTTTTACAACTACAGTTGAGTGTGTGTGGCTCAGACGTCTTATGGTGGCTGATTTGGGTGTTGACAAATCTAGATGTAATAAGGCTAATTAAATAAGTTTAGTTAGGTTTTTTTTTGCCCTAAAAAAAACTATTAATAGTTTCTTCTCTCACTTCATTTTCATTTCACTTTTTTAGAGAGCTTGAGCTCAAGATCTACATAGACACCCACGGAAGGACACCAGCACATCACCACGTTAGCACTGGCAGGAAGGCTTCTGTGGCTTATTTTCATGTTTTTGGTTGTCTTGCTTATGCTCTTGTGCCTAAGCAACAGCGCAGTAAGCTTGATGATAAGGCAATTAAATGCATATTTGTGGGATACAGTTTAGAAAGCAAGGCATATAGACTCTACCATCTGGCCTCAAAGCGGATTTTGATACTTAGTAGAGATGTTTTTGTCGAAAACTCAGTTTAACCCATGCTTTCATGCAAAAAATAGTAGAATGTTTGCTCACAAGACATGTTTGATTCGCTCCTACCTTTGTTTAATGGAGGGCAGCCATATGTAGAGCAATTGAATGCTCAACCAAGTGCTGAAATTTAGCCTTTGCACGTGTAAAATCAACCTACAAATCAGTCTTTTAATGAGGAAATTATTGAGGATGTAGTGGATGAGGAGAGAGTAGCCATAGAAGAATCTAGGTGTATGCCAAAATGGCTTATGCAGACATTGAGGAATAGCAAATTGGCAACTCCTTTACCTAGCAGAGCTCCTGCAGGTTCTCATCATGCAGATTATTCTCATGTGGATCATGTTCTCATTTCTACTTTATGTAATGAGGAGAAACCTGTTTCCTTTGAGGAAGCACAGGATGATGATCATTGGATGCAACCTATATAGGATGAGTATAACTCTATACTCAAGAATGACACCTGGTATTTGATAGATCTACCTCATGGCAAGAAGGCCATTGGTACTAAGTGGGTTTACAAGTTAAAACACAAAGCAGATGGTAGCATTGATCGCTACAAGGCCAGACTTGTTGCAAAGGGGTATGCCCAACAAAAGGGCATTGATTATCATGAGACCTTTGCACCTACATCTCGTATGACTACCATTAGGTGTCTCATTGCCTTGGCACCACATCATGGGTGGAATGTACATCAGTTGGACATTACGACTGCATTCTTGAATGGTGATTTACATGAGGAGGTGTATGTATCGCAGCCTCTTGGTTTTGTTGTGAAAGGAGAAGAATCTAAAATATGCAGGTTGAAAAATGTTGTTTATGCCCTTAAGTAGGCTCCTAGAGCATGGTATGAGAAGATTCTTACATACTTGGTTGCAAATGATTTTTGCAATAGTCCAACAGAGAGTACCCTCTATGTGAAGAGAAGTAAGGACACATTTCTGGTTATCATTCTATACGTTGATGACATGCTGCTCATGGGACCCGATATAGATCAAATTTCAGCCTTTAAGGCTGATTTGCAGTCATCGTTTGAGATGTAGTTTATGAAGCACAATGATGGCATTACTATTTAGGGATGCAATTTATGAAGCACAATGATGGCATTACTATTTAGGGATGCAGTTTATGAAGCATAATGATGGCATTGTTATGGTGCAGTCTAAATATATACATAAGCTATTAAAGAGGTTTAATCTTGAAGATTGTAAACCTGTGGCTGTACCTATGGAGACAGGTACTCGACTTAGTCTTCAAGATGCAGGAGACTCTTTTGATGATAGTTTGTATCAGCAGGCTGTTGGATCCCTTCTTTATGCATGCAACACAATGATGGCTGTTGCATTACTATTTAGGGATGCAGTTTATGAAGCACAATTGTTATGCTGCAGTCTAAATATATACAAAAGCTATTGAAGAGGTTTAATCTTGAAGATTATAAACCTGTGGCTGCACCTATGAAGACAGGTGCTCGACTTAGTCTTCAAGATGCAGGAGACTCTTTTTATGATAGTTTGTATCAACAGGCTGTTGGATCCCTTCTTTATGCATGCAACACGAGGCCAGATATACAATATGCGATCTCACAGATGAGAAGATTTATGCGTAGCCTAGGTACAAAGCATTGACAAGCTGTTAAGTAGATTTTTTACTATTTACAGGGCACTCAGTATCATTTTTGGATTGTTTTATCCAAAAGGGGGTGAGTCACAACTGCATGCTTTTAGTGATTCAGATTGGGCTGGATGTTATGACACACGAGTGTCCACTAGTGGGTTTTGCTTTTGCCTTTGTGATTCATGTATATCATGGCTTAGCAAGAAGTAGCCTATAGTGGCCACTTCCAGCTATATGAAGATGAGTACATGGCAACTTTTACAACTACAGTTGAGTGTGTGTGGCTCAGACGTCTTATGGTGGCTGATTTGGGTGTTGACAGTCGTCTAGCACTACCATTTTCACTGACAGCCAGAGCGCATTAGCATTTATGAGAAATTCTGTGTTTCATGCTCGCACTAAGCACATTGAGATGCATTACCACTATGTCAGGGAAAGACTCTCTGCAGAAGCAGAGATCAGCTTAGTCTATGTGCCTACAAATGACAACATGGAGAAGGCTCTTCCTCGTGAAAAGTTTGAAGCTTTTCATTATAAAGCTTTGGGCTTACTGCCTTTTCAGAATTGATCGGCCATACCCTATACATGTTCACATCATCACTCCATGGGAGATTTGTAAAATTATATGGTAGTGATGTGTGTGAACACACTTAGGACATTGGGACACTTTTTCCCTCACTAGGAGGTTTTTTTCTCCCGTGCGTATGTACACCCTCTTATCTACTCATTTTGGGGTGTGTACTTATCTTTTGTATCTAGCACACATTTGTTCATTCTAATCTAGTGAGTTTGTGTGCTCTCAAGCTTCTCTATCTTGTGTGTGTGTGCATTGTTGCAACCCTAACCCTAAATTCAACAATGTTTTAGGTCCAAATCACACAATCGCTGAACAAGAAGCTCGACCAGGCAAGATTGGCATTGTTTGATGCCAAGATCATAAAATTAGAGGAGAAGGAGACTGAGGAATTGCCCTCAAGATATGGTTATAGAAATGGGAAGGTAAAGAGTTTCCAAGGAAAGCATGATTATTGTAGTTGGAAATGTCAAATTGCAAACCTTTTTGGAGAGTTTCCAAGGAAAGCATGATTATTGTAGTTGGAAATGTCAAATTGCAAACCTTTTTAAAAAAGAGGACAATTTTTGAAGAAGTGCTTTTTTGTGTGTGTCTATGTGCCATATTTTTGTTTGTTTTAGATTCTCAATATAATTGACCCTAAGCATGGTGATGACTGGCGTTCCAAAGTATGGTCTCTGAAATGGGGAGTAGTTTGCTATGCAATATTGGAGAAGTTAAACCTACTTGCCCTGTGTGATGTTCCCATCGAGTCTAAAATCTATTCGTTGTCTTTGCTAGAGGCGAACAAGACCACTAAATCTATGTTTGACCTTTCTTAAGGAGATCACAAGTACATACAATAAGTTATAGCCTTCTATTGCACTTTCACTTGGCTCATAGGTGACACTTTTTTATTGGACTCCTGCATTTGTTATTCACACAATCTTGCTTTAAGATGTGGGTTGTGTACATATTTGTTTTTGTTGTGTAGTTGTCTTCGGAGTGAAGTGACCATGGAAAAAATACTGCAGAGATCTCAAGATCTATTGAGAGATTTTTAGGAAGCTTCTGGTGGTTTTATAATCTCCAAAGATTGTTTGTTGTGAAACTACTATGAAGAGGTGAAGATTGAGAAGAGGAAACACTTATTTACTTTGGAGACTTGTGGAGAGACAAAGGAAATAAAGGGTGATGCAATTACGCTAAAGAAGCTTAATTTTGATCCAGATGGTGGCCCAGAGATTAGTCTACAAGTAACAACTTGTGTGAATATATTCTTTATGTAGAGTATAATGGAATCTTATCTTGTTCTTTGTTTATTGCCACAAGTAGAAGAAACCTAATGTGATTTGTGTGCATGTAAATGGGGAGTAATCTTATCTTGTTCTTAGTTTATTTCCACAATTATAAGAAACGTAATGTTATTTGTGTGTATGTAAATACATATAGATACTTTGTTTACTTGAAAGATAAGGGTCATTTTCACACTACGCCAACTAGAGCAAAGCAGTGGTTTGATGATTGAAAATGCGGCGGTGACTAATATGTACCCTCCACCCATGCATGGGCTCTTGAAGTGGGAGATCAAAACTTTTTCATGGTGGATAGACCTAGATAAAGGTCACATGTTGGAGAGGGAGAGAAGGAGCTCCATGCACATGTTTTGAAAGAGAAACCTAGGGTCGTTGTGGAGAAGGCTAATGAATCAATGGATGGAGATAAGAAAATCATGCTTCCCTTTTATGAATATTTTGTGAGTGTTGCTTGCAATAGATACCTCTAACTTAGTTGTTCAAAGGTCATGGTGGAAAGGGAATGTGAAAACATGGTGATACCTAGGGGGTCTAAAAATACAGCGTTCGGACATGGTGAGTGTCATTTATGGCCTTTTACCTTATGTTTAATCTTTTTTGCAGCCACCTCTTATTTGAAATAGCTATTTTGGATTTAGGTGTTGATGAGTCTAGTGGTGTTAATATAGACAGGGTCATTTCAAAGAGAATGACCACTTACATATATCAGTCAAACCATATGCTTGGAGAGGATTTCTTGGGGGATGATCGCAAGTATTTAGCTCTAGTTGGTGACTACATCACTATTGGCAGGGAGTTTTTTGGCAAGAATGAAAAATCCAACATACATGAATATTCATGAGCATATGCAGAGGTGCCTGCCCCGTTGGGGTCAAGAGTTTGTTAGGAAGGGGAGGTCTGTGTCTAGGGCAACAAATTTTGTGTTTTTGGATCTCCCCTTTGGAGGTGTTCTACATGGTGCAATTTCTAGGCCTCCTCGAGACACTATCACAGAGGACCATGTGCAATATGGAGTTTCATTGGCTGCATCAGCACTCTTTGATTTAGGGTGGTGTGATTATGGAATCCATGGGAGGTGTTCCATGAGCATTCTACCTATCTAATTGGTTTGAATTTTTTGATTTGAAACTTGGGTTTTAATGCAATTATTATTTTTGCATTGGGTTGTAGGGGAGAATATTGGTTGGGTGGATCAGTACTGCCGTATATCGGATTTGAAGATATGGCAGTGGATTGTTATCATGCATCTCCCCGTATGGTCACCATGAGAGTGGTGGATTCCAGACAGAGGTATTGTTGCTAGTTTCACTTGCAACTTGGTTCTTAATGCACGAATGAGGAATTGTATTTGGTTTCAGCGTTTGTCTTTCTTGATTTGTAGTATGCTTCGTCTATGCTCTTTGTGGTTTGTAGACGAGGGATGGTACTGGTTGCATGCAGTAAGGAGCATACTGAGGAGGATAGTCGTGGAGCCTTGGAGATGAGCGTTACATTTATGGCTTGCTTTCTTGAGTTATTATGTTGTCATATGATGTTTGAAGACAAGCCGTGCGTGTGCCTTGATGGACAGTGATGAGAGACTTATTGCATCATATGTGTAGCCCCTGTGTCTTGCTAGGATGCGGGGAAGACATGCAGAGGCTAGTAGTTCACAGGCTGTTGTTGATGATGAAATTAACACGCGTGCAAGAGATAATCCGTACGACTAGTGAGCATCTACACCTTCTTCTTAGTTTTAGTGGGGTGATTGTTTGTTTGTGTTTTGCATCTTCTTCCTAGTTTTTGGCTGTGGATGTCACATTGGGTTTACATTGTGGTTTCCTATGATTATGGATGTTAAAATTCTGGTTATGGATTCCAATGATTGTTGTCTGACTTAATGCTCAACATAGCTTTGTTTTTATAGCCTTAATGATTCCAGGTTGCTAGTCAAATTTGTGTTTGTGGTGATAGTGAATTGGACGTACCTCTAATACGGTGTGGTTCACACAACTTGATGGTGTGGTTGTGTTAGATAGGGATTGGCATGCTTAAACTTGTTTGTGATGCCTAAAACCGATTCTTATTTTGATTTCAATGCGAAGTGGGCTTCCCAATATGCGAAGGCGATGGCAAGGACAATGGTTGGAGACCCAAGATTTAAGACAAAACATAAGGAGCGATGCCACATCCGCCATTTGTTTATTGATGATGAGTGTGACTCTACGTGATTGCCTATAGTTAAGTTTCTAGACATTGTCATCCATATTTTTGTCAGCTACTTCAAAGGTTTCATGTGATTGTTTACGTTCATGAACTAACGAGGACATTTTGGAAGTAGCTCAATTTTATGACAGATTCACTTACAATTGTGCATGTGTTTGTTCATATTCTCTTCATAGTAATGGGTGTTTGTATTGGAATTGATTGTAAATAAATATCACAAATTAAAATTGAAATTCAATGGAACACTGAGGAACCATTTCAAAATTCCCCCTTCTTTTTTGGGGGGTCTCCTTTGCTATTGGAAATAGACCCAAAAGCTACAAGTACTCCATAAGTATGTTAAGCAACAAAATAACTCAAGAAGACACAAGATGTAGTCCACAAAGAACTAGGCACATAGCCCTTTTACTCAAGTGCTAATACATGGGTTATACAATGGTTGTATGGAGCTAATTGTGGCCTCCCAATATATAGGGATGAGGAGAAGAAGGCACCTATTTGAATGACATCATCCCCATGATGTATTGTGCCCCTTGAGAGCATCTAAGACCACCTCCAAGATGTCCTCAAATAGGGTGCCCACTTGACCCATGCCATGTGACTCCCGTGCCACCTAGACTCCTATTTTTAACTAGCTTATCTAGTCCCTTTTACACCTTGTAAAAGCACCCACCACAAAGGTTAAAGATAAAACTAAAGCTAAACCATTAATTCCAATACTCCCTCTTGGTTTAGCTTCACCACGCAGGGTAAGCTCTCACCAAGTTGAAGTTCTTTGAAAAAAACACAAAAACACAAAAATGCCCACTGGCTAAAAATATTTACAATGTTTACAAAAATGCCCACTGGCTAAAAATATTTACAATGTTTACTCAACTCTTTTCTAGAAAGCATAGTCTGAGAGTCAACAATGGCCATGTTGGCCTCTTCCTTATCCTTGTCCTTAATCCCCTTCAACTTTTCTTCATCAGCCTTCTTTTGAAAACAGTCTTGGATCATATGACCTTTCTTCTTGTAGTAAAAGCAAGGTTTGGGTCCCTTCTTCTTCTTTTTCTTCTCTTCCTTTGACGTCATGACAGATTCTGTAATGGGTACTTCCAAACTTGAGGACTCAATGCCATCTGTTGAAACTCCGAGTCGAGCTTCTTCCATGACCAAATGAGATGCTACACTAACAAGGGTTATATTTGGTTGGTTGGCAATAACACCACCCACATTATCAAACTTTGGGTGCATTGAAGAGAGCAACACAAAGACAGCTTCTTCTTCGGTAATGACTACCCTTGCCCCTGAAAGTTGATTCATAAGACTTTCGATATTGCATGGGTTGCAACATTATCCTTTTATCCCATGTCAAGCCTATGAATTCTCTCTCTTAACCACAGTCTTGAAGCAGCATTAGTTTGACCGAAGATACATTTAAGCCTAGTCCATGCCTCATTGGCTGAAGTAGCAATCACTACCTGTGGTATTTGTGTGTCATCTAGCCCTTTGATAAGGAAGGCTAGAGCCTTCATGTTCCCAGACTCTTTGTACCTCTTCATCCCTGGTTGGTTTCTTGTAATCACCCTTTGTTATGGTCCAATAGTCCTTCTCTACCATGGCCATTTGCATTTTTATGGAACATGTGTGATATTTTGTACCATCCGAAATATGTCACTCTTCTCAAAGAAGTCCTTCCCCATCTCTAAGGTTTTGAAGAGCAATATTAAGCAAATTAAATCAAACAACTTTGGCTATATAGAAATAGCTAAAAGATTAATACATGTCAAATGTTAAAATGAATGTTTCAACATGTGAGGTAGAGATATTCAAAGTCCATCAAGCCAAGAGATCTCCAAGGCCTTGGCAGCCTCATAATACCACCGCTTGTCTTATGATTTTTCCTTGTTTGATTCTTCCCCCTCAGTTGATTGCTCTCTTTTTGAATTTTTATTCTTAGGTTGTCTAACCCAAAGTGTATCACAATGCCTGGTCCTTTTTCTGGCAATTTCTTTCACTCTAGGAGCCGGCTTCCTTCTTCTGGATGTGACCTTCTCTGTGCCTAGAGCTAGAGTTTCAAAGTACTCCCTCTCGATCCATGCTTAAGTATTTTGAAACTCAATAAACAAGTCTAAGGATACTTCCACAACCCCTTGTATTCTTAATTCCTTGGGATGTGAAGAAATCTCTATTGTGTTCATTTCATCATACCCAGTAATAAATCTTTTTCAAGTGATTTGGTCCTTCTACAATGTTGAGTGAACACAAAACTTGCCCAAGTATGACCTTTTCAAAAAGAAGAGAGTGAAGGCAGATTGAGGGGTGTAGTCCCTATGGATAATGGTGATGCCATCTACCACAAGAAGCCGACCAAGATAGTGCGCCAAGGTAGTTGTTTTGTTGATATCGCTCGACCCACCACTCGACTGATTGGCAGTCACCTTGCTACTACCTCTTGGCTGCGACTCTCAGCCGCGTTGCTACTGCCTCTGGGTTGCATCTCTCAGTCACCTCAGTCATTTTGCTGCTATCGCTCGACTGCAACTCTCGGTCGCCTTGCTACTGCCTCTCGGTTTCAACTCTCAATCGCCTTGCTACTGCCTCTCGACCATGACTTTTGACTGCTTCACAATCGTTTTGGGCTGCAGAACTGCCTTTCTTGCTTGATGTAGCAAAGCGATCTCCACACTCTGCAGACTTGGCCAAAACAGACGACCAGCAGGTAAAAGCCTCCTCTGTAAAAGCACGGTCTCAGCAGATAACCTTGGCCTTAGCAGCAAACGACTAGTAGGAAAATCTTTAAACTCTCCTTCTCTCTTAGTTGCAAAACTCGAAGCTCTCTCTCTCTCTCTCTCTCGGAAAAGATTCCTCACAAAAACACCCTCTTTGCAAAACTCAAAGCTCTCTCTCTAACAACAGATCTCTCTCTTACTGAAAAAGGTCTCTCACTTAGAGGACAAGAAATGAGTTTTTCATTCTCTCTCTCTCTCTCTCTCTCTCTCTCTCTCTCTCTCTTGAAAAATACATAATCTCTAATGCTTCACATAGAAACTTCACCAAACATGATGTTTAGATATCAAAATAGAGATTAGCCTATATAATATTATCACCACCCTCTCAAAACAACAAGGTTTAGAGAAAGTATAGTAGAGAATTACCAAAAATGCTTCTTATTATATAAGCTTATAGGATTAAAAAGCATGATTAGAGAGACATGAATCATAATGAGGACTTAATCATTTAATTAGTGCCCCACATAGGATACTTCTTTCATAAGGATAAATCCCACTGAAAACATGAATTAGGAACTTAACACAAAGTTAATTCCTATCCAAAAATGCATCACAAAGAGCTCAACCACAAGCTAGATATGCTCCCCACAAAGTACTTGACCAAGAGCTAGAACAAAACCTCTCATAGAGAGAGTTCTCATGAAAGATGGCTTTGATACCATATTGGAAATAGACCCAAAAGCTACAAGTACTCCTTAAGCATGTTAAGAAACAAAATAACTCAAGAAGACACAAGATGTAGTCCATAAAGAACTAGGCACATAGCCCTTTTACTCAAGTGCTAATACAAGGGTTATACAATGGTTATATGGAGCTAATTGTGACCTCCCAATATATAGGGAGAAGGAGGAGAGAAGGCGCCTACTTGAATGACATCATCCATGATGTATTGTTCCCCTTGAGAGCATCTAAGGCCACCTCCAAGATCTCCTCAAATAGGGTTCCCACTTGACCCACGCCATGTGACTCCCTTGCCACCTAGACTCCTATTTTTGACTAGCTTATCTAGTCCCTTTTACACCTTGTAAAAGCACCCACCACAAAGGTTAAAGAGAGACCCAAAGCTAAACCATTAATTCCAATATTTGCCATACTCTGCTGGATTTTTTTGTTCGCTCGGAAGAACTCACTCGGAGAATAGTAGAACTTAGAGATTTGGGGCAAGGAGTGTAGGAAGCACAATACAAACCCCTATACGTATAAGCAGCAGTAGGATACCGCAACCAAGTGGATAGAGAGTGTAGGGAGCTCCTATCTTGGGAGCGATGGCTAGGATGCTTTCCACACATGCTTTGTAAGTATTAATAGTACGCTTATTCTCTTTTATTTGCATAATGTGCATTTCATGTACATCAGTATTTATGATTTATTTTCATGCTTCCAGCAAAGAGTGGGTCATGCAGTGAATGATACGAAGGAAAGGTATGCCTTAAAGCACGGCACATATGCCCTCCTTAAAGAGTGGGGAGTCATGCAGTGAATGATATGGAGGAAAGGTATGCGTTAAAGCACGATACATATGCCCTCCTTGAGCAACTTGAGTGAGAGGGTGTCAATGTCAATTGGACAAATGTGGTCGATATGGTAAGCCCTCTACACTTTGCACCCATGCTAAAGTTTTGCATCACTTGCCATTTCTTACTTTTTGCATTATGAATGTTTTTTGTAAGGACCAATGGCAAACCCCGAGTCCACCAATGATTAGGTTCGGCCTTGATCGCAAGGCAATATGTAAAGGAGAAATGCCTTTAAGTACTTTTTTTTCGGCTCCATATGTTTAAGCAAATATTGTAAACATAAATAAAAGACACTATGTAACTTCTTCTAAGTAATTAAAATCCATGTTTTGTGAAATTTGAGTACATTTGTTGTGGGTACGCTTCAATACTAGCATAGTACTATGCATTTAGCTTGTAAGACTGCACCTGGATATAGCATTATGCCAAAAAAATTAAAACCTGCATTCGTTAAAGTAATAGTCGAAATAACTATCAAAATAATTGTCGGGATTCTAGTCACAAAAAGCGTCGAAACAATTGTTATTAACCAATTTTAATTTTGATGGTTACTGCAACGCTGATTTCAATAGTTATTTTGACGTTTATTTTGGGGTTATTTTGATGAATTAATATCGACGCTTTTCTCGACGTGATTTTTGATGCTTTTGAGGTTTTTTACATGTTCATTTCCATCGAAAAAGATGTCAAAAATAGGCCCACTTGTAATAGTTTCTTATAGATTGCTTAGTTACATCTTATCTATTGGCTCCTGAGTTTATTTATTTATTTATATGTCTATTTATTGGCTCCCAACTTTATAAGGTAATCGTTTTACCCTACATTAGGAATTTTTTGGACCCAAAGTGGGCCTCTTGGATTAACTTTTGATTAGGAATGGACCAATAGGAAGAGGACTGGGTGCACATTTTTGACTTCTTTGATCCTAGGGGGCCTAGGCTTTGGTTTGCTAATGGGGCCTAATTACTACTCTTGTCCCCCTACCTCCTAGGCCCAAATTAGAGGTCCCCCCGCCTAGAATCACGCACATTAAAAACCCTAAAATTTAAAAATTTTTAATTTTTTCCCAAAAGTGTGCTTTCCCTCTCAAACTTCCCCCCAACATACTCTAGGCTTGGAAAGCTCATTTTGAACCTCTTTCTTCCTCTTCTAAGCTCTCCATTGCTGCAGAAACTCCATACCTCTCTAGTGCTCCCTCAGTCTCAAGCTCCCTCTCCCTCTTTGTTCCTTTTCTAATCTCCATTTCTTAGAAACTCCATCCCTCTCAAGCTCTCCCTCCTTCTCAAGCTCCCTCCCTCTCAATCTCCTTGTCTCTCTCTCTCAAGCTCCCTCCCTCTCCATTGCTGTAGAAACTTTATCCCTCTTTAGTCTACTCTAGGTTCAGGAAGCCTATTCTCAAACTTTAACCCTCTTTTAAGCTTTCCATTGCTACACTGAAAACCCTGAATGTTCTCTCCTCTCCACTCATCTCTTGTAAAACAAGCTTTTCTTTTCCCTTCTTCTCTTTTCTTACCCCACCATGGCCTCTTCCAGTAATGTGAGAAGAGCTAGGGAGAAGGTGGAAGATCTTGTGCTGCATAACACAAGAGATGAGAATGGAGTTTGGGCTCCAACAAGATTCAGGGTTGGGGCTTCGGTCTACATGTAGCCAAGCTCTAAGGGACCACATCGACGAGTGCGTCCAACTGGGAAATATGCTACATCATTGGAAGGGGAGGCTATAAGGCTTCAAGCATACTAAGAAGGAAGGACTGGTTGCCATAGTGCAACATGTGTATACCCTTGGAGACCTGTACATTCAAGGCCAACGACCAAGGTTTCCTTCAAATTGTCAGTGTAATTTAAACATAGCTTTAACAACATGCTAATATTGGATTTTTTGTTTCAAATTTTCTTATGATTTTCCATTTTCTTACGTCTCTATCTGTAGATATTTTCCCCTCTAATTATGTTGAGGAACAACCACTCCAAAGCCTCACTGGAGTTTTTATGCTACGCATGCATCCATTGGAGAGGCAATGTTTGTATCTCAAAGCCCAAGTGATCTTGTACAAAACAATATATTTTTCTTTTCTCACTCATATTTTGTAGATAAAAAACCAAGTTTATTTGGCAAGCTAGAAGAGATCCCCAACCCCCCTCTTAACAATCCCGAATGGCACAAACCTGATGCTTGGACCATCTTATGCTTAAAGTTTAAGATGGTAAGTGATATCAAGACATCACTCAAGTTTTCAAAGGCATCTAGGTTAGTAGGGCTAAATTGGTTTTGTCCTTTACATGTTTTGTGCACATGTTCAATTCCATGCCAATGCACCAAACAAAAACAATGTATATTTGTAAGGAGGTACGGTCTAACTTCATTCAAGGATTACTAGGAGAGGGTTGGACGTTAATGAGGGCTCACATCAAGGTGATGTTTACAAGTGCAATGTAGTAGATTCTACAGTGTCTTTCAAGTTCTTAAAGACATGCTCTTTTTTGTACATGCGTCTGCACTACCAAAGATGGATGCAAAATCACGAGACATGGATCCCACTTCAAGCCTCAAAAGAAGAAATTGTGCCTATTGAGATAGCTCTGATGATGCTAGATTGATTGAGCGAGTGGCAACAAGCAAGCATTGGAGCCTAGGAGACCTACGTCAACACTTTAGCATCATGGGCTTTGACAATGTGGAAGAGTCAAGTTTCAAGTTAATGAGAAGAAAGGTATATCTGATTCCATTACATGTCTAGAATTAACCCTTACACTTTCTGGTTATTATGCCACTTTCTATATTTTTACAGATTGGGAAGCGTAAGGAGGGGACAACCATGGTCTCAGAATCATGGCAAATGGGGGACCTTGAATTTTCAGCAGCAAGGTGCATAGCCCTACCAACACATAGTAGGCATGTGGAAGAGCTTGAAGATGAACTGGGTATATGGGAAAATGTTCTAATGCACGTGAGGGGCAAGAGTTTTAGGATGGAGGAGAAGGCAATGACGAGTTTTCAAGTCAACAAGGAGATAGAGATCAACATGAAGTAAATGTCACAAGAGATGCAAAAAATGAAGACATTATAACAATTTTAGATTAGATGACATGCTTGTAATTTTGTAGCAGGCTCTTTTTTAACCAATCTTTATTTAATTGAAATCTTAATATTTTTACAAACTGTGATTTTTTTGTCTAACGGTCTAGTGTGAAAATGCCAAACTTTAAATTTTAACTATAAATAGCCAAAGGTGCCTTCTTTCTCATTTTCACGCGATAGAAACCAAGCACAAGCTCACACTATCTCTTTGCATTCACATGGCTACCCACTTTGACAACTTCTGTGAGTTCCTCTCCACCACCCTGTGGGCGGGCAAGAGCGAGCTCTTTGCCATGTTCGCTCGTGAAGTCAACTTTGAAAAGTTGCTTGCCCTTGCGTCCCAACATTATGAGACGCAGATTGCATACATGGATCAATACTTGGCTCCCCACTCCATCTCCTTTCCCCATTGCCCCAATGATCGATGGGTGCATGTGGAGCTGCTTAAGTACATTCAACAATATGCCTGCCCCTATATTTAGCGCCTTGAATGTTTCATCGACATCTGCATCCCTGTAGGAGCTTACGGTACCTTCAATAAACAGGAGATGAAGAGGTTGGAGAAGGGCAATTTAGGAACTAGGTTCCTCTCGTGGCTCGCCACTTTTGTGTTCCTCATCAGCGACGATGAGGATTTGGATGAGGAGGTAGAGATGCCTGTATTGCAGTTGGCAAGCTATTTGAGGGATGACAAGGTATTGCAGGCACTAAGTAGTACGAGTGCTGGTGTGGAAGAGCAGCTTGCATTAGAGCACTTTCAAGAGGGTGCACAATCTGCAACTAAACAACCCGTTGTAGTAGAAGATGCGAGGCCATCTTTCCCACACGAGGAGAGCAAGGTGCCGCCAGAGCTTGAGATCAATCTCTTGAGCACCATTGTGGTGGAAGGTGAAGAATACTTATTTCTTCATGACCTTGAAAAGGTAGCTGGCTTGAGAATGGATGAATGCTTGGGCATTATATGCACGCGATGTGGGGTGGACCTTGATACGTCCAACCTTGGTCCTCACCTAGATAATGTCATATTACCCCTTGGAGAATCTATCGTAGTAGCAGAGACAGTTGCTTTGGTCAAAGAAACTGTGGTTGAGACCGTAGAGCAAGCCCTAGTTCCAGAGGAGGAATTCACAACCTTACAAGAAAAGCTAGACGCTGAAACGGATACCCTTGTTGCTGGAGTAATGGAGGAGACCAAAGCACCTAGAAAGGATGAGGCTAAGTCCTCGATTGACCTGTGCGCCCCCACCAGCACTTTGAAAGGGCCGCCGTCGTTCAGGATATCCGCCAGCGGGACGGTGACGGTGCCCACGACCCTGCTCGATTTGGGGTTGGGCAGGGACGAGCGGCTGCGCTGGCCGAAGAGTCGGATGACAAGAAAGGCGCTCGTGAGGGTGGGGACGTTCTTCACGGTGATCGTGAGGCCCGAATGGTGCTCGGGCCAGACGGGGTACAAGGTGCCGTCTTCGTCTGCGTCCTGGGCGTCTGCGCGAGGCAGGGCGGACGAGTGGGGAAGATCGCGCGGGTCGATTTTGTGCAGGCCGTCGATACGCGTGCCCTCCGCGTGTGAGCCAGGCGACGGGGTAGGGGTGCATAATCTTGCCTACTTTCAGGCGTCGGACGTCCTTGAGATCCTCGGCGGAGCTGATGCGCAGCTCCAGCATATTGGCTACGTCGTCCATACGGTGGTGTGCACGTGCGGCCGATTGCGCACTTGCAAAAAGCAAGGAGAGTAGGAATAAACGACGGAGGAAAGCAGCGTTGCTTAATTACGTGAGCGTATTTGCTGATCTCTCTCTCTCTCTCTCTCTCTCTCTCTCTCTCTCGTGAAGCTAATGGTTTTGCGGTGCTCCTCTTCTTATATATTTAGGCTTTCATACAGCTGCGCGGAAGGCCAACAGACCTTTCCTCGTATTTTCTTATATATTTAGGCTTTCATACAGCTGCGCGGAAGGCCCCTTTCCTCGTATTTTCTTTAGGAGCAGACCTTTCCTCGTATTTTCTTATATGTTTAGGCTTTCATACAGCTGTCCGGAAGGCCCCTTTCCTCGTATTTTCTTTAGGAACAGACTTTGACTTTGACTTAGCACGATCAGTAGCCCGCGTTCCAGAGTTCACACTCCCTAATATCAGGTCTAGAATTTGAAGGTTGCAGTACCTTCCAAAGGTTCAAAGCCTTCCAAAAAGGGAAACACAGCTACCCGTCAAGGGAAGGGAAGGTTCAAAACCTTCACAAAAAGGGAAACACAACTACTCGTCAAGGGAAGGGAAGGGTTTTGGGAAATTTCGTTATATGCCTTCATTAGAAAAAAAAAGCTAGTTAAAGAAAAGCTCTTCAATAGAAAAAATAAGGGCGGCCTTCAAATTCTAAGGCCTGCTCTCGATTTTTGGGTTTGTCAAGTCGTTCTCCGTGTCACCTTGACTCTGCACGTATCTTAGTTGATCAACGTTCACGAAAATACTAGCAAAAAGTTACAAATTAATTTTTGCCGTAGAGATTGCAAAAAGTTTAAATTTAATAATGGTGGGAACATGTGCGTCCGTGATCATCATTGGTGCTCAAAAAAACTACATTCAAGTGTATTTGTACCGTCCACAATTAAGAAAAACAGCATTCAAGTGTATTTGTAGTCTGTATTTGAAGTAATGATTTTTCATATATTTTACTTATAAAACCAGCATATTGTAGAGATTTTAAAACAAAAATAGGAGTTGTCCTTATTTTGATTGGTTGAAAAATATGATTTTTTTTTAGCATTGGTCTGTCCACCTTTAAAGGTTTCCAAAAGTAAATAGATTATCACAGTGGTTTTTTTAATGCAGGCACCATAGCATCATTTTTCGCAACAATGTTGGAAGCATAAGCATCCATGTGGCCGTCCCTTTTTTTCTTTAATAGCTCCACGTGGAGTTTTTTTTAAGCCTTTATTAAAGGCAACCTTAATTCTTTTCTTCAAGCGTGGAAAAAAATGAAGAAAATAAAGCGTGTTCAAGGTAGGTCCACCACCAGTGCCAAGGAGGAAAGAGAGGACCAGCTTCAGAGAACACCTGGGAGCTACTAGGGTTTACTAGCTTCTGCAGGTAAGTCTACCACCTTGTGTGAACTGGTACAAGTTGATGATGTAAGATGGGTGGATTCACATGTGTTATGTGGTGTGAGAAGTGGGGTCAAATATTTTTTGAAGGGTTAGAAATGCCAAAAAGCCTTATAAAGGTTTAATTATTTGAAGGATATTTTTTGAAGGGTTAGAAATGCCAGAAATCCTTATAAAGGTTTAATTATTTGAAGGATATTTTTCTCATGATATGCAGGCCTAGTGTGATGTGGGTGTTCCATGATTTAAATATAAATTTGTATAAATCAAATGATTTGGTTTTGTTCTTGTTGCCACGAGGCATGATCAAATTCTGGGCCTGCGTAACTGTAGGGGCAGGGTGGTGCGGACGGTGGTAGAACTGTTCGCACCGCCCGTGCTGGAGCGAAGCGCGCTGAGAAGTTCAACACACCTTGCAGGCGCCCGGATGGTCGTTTCACATTATAGCTCAGCAGTTGCCAGTGGGTGTAGACAGGGCCGCCGTCGTTCAGGATGTCGGCCAGCGGGACGGTGACGGTGCCCACGACCCTGCATGATTTGGGGTTGGGCAGGGACGAGCGGCTGCGCTGGCCGAAGAGTCGGATGACAAGAAAGGCGCTCCTGAGGGTGGGGACGTTCTTCACGGTGATCGTGAGGCCCGGATGGTGCTTGGGCCAGACGGGGTACAAGGTGCCGTCTTCGTCTGCGTCCTGGGCGTCTGCGCGAGGCAGGGCGGACGAGTGGGGAAGGTCGCGCGGGTCGATTTTGTGCAGGCCGTCGATACGCGTGCCTCCGCGTGTGACCCAGGCGACGGCGTAGGGGTGCATAATCTTGCCTACTTTCAGGCGTCGGACGTCCTTGAGATCCTCGGCGGAGCTGATGCGCAGCTCCAGCATATTGGCTACGTCGTCCATACGGTGGTGTGCACGTGCGCACTTGCAAAAAGCAAGGAGAGTAGGAATAAACGACGGAGGAAAGCAGCGTTGCTTAATTACGTGAGCGTATTTGCTGCTCTCTCTCTCTCTCTCTCTCTCTCTCTCTCTCTCGTGAAGCTAATGGTTTTGCGGTGCTCCTCTTCTTCTATATTTGGCCATTCATACAGCTGCGCGGAAGGACAACAGACCTTTCCTCGTATTTTCTTTAGGAACAGACTTTGACTTTGACTCAGCGCGTATTTGACTTCGTCAAGTCGTGCCGCGTGTCTCATCTACGTGTCTTAGTTAATCAGCTTCTAGCAAAAGTTGCAAATCCAGCGATCATCATTGGGTGTGTCATCCGTCCGTCTTTAAAGGAAGCAAACAGATTATCACGGTGGGTTGGATTCTATAGTACGTTCTTTTATTTTTATATTTTTTAATCAATAATAATATTAACTGAAAGCTGAGTACACAATTGTGCCAATTACATGATTTACATCCAAAGCTACATCATGCTGACCCACTACTTCTCAAATTTCACTTCATTTAGTAAATTATACAACAGAGTCCATCTATCATCCTCCAAAAGAAAATTGGATTGCTCCCAAGAGATCTGGTAACCCAACAAGATGCAAACCTCCATCATGGCCTCGGTAGGGGTTTGTTTCTCCAATATGTCCCCCTTTTTGGACCAAATTTTTACATGAGTATGTCTGGTCCCCAGGCTAAGCATAGAATTACCTGACACTCTTCATCCCCCATCCCAGGTCATAAGGCTCAACCCATCCTTCCACCTCTTGCACACCATACTGCAAAAAGGGGAACTTGTCAACTTCAGAGGAGCATAGGAGAATAGTTTGTCTTTCCACCCCAAACCCTGCCACATACCTTTAGCTTGAACCAGTGCCGGTTCTACTAACTCTCTCACCAACCATGACAGACCATGTTTCATCCTGATGAAAGCATTTGGAAAGCAGTAAAGCAGCCCTTGCATGGGTTTGAGTAGGTAAATGCAAAATTCTAATGCCCCCTTCCCCTTTTGGAGCATATAACTTGCAAGATGGGCCGATTCTATTGTTCTTGGTAAAATTCGATTGGAATCTTGCCATCTGGGGATGGATCTCTCTCGGGCGGCGGGCATGTACCACATCCGCAATTTGACTAACACTTGAAGTCATTGCTCCCCAAGTGAAACCTCATCCTCTTGGAGCCACTTTCCAACCTCATCCTCTTGGAGCCACTTTCCAACCTCAACCTTTGTAGGAATTGCACATAGAGAAGAGCCCGACATGATTTCTAATCAACTCAAGGTTGATCTTCAAGCATACCTTCTTCCCTCGATTTTGAGCCTGTGCACACAACTTTGCATTCATCCAATCCGGCACATTTGTTTTCCTCGCACTCTCACTACCTTCCTCTTCACGGAGCTGCTTCATCTCTTCCAGGTTGTCTAGTCCCCCCATTCTCTCACAGTTTCTACCACCCCCTGCTGCAATCCCCACTTGGTCAACCTCCCGTCGACGTATGGGCCCATGTGCCCACCACGTGCGGAGTAAATAGTAGTACCGTCCACTAATCCCACTCGTTATCCCACACTTGGCTGCTCATTCCCACTTATCCCTGTGCTTGCCTACTTACGCACAGCATAGCATCATTTTTTGCAACGGTTGGAAGCACAAGCATCCATGTCATGTGAGAAACATCAAGACAATCCCACCAGTGCCAAAGATAAAAAAGAAGACTAGAGAATGCCTGGGAGGGGATCGCGAGAATCGAACAAGATATATCACGAGCTCAGTTAGTGCGAATATGGGTGACACGCTAGGATGACATCTCACAACTAGTGCGGTGACATGCCGGGATGACAGCTTTGCACTTACGCCACTGGTATGGTTGGTGAGATTATGGGTGATACGTTGGTTTACAGGCAGTGTTAGTGGCTTTGGTGTACTAGACTTAATGGCATAGTTATAATGCCAGTCATGTAGTCAAGTTCACACTATCATGGAACTACCTTTGTATATTAAAGGTAGCCCTTTTTTTAGCTTCACATCACTAGGAAAAAGACATGGAGCGCCTAGGAGCTGCAAGGGTTTGCTAGCTTCTACAAGTAATTTTTCCATATCCAAGCTCTTTACCATGTCCAAGGTTTCTGTGGGCAAGGCGGGTGAGCAGATAATGTGAATCGAACAAGACAGATCACCTATAGTCATGGGTATATCCTTAGCAATACACCATCCTCACCTTGTTACATATAGGTCCTTTTTGCAGTACACCACCCTCACCTTATTTGTTACAGATAGGTCATTTTCGTAGAACACCATCCTCACCTGTGGAGAAAGCACTTTTCGTTTTCCATCACGTGTAAGATTTTCATCACCTACTTTGGTGCTGTGAGGGTTTGCAGGTAAGTCTGCCATATCCAAGCTGTTCTCGCCATGTCCAATATTTCCATGATTTTTGCCATGTACAAGCTTCCAAACCATGCGTTAGCATTTTCTCCATGTCCAAGGTTTCTTTGATGTCTGCATGTCCAAGTTTTTGTGAATTGCTTATTGCCATTTTAAGCTTGCCGAGCTACTTGCTAAATCCAAGCTTCTAGCCATGTCCAAGTTCTATGGTATTTTCTCCATGTACACTCTCTGTAATGTCAAAAATCCTATGATGAGGGTTTTACACTTTTTAATGTGCACAGAGGGACACAAACTCTCTGTGATGTCCACTATTTGTAACATACATGCAGAAATCTTGAATGTCACACATATAGTAGTCATGTCTTATTAGCTAGTTTGCATTGGTGTTTCTCATTACAGTAGTTTGCATTGGTATTTCTCATTGCAGTAGGTTAAGCTTGATGGTAGCAAAGTTCCAAACTTACAACATCTCATATGCTCTCACTAGTAAAGTGGTTAAATCAAAGTTCCAAAAACTATGTTCAGTACCAAAGTGATCAATCAAATTTTTTAAAATTATATGTTTTTTCAAAGAAGGGCATGATCCTTGGCTTAATAGTTTTTGAAAAGAAGTGTGCCAACTCTCCACCCACATCAATTTGTGATTTTAATACTTATATATAATTTATATGTATAAATGAATATACACAAAAGTATTATTCATGTGTTTTTAAAGTTCCACAAGAAGATAGTTTTGAGTTAAATAGTAAAGACAGAAGGTATGCACTTTTGATACCTAATATGGTACCCAAATTCTTTTTTCATATTAATTAATTAGTTAGGCAAAAGGTACCTTAGGTAAGAGGGACTTTAGGCTTTAAAAAAAACCTTAGACAGGTGACGTTAAAGGGAGATTTTTTTCAAAAAATCTCAAATGTTCTCAACCGCCTTAGCGCAAGAAGAAAAATTAGGCAGCTACCTTTTTCATTTGGGCAAAAGGCCCCGTGAGAGAGAGAGAGAGAGAGAGAGAGAGAGAGAGAGAGGACGCGTAAAGAAAGAGAGGATATGGTGAGGTTGAATGAATACGAGGGGAGAGAGGGGCGATCACAAAGAGCGAGATATTTTGATTTCCTCTAAGCGTCCAAATCATTTGTGTTGTGATGCATGCGAGAGAGAGAGAGAGATGAAAAAAACAAGGCCATACTGATTTTTAGTTTACAAGAGAGTGATGAAGATGAACAGCATGTTTTCTTTTGATATTCGCGTAATATGAGAGGTTCAGAACTTAGGAGAGAGAGAGAGAGAGAGAGAGAGAGAGAGAGAGAGAGAGAGAGAGAGAGGGTGGGGATTGGTGGGCTGGAGCTGCACAAAGAGAAGGAAGGTTTAAACCTTAGTAAGGTTTAAGCACTAACATTTAAACCTTGGTAGGATTCATTCATTAGTGCCCCTTGAGGGGCACTAATTAATGAATATGGGGGCAGAACGAATATGTCAGACCGAGCTTTGAAGGAATCCATATTTTACAAAGCTTTGAAATCAATTTGCTGAAAGAAAATAACATGTGCAGATTACAAATCTCATATTACACACCACTTAGCTCAATTCGCAACAACTGCCCATTCTTGTTTACTTGGGAAGCACAAGATTTATTTTCATGGGAAAAACAAATTAGCGCCCTTAGCCTTAGCTAACATTAGTGATAACCTTAGCTTTTTTTTGGGACCAATAATATTTATTTATATTAACTGTTCCAAATTTTTCATACACCAGAGCCAGAAAACCACTATCTACTCTTTTTTCACCTCATTCAAGATTTTACATAAAAACTCCCATCTTTCATCCTCACACAAGAAGCAAGATTGTTCCCCAAGAAATCTGATACGTACCCCAGCAATAAGCAAGCTTCCATCATGGCATCTGTAGTGCAACCCGGGGGGACTATTTTTCCAGCATTCCCCCTCGCTTTGACCAAACTTTGATTGTGGGTCTAGTGCCAACCGGGTTTTCAATAAAGGCAACAAAAGTGTGATCAGTCTATTTTTCCTTGCGATACCACCTCTGAGTTTTAGGTCCAAATTTAAGAGTCCTTTTCTTCTCAATCCAACATCTCACCTGCTGTGCTGCAGCCCACAATCCATCATTAGGGGAAGAGCCCTAGTATGTTTGAAGCTTATCAAGAATCAGGGCAACATTCAAAGCATATTCCTTTATAGGTTCTGAATAAACAAATCCAACTTAGGAGACCTAATTTTATTCACATTACATACATACCAGCACATGCACACACATTTATGCATCAACTCTGACTCTTGCAACCCTATACATGTAGCCTTCAAAAATACAATTTCATTCCTGCTAGTCCATATTTCTGATAAGATGCAAGTTCTGATAATATTAAACACTAGCCCACTGAGTTCATCACTGTGACTGACCACCTACCAAGTAACCAGTCCTCCCAATAAGTCTGCATGTTCAGACCCTTATCTAGGTGCTCCTTAAATCTGGTCATTCCCAAAACACATGTTTGAAATTTTCTATTGAAGACTTGCACCTAGGGAAAATACCACTAGCCATGTTTCTCTTTTGCAGTTTATAACCAATAGGTAATGCCCACATGCAGACCTTCCATAAGAAA
This sequence comes from Cibotium barometz, assembly GCF_041138505.1. Taxonomy (NCBI): domain Eukaryota; kingdom Viridiplantae; phylum Streptophyta; class Polypodiopsida; order Cyatheales; family Cibotiaceae; genus Cibotium; species Cibotium barometz. The sequence continues at coordinate 21,987,301 of NC_141099.1, forward strand.
ACTTAAAATTTCCTAGGGACCTAACAATTCTAGATCAGGTTCCATCTCTTTTTCCAACTAGAGGAACTCCATTTTACATTCCATATTTTATTACAATACAACACATTTGCATCCCCCTTTCTCATTAGTGCATAAATGTCCCTAGTTTTTCCCTCCTTTAAAGATATTTATTCTAGAAGTTTTCCCAAAAAGATTATTCTCCTGTAAAGCCAAGATAGACAGTCCCCACCACGACATCACTAATTCCCAAAATATAGCACTTTTCCTCTTATCTTTAATCCCCTTCACGTTCCATGTGCACCCCATAAACCCTGTAGTATTCTTCACGTTAAGGCAGTTTTCGGGACCATCTCCACTTCCTCACCATCCCTCTGACTATTCTGAACCACACATGAATCCTTCCTCGTTTCACTCAATATCTACCCAGTATTTTGATCTACCATCATAGGGTTATCTCTTTCTAGTAATGGACTGAAGGGGTTAGAAAAAATGATAGAGCTCAAATTCTCACAGTTCCCATTCTTTCTACTCTCGGAACCCCGCTTTTTAACTTTAGTCCAACCCCCTTCCCCGTGTTCTTCCCAGATTCCAACATTATTTCCTTCCCTTTAGTCTCTTTCTTTGGAGAATCCAGAGGTACTCTCTCTTTGTCACTTCCCCCTCGACTAGCCTCTTTTACCTCATCCCTTGTAGATTCTAAATCAGGACAGTCTTTGGCAATATGCCCAAAGGCCCCACATCTAAAGCAAGCACCAAGGAAAGCTCCAAACTTGAGGCCTAAATCAAGCTTACCCAATTGACCTAAATCCACCTCCATAGATTTGGGAGTTTCATTATCTAGATTCCAAGTGATGCACACACTATTGCCATGCCTCCCTCCTACCTCATCACCAGGAACATATAACACAAAGCCTAGGGATTGGGCTATATCACGCAACACAGGTCTAAACCAGGGAGGAAGCCCTATCACTTCTACCCAAACAGGGCATACATTCTGACTTTTATTGACATACATCAAGCAAAGGATCAAAGGGAAAGACATGCACCAATTGTTGCCCAAAAAACAGAGGCCCCTTGGCAAACAACTCAGAAATAGATCGACCTTTGATAAACAACACATTGAAAAAACCCTTCCCCAAGTAGAAGATCTTAGAAACATCGCAGTCATGCAGAATGCTTTCCTGGATCCACTTACCTAGTTCGCCCTTTGATAGAGGCTTGCTCGGGCAGAAAAGAAATACTCTACACATCGAAAACAACACTATTTGGCTTCTAATGGCTAAGTTTCAAACATACCTTGTTCTTCACCTGATTACAAAGTCTTTCATTCAACTAGTCTAGAACACATTTTTTATTGACGCACTTAGCCTCGATGTCCTCGCCTCTGCGCTTCATCTCTTCCTCTGCCTCTGGATCCCACTCGCCCCCTCATCCTTACGTAGAAGCCATCCGCTAGAGGTCACCACCATGTAAAGCCCAAGTAGTCGACCACACGTCAATGTACAAAGGGCATGCAACCACATGGATTAAACACACCACTAATCCACTACCCTTTAACATGCACGACATGTTTCAGTCAAATCCGATCGCGATCCCAAACTATTTCCCCTAAAAATTGATAACCTTAGGTTTTCTATGATTAATTGAAATATTTTACTTTTTACGCAAGGTAGGCCCCTATTCGATGGCTTTTTTAAAATTAAAAAAAAAACAGCCAACGAGCTCTAGCCACCCTAGATCGTGGGTTTGAACCTACTCAACGACGTTTAGTAACCAATCTCGTAAAAAAAATTTAAAAAATCAAGCTATTTTCCCTCGAATCTCTTTCACCTTCTATATTGCAAGGGCTACGCGTGTGGACTCTGCAGCACGCCTTCTGCTTTGACTTCATTATTTACACATGCTGAGCTTAAGTGAGCGTTATGATCGACCCTCCCCAAGTCCCAACCATCTCCTCCTCCTCCTGCCACCTCACCTCAGCCGCCTTCCGCCTTCTCCAGTTAAGAGCTTTAAATGCCCATCGCTACTCCCCATTCAAGGCCCACCACCTGGCTCCACAATCACCTCCTCTAAAACATGTACACCCAGAAAAAAACATTACATGAGCGCCACGACAGGTCCTTAGCGAACCCAGGTGTAGCTCATGCGTTCCCCCCCTCTGCATATGCGAAGCTGCCCCTCTTCCTTGCTTCGCCTCCCCTCTCAGCCTTGCCTGCTTAGCCTTTCATCGCTCAACTCCCTCCCCCCGGAGGGGGGAGCCCTGTTCTGTGATGTCTCTCCAAGATATTGTACTCTCTGCTGCAAACACGACCCCTCACGGCATCCGTGATGGTGCTGGTCCTTCGTCCCTGGTTCTGCATCAAGCGCCAACGACGCCCCATGATGGTTCGCATGCCACATCAAAGGCTGCTGCTCCTCTTCATCGTCACCAGAACGGCTCTGGAGGCCTGCGTGAAACGGAAGGCGGCCTGGGAAAACCTCTTGATGGTCCCCCTCCCCGATCTCGTTCGCTGAAGCTGTACGTCATCAGAAAGGCGCCCGGTCTTTCTCAAGTCATGTTCAATCATCTCTCCCCCCCAGGTTTGTTGAAAACCCTCTGGTTAATCTCTCTCAGAACCCGGCATTTGAAGAAAGGACTGGTGATTTTGATGTTGATGTAGATGGAGCTGTCATCTGTGATGACGATGAGCTGGCTGCATGGCAGGACCACCTGTCATCCCACTCGTTGTTGATAGGGCTCTGTCATGGGGCTAGACCCCCGGGTGGATACTCTGAAGTTTTGGATTAAGACCAACTGGGAACAGAAAGGGATTAGAGTTGCATCTGTACAACATTTACCAAATGCTTACTACATGTTTCATTTTGAAGACCCGGTAAGTGCTACCTCTATAATTAACAGTGGCCAGTGGATAATTAGAAACACCCCCCTTTCTTTCTTCAGATGGTATGATGGAGCTGTCATCTATGATGACGACGAGCTGGCTGCATGGCAGGACCACCTGTCATCCCACTCGTTGTTGATAGGGCTCTGTCATGGGGCTAGACCCCCGGTGGATACTCTGAAGTTTTGGATTAAGACCAACTGGGAACAGAAAGGGATTAGAGTTGCATCTGTTCAACATTTACCAAATGCTTACTACATGTTTCATTTTGAAGACCCGGTAAGTGCTACCTCTGTAATTAACAGTGGCCAGTGGATAATTAGAAACACCCCCCTTTCTTTCTTCAGATGGTATGATACTTTTGATCCCAAAGGTCCCAAACCCACCAAAATCCCGGTTTGGGTAGAGTTTATAGATATGCCTGCTAAGTATTCTATCTGGGCCAAACGAATTGGTGGCTCGGTTGGTAAGGTTCTAGGTCAAAAGCCATTTCAGGTTGTCAATCCTCAATGGGCTCACCAGATGCTCATCGAAGTGGACACCGCTAAACCCCTAAAAGATAAAGTCCCCTTGAAAAACAGAGAGGGCCAGATTATTTATGAACAAGTGCTAACCTATAAGAACCTTCCCAACGCTTGTTTTAACTGTAATAAGCAAGGCCATATGATCAGGGACTGCCCTGATCTCCATCAGCCAGCTGTGAGTGATAAAACCTCTGGCAAAGAGGAGGTCTTTGTGTTGCCCCAGAAAAAACATGTGTCAAAGTTCAAAAACCCTAAATCTAATTGGCATATCCTTGCCAACAGATTTGCTCCCCTCTTAGCAGAGGTTCAAGATGGTCTAGGCAATCAGTTTCATGTCAAGGAGACTCTAAATTCAGCCGTGGTAGGTGACGAACAACCCTCCCTGGGAAGGGTCCCTCACAAAGACCGAGTACTTCTCAGTCAAGATCTTGACTCCCCTATGGACTCTGATGAGGACTTCATAGACAAATCTCAACGAATGGATGAGGTATTCAAAGCTCAACTAGAAGATGAGGATGCTGCTATGATGAAAAGAATGTCCCTCTCACCTATGAAATAGCACGAGGAGGGTGATTTCTCCCCCCTGCTTTTGGGTTCCAAAATGAAGAGGAAGAAGGAAAAAAGTCAGGAAGCCCTAAGAACCTCCATGTCCGCCGCGGGGAAGCCGTCCAAAACCAGTAAAAAATGAACTCTATAAACCTGCTCTCCTATAATTGTAAGGGGCTCACGAACCCTGAAAGGGCAGTGGCCATCAATAGGTGGGTTAGGGACTTGGCTATTGATTTTGACCTTCTCAGTCTGCAAGAACTCAAAATTGGGGGTCCTCAACTTCATGTGAACCTTCATCAAAGAATCTCTAGAAATGCTCTATGGTTTTTTACCAATCATCACTCAGGGAAAGGAGGGTCAGCAATTGGCATTCACATGAAGTGGGAGCACTCAGTCTTAGATGCATGGTCTGATGATAACCACAGTTGGACAGCTGTTAGGTTGGGTAACCCCTTCAACTTCACTTTGATTTCGGTCTATGCCCCCTGTTTGGCCAGCATGAGAGCTGTAACCTGGCATTCTATCATGTAGGTAGTGGGGCCCATCTTGCTTGTTGGTGACTTTAACATGGTTGAGGTTCAGGGGAGACAGAAGTAGGTTTCTAGGCAGAACCATTAGTGGTCAGGAAAAGGATAAATGGGACTTGCTGAAGGTGCATAAGGATCTTTCAGACCTTTCAATGAATACAGGATTCTCCTGGTCTAATAATCAAAAAGGTCTCTTTCACAGAGCTGCTAGATTGGACAGACTTTACGCCTCGGGTTGCCTTGTTGATATGTTCTTAAAAGTCAAGTGCAGTGCTAAGCCCTCCCTAACCATCTCTGATCACCTCCCTTTGATTGGTCATCTATCTTTAGGTCAAGCCAAAGGAAGGGCTGGTTGGCCCCATCTCGACCCTTCCTCTTCTGTCTCCCGTGTATCCAACAAAAAATTAAATGTTTCATCATTGAGGCCTTCAATCAATTCTCTTCCCCCTCCAAGGGATGGGCGTGTCTGGTCAATAAGGTTCATACTATTTGCAGGGAGTATAAGCTTAAAGCTTTTGCGATCCGGCAAAATCGCAGAGTCCAGATCAGGAACCAGATCCAAGACATCTATCAAACTAAAAATGGGGTAATGGACCACTCTCTGATCGAGCTTAAGAACCAACTCAGACTTGAGGAGTTGTTGGCAGCTAAGGCCACAATGCTATGGAACAGAGAGGTTTGGGCTAGGAAAATAGACACGCCTCACCCTAAGATGTTCTCTCTCCTCAAAAGGAAAAAAGTTAGGGATCTTATTCCTATGGTCAAGAAACCCAATGGGCAGCCAGCAGAGCAGCGGATGATGTAGAAAACCTACAAGTAATCAAGAATCATTTTTTTGATTTGTTCTCCACGGCCCTCCCTCCCTCTCAAGAAGTTACTACAGCTAGGGCCAAGATTGCTCTCATGAGGAAAAAGGTTGTCAACCCCTCTTTAGCTTCCAAGCTAGACTCCCCCTTCTCTGAAAAGGAGGTCAAAGAGGCTATCTCTCATCTCAAAAAGGGAAAATCTCCGGGGGAAGATGGGATTCCAAATGAATTCTTCCTTGCATTTAAAGACGAGCTTACCCCCCACATCCTAAACATCTGGAAAGAAGCCATGAAGAATGGGGGTCTTGCTGAGAGAAGACTAATTGTTGAAATTTGAGCATAATGATGAGCTATGGTGGATCAAACACTAGAATCAACATCATTAACAAAGTGATTAATAAATGATTAAGACATAATTAGTGAATAATTAGCAAATAGATTAATGTAGGCATGGATACTCAAAAACCAGCAAATTCTCATTAGGGCAATCCCCCAATTTATAGAGTTTACATCAAGCATCTAATCCCACTGATTTCTCCATGATTCACTCCACCTCTTTTCCTTGATTCTCTCCACCTCTTCACTTTTCCCAGAATATCTCCACACTTCCCAGAATATCTCCACACTTCCTAAATCTTCTCATGCTACCCTTTATTCTCTCCCAGTAGATTCTTCTCACCTTTTCACAGGTTCTTTCACATAGGTTCTTTCACATTTACATCTTCTCTTTTATAGCCTCTAACCAAGGGCTTGTTCCCGCACACACCCTATTCACTTGTATTTTCAACACCTCCCCTCAAGTGAATACTCCTAGTACACCTAGACCCTATACCAAGTTTGCCTCCCCTTACTTGGTAGTCCGTGACCAGTGTCTACTCCTCCCCTCAAGTTATCTCAGCACACCTGGACTCTGTATCAAGTTTCTTTCTTACTTGACAGTCCGTGACCAGTGCCTCAAGTCCCTAAACTCCATAGTCCTTGACACACTCTCTCTCTCAATGTGTCCAAGGCTACTATAAGTGCCCGCGACCTTGACTAAAGTGCTCACACATACATCTACCACGTGGCCTACATCATCGGTGGCTCAGAGGTGGTTTTACTTTATTGGGGCAGGTTACATTGGGTTGTGGGGTCTCTCTCTCTTTCTCTCTCAGATATTTTCACATGGCTCCTCACTCTTTGGAGCCTCACATCTTCTCTTTTCTTCAGTCTTCTTGTCGTGGCAGCATCTCTCCACGCATCCGTCTCTTCTTTCAGTCTTCTTGGGGCAGCTTCTCTTCTCGTGGCAGCTTCTCTTCTCGTGTCCATGTCTTCCTTTAGATCTTCTTCTCGGTGTGGATCCTCTTCTTGGAAAGAGATATTCTTCTTCTTTCATGGCTGGGGCCATGAGCTTGTCCGTCAGGTCTTCCGTCAGGTCTTTTTGCTCCATGTGAGCAACATGTTTCAATGTTTTGCTGACAGTTCCTTTGGGCTTTTTATGTTTATTTTGTATCATTATGCAATGCAAACCCAAATTTATGCGGGAGGTCTTACCTCTTGCCTTATTCTGAACAAGGGCAGTGTCTGTTCCCATTTTTACACTAATGCAATGTGCCCAATACATAATGCGTATAGCATTCATCCTCATGCACATTCCAAATGCAACTCTGGCTATGAATAATCTTGAATTTGAGTGAGATTTACAGGCATTGACTAAGGGTTAAATGCAAAATGATGATTTTCACAATTTTATCAGCACAATTTTACCAGAAATATTAAATTAAGGGTAACCAATTTGTACGGAATGGTTGGAGTATCAAACCAACTCTGATTTGCAATCTGAAGTTATAGGGATCTGTATTAGATACCTAATGGTTAATTTGAACCCTCAATTGCATCAAAGTACAGTGATTAGCATTGATTAATCACTGATTAGCAAATTAATGCTCTGTTTTGTGTACAAAAAACAGAGTATGCGGGGAGTCTAGATCTGGTGCCTTCCACTTCAAATGAGCTCAAATGCTTTCAAAGGCATCAATAGCAATGAGTCTAGTAGAGGATTAAGCCAAGAAACACAAGATTTGACCAAATAATGAAAGCTTAATCTCTGTTTTACCAAAGTCACCTGCAGATTCGATGAAGAGCTTTGATCTCAATGTAGACTTGATGAAATTGAATTCTGTCTTCACCAACTTGTAGAGCATGCTTGATTACCCCTTGGGCTAGGAGGAATTGAAGCAATTTGATTTGAGCAAGGAGAAATCTGCAATTTACTCAGAAAAAAATGCGCTCACTTCATCGTCGATTTCTCCTTCGTTTCTACGCGGTTTGCTGCGCCGTCTTGCTGAGCATGAAGCCAAGGATGTTAGCTACCATAATCTAGAAGCTTATGCCCTAATTCTATGTGTGCAAGGTGCTAGAGATCCTCCACTGGCTGGGGGTGAAGGGGAAAGTGAAAAACTCACTAAAATTTTGATTTTTTGCTAATTATCTACTAATCCTAATTAATTAACTAATGGGCTCATAAACCTAATTGATTCTAGGCATGGCTCTGATACCATGTTGAAATTTGAGCATAATGATGAGCTATGGTGGATCAAACACTAGAATCAACATCATTAACAAAGTGATTAGCAAATGATTAAGACGTAATTAGAATAATTAGCAAATAGATTAATGTAGGCATGGATACTCAAAAACTAGCAAATTCTCATTAGGGCAATGCCTCAATTTATAGAGTTTACATCAAGCATCTAATCCCACTGATTTCTCCATGATTCACTCCACCTCTTTTCCCTGATTCTCTCCACCTCTTCACTTTTCCCAGAATATCTCCACACTTCCCAGAATATCTCCACACTTCCTAAATCTTCTCATGCTACCCTTTATTCTCTCCCAGTAGATTCTTCTCACCTTTTCACAGGTTCTTTCACATTTACATCTTCTCTTTTACAGCCTCTAACCAAGGGCTTGTTCCCGCACACACCCTATTCACTTGTATTTTCAACACTAATATGGGGGTTATAAAGCTTATTCACAAAAAAGATGATAAAGAAGATCTTGGGAACTGGAGACCCATAACATGTCTCTCTTCTCTCTACAAAGTTTTTGCTCATATCCTGACTATTAGAATCAACCCCTATATGGATGACTGGATCCTCAAGGAGCAAAAAGGTTTCATTAGGGGAAGGTATATTCTAGATGCTATCATTAGCCTATGGGAGGGTATGGAACATGCTGAAAACTCTGGTCAGAATTACATCTTTCTCAAAATAGATTTTGATAAAGCCTACGAGACAGAATTGATTGGTCCTTCCTCTTCCAATCCCTTCAAGATATTGGCCTTAACAGGAAATTCATAAAGTACGTTCAAACCTTACTGGGGAATGCTTCATCAAGGGTGGCAGTTAATGGGTCTCTCACTGATGCCTTTCCTCTTAGGAAATCTATAAGGAAAGGTTGTCCTCTCTCCCCCCTTCTCTTTGCTATTGTTGCTGATGCACTGGGGTGGCTTGTCAACAAGGAATTAGCCAACAAGAACATCAAGGGTATTTCGGTTCCAAACATGGCAGAACCCCTATGTCTTCAACTCTGCTGATGACACTAATCTTCTTCTTCGTAATGAAGTGCAGACGGCAGCCCACTTCATGGCCTGCCTTGATACCTTCTGTCTAGCCAGTGGATCTCAAATAAACCACTCCAAGACCAGTTTCAGAGTCTTCGAAGGTGTGCCTCCTCCAGCTATTATGTCCACAGGTTGCAAGGCTATCCCTGAAGGGGTGGTGTTCAGGCTTCTTGGCATTCCCATGGGTTTTAACATTTCAGCCAAACAGAGATGGGACTATGTGCTGAATAAACTTAGAAATCAGGTCAAGAAATGGAGTCACATAAACAAGGGGGTTGCTTCTCGAGCCTTTATCCTCAACCACTTCATCATCCCCTCAGTTGTTTATTTTCTTGCCTGTTGGAGGCCCTCCAAGACCCAACTCCAATCCCTTTACTCTATCATGGGTAATTACCTATGGGGGGGATCAGCAAGGTTGCTTTTCAGGTATGTTGTTTGGATAAAGAGCAGGGGGTCTTGGCATAATCAACATTGGTTTGCTGGCTGAGAAGCTGGCAGCTAAATGGGTTCAAAGAGCTATCTTTTCAAATGATGTATGGGCAAACCTCCTCAAAAGGGATGTTGGAAAATTTTGGCTCAAAGGAAAAAGGGCTTGGAAGGGGTTCTCTCTCAATGAAGCTCTGTTCTCAAAGGCATACCTCTCTCCAATAGGCAGCAAGCTCTGCTCTGCAGAGTGTGGGAGTCATGGATGAATTAAAAGAAGCTCTTCTCCTTTCAAACATATTCCAAGAGAGGTCGGTATGCTTATGCTGCGGATTCAGTCTGGTTTGGTCATCTGGTGGAACTGATTACTAATGATCAAGTTTAGATCAGCTTCTCTTGTTTCAAAGCTGGTGTAAAGGTGTGGGGAGACATATGTGACTCATCTGGCAGGTTAAACAGTGAGCAAATCAGTATTAAGTTCATCTTGCCAGGGTGGAGTTGAGCTTATAATACAAAGATTTAATGCTCTGATGAAGGTTTCCATTCCTCCCGAGGTTTATATGTGACTGCAAGACCTTTTCTAAAGCCCTTCACTAGGGGTATTCTAGTAATCTTGTCAAGCTTCCTAACTTGTTACATGCAGGAAACCTGGTTCTCAAAATCAACAAAAGGTGGGCCTTGTCCTGGAACAAACATCAATGGGCCTTTCGCTTCAAACGAATCTGGGCCTTTGCTCAAGAAAGAAAACACGCCATTCTGGCCTGGCTGGTCATCCACAAAGCAACTTGGACCCTCGAGAAGGCTATGAAGATTGGTCATGGGAATGGTCTTTGTCCCCGTTGCAAAACCAAGCTAGAAACAGTCCCGCATCTGTTTTACTCTTGCCCAGACACTAGGCAGTTCTTGAGTGTTCTGAACAAGGCCTTCATGAAGATTAGAAACTCCCCTCTCAGTTGGAAAGAAGTCCTCTTAGGAGAATGTCACAACCTGGACCCCTTAAGGTGGCAGTCCGTCAGAATGCTGCTTTTATGGCATGTTTGGAATCAACGGAATGAAGCCCTTTATGAAGTTAAAACTAATCACAATTTTTATCTTTTTCTTGACAGTTTCCCGCAAGCTTATCCACCATCTCCAACCAACTAATGTTCCTATGGAGGTGGATCGTTGGCAGGACCTGCCATGGAGGAAATGGAAAAAGTCTCTCAGCTCCTCGCTCTCCAAAAAGAAGGAAGCTATGTTACAAGGATTGGATTTCGAATGTCAAAGAAGGCTTCAACACTCTGCTTATCACATTCAAGCATCGGAAGGCGGGGGGTTCTTTAAACCTCCCGGTCAGGACTTGGGCTACTGTTCATGTTGTTTGACCATAACATTACAGGAGGAAGTGGATAAAGATTGCGCAGCTCCTCTCTCTGAAAAGAAGGAATTTAAGCTGCATTTTTTGGATTATGTTCGCCTCAGTCAATTTCAACAGGCTGTTCATCAAGTTTGGTGTTCATGTAACCAGTTTGATTATGTCTACTGGTTCAGTCGCGCTGCTCCATCTGCTTTTGAAGTTTCAATTTATGTAAGCTAATTCCATTTTCTAGCGGTTTTAGCAGTTCTCAGGGTCTCCCCATGGACCTTCCTCATGGGGACTTGTAACCTCACCTTTTTTTAATATATTCCTCAGTTTTAACTATTTAAAAAAAACATGTACACCCAATTCAAAACCATGAACACCATTCGAAAAACGTTTTTTTGAAACATGCATACATCTCATGTTATGGTTGTAGAGAAGAGAAGAGAATATTATACAATGACATATCCTTAGTTAATCTCTCCTTCAATGAGCCTCTCCCTGACATAATGGTAATGCACCTCAATATGCTTTGTGTGAGCATGAAACACTAGGTGAGCATGAAACACTAGGTTCCTCGCATGGCTAATGCACTTTGGCTCTCAGTGAAGATGAAGGTAATATCCAACATAGAAACAAGCCTCTCTTGATCTAACTTAGGATCAGGCTAGATCCAACTTAGGATAAAAGTCATTCTACTTCAAGTTAGAAATAGGCCATAAATGTTGGAAAATTGTAGCGTTGACATTTTAGACATTTATAAGCCTATTCATGTGTGGTAGACACTCACTAACAAGCCCATTATAACATTCAGCACCCTTGGATACCCAGTCACTTGTCGTGACAACAACTATCCCCTTCTCTTCTATGGCACCTATGGCCTCCTTAATCATCTCTCTTCTCTTCTATGGCACATATGCCCTCCCCAATTGTCTCTTCTCGAAGGCTTCTCCATGTTGGCATATTCTTGAAGGGCTACATGGGAATTAACGCGAGCAAACCCATTTCACATGGTTGTCTTACATATCTTGAAGGGCTACATGGGAATTAACGAGCAAACCCATTTCACATGGTTGTCTTACATATCTTGTCAAACCACTTTAGCAACCATTAACTAATCCATATTAAGATTAATGACTTCTCCCTATCAAGAGTTTTTTTCCTAGGAAGTATGTAAGGGCCTTGGCTTGCCTTTTGGAGATTCAAATCCAATGTTTTCTTTCTCACTTGGTTTGTCTCCACACAAGCACCTATCCTGCTTTTTTACATTTACCGTAACCAAATAAAGTTACATGCAACACAAGAGTTGTGGGAGGAAGACACAAGTTTTCATATGCAGTGGAAGACCTACATACTGCACATGTCAGTACTATAGATAGGAAACCAAAATTTTAGAAGCCTTTCTCTCTCTCTCTCTCTCTCTCTCTCTCTCTCTCTCTCTCTCTCTCTCTCTCTCTCTGTCTCTCTCTCTCTAGCTTTGAAGCTCTAGTTGTAGTCTAATTTTCTTGACTTATCATTGCTATTTTTTTCCATTTTTCTATCCTTGACAGCATGTGCTCTACATTGCCTATCATATTTCATGCCACCTATATACAGTGGTAGCTTAGAAGCATTATTTGAATTGGTAGCTTAAAAGAAGCATGTAAAACCAACAAAAATAATTATTAGCATAACAACAATTAACTAGGATTAGAATCCTTAATGGATCCAACTTTATTCTCACTTCGTCTCAGGAACATGCACATATGCAATACATCCAAACACATTCAAGTAAGGTACATTTGGATTTATACATGTAAACTTCTATTCAGGCGGCATCATATCATAAGCAGTTTCTGTAGCCGGGCCATGTTCATAATGTAAACAATATTTGCTAATGCTTCAACTCAAAAATAACCTAGCATATTCTTTTCAGATATCAATAACCTAGCACATATGCAATACATCCAAACACATTCAAGTAAGGTACATTTGGATTTATACATGTAAACTTCTATTCACGCGGCATCATATCATAAGCAGTTTCTGCAGCAGCCGGGCCATGTTCATAATGTAAACAATATTTGCTAATGCTTCAACTCAAAAGTAACCTAGCATATTCTTTTCAGATATCAAGGCATGAGTAACTTTTGCAATGTGTTTATTTCTCCTTTCTTACAACACCATTCTATTGTGGAGTGTACCTGCTTGTGAATTATCTCTTGATTCCCTGCTTTCTCAAGAACTCAATAAACTCATTGGAGAAATATTCTCTCCCATCATCCGATCTTAGGCATTTGATCTCTATACCTTTTCTTTATCAGTGAAGGCTTTGAATCTTGAAAAGTGAGCAAACACCTCACTTTTCTTATTCACCTCATGAAGTAAACCCACACTTTCCTGCTATGATCATTAATGAATGTAACATAGTGCCTACAACTTACAACTATTGTAGTCTTATAGTTTCTCACATCAAGATGTATAGCATCCAATGGCCTTGCATTGGCATGATTTTTATGCAAGAAAGTGTCTAACCAAGCTAGCATGCTTCACATGCTTTGTGCATACCATTAACCTTAAACTTTGGCAAACTTACAATAATATTTTGGGCCTACATACTATATTCACATGACTAATATGCTTATGTAATATGTCAACATTTACAATGACACCTATCCTATGCATAAACATAGTTGCCTTCACCTCAAGTATGTTAACATCCAAAGTAAACATCCAAGCGGCACTAATTTCTACTACAAAGCACCCTCCTCACTTACAAAACCTACTCAACCATCTTCCTATTAGAAACCAGGTTTTTATAATATTAGGGATATGAAGTATATTTGCCAAGTACTTTTGTCATCTTGCACATAGACAATATACCAACGTGCACAATAATGGGGTGTGTATTATCATTACTTGTTTTCATATACCCTAGTTTTTCTATTTTGACATCTTTAAACCACTCACCACCATGACCAGTATGTGGCTAGAAGTGCTAGAATCCATATACGAAATGCCTCCCAAGCTTGACACATCTCCTATCATGGATATGACTGTTAACCCAATTCTAGGGTTAATAAGATCTACCGCCATTATCTTACACCAAGGAGTCACGATAGATATACCAAAGGGTCATACATTCAAGATATAAAGCAATAGTGTCCAAAGCTACAACTTGGACGAGCGCTCGTAATGGTGTGACGACGGAGCATTTATGGGGCGATTCTCGCCTTCAAGAGCGTGTGGTAGCAAGTTAGGATGAAGTCCTAAGTGATGTACTTCATGGATATATTATGAGAGTGATCATTGTAATAGCATTAAGCCTCTTATGAGCCTAAAGTGCCTGATCGGCCACAGTTTAAGTGAGTGTGAACACTTATGGCCATGTATATAAGTGAATTTCTCTCATAATACAACATACTCTCCAATTGTGCAATTGAGTCTTGCTCTTGCTAATCCTCTTTGCTGATCTGTTTTCCTAATGCATGCTAGTGAGTGTGTGAGTAAAGCAAGGTGAGAGGAGGGACGAGTACTCGTAGTGGCATGTGACAACGCTCGCAGGAGGCGTGGTGGAATTGCTTCTCAGCCACCACCATTGAAAATATCCTCACGACAGTTGCGGTTCACCAGGTAATCTCTTTTTGGCAAGGAGGGTTAGGGTGAGCCTTAACATTTTTGGCACCACTGTCGGGGAGCCATCCGTTGGCTTTTTCCATCGTTTTTCCTCTAATCTACACATTACCCATTTCCCATTATCTTGATTAATGGTTTTCCATGAAAAATATGTGGATTTGATAGTGATTTGTGTGTGATGTGGTGTAGAATAGCTCTCTCTTTATTTTTGTAAAGAACGTTTTTTGCTTAATTTTTAGCTTAATTTGTTGTTGTTATTGTGGTTTTTCATGTTCTTAGGGCTTGCACATAGTTTGTATTAGGCTTATTTTGCATCCATTGCATCAACAACAATGCGATAGAATGCAATTTTTAGTGAATGTTAGCTCTCTTTAGTGATTAAACATAGAACTAAAATTATTAATTTAGTGTTATGTTGTTAAAATTGTTTGCATTAGAGTGTTAGTAAGAATTAGGAGTAGCTTAATCTTTCAAAAAAAAATTAAAACCATCAAAAAATTCCTTTAATTTGACTAATTTCTCTTAATGGATTGGTTTTTATCATTAAGGGTGATTAATCTTGTTCAAGAGGTTTAAAAAATAGAAAATGTGTTAATTGGGATCTAAATTGATCATATGAGTAATAGAAATTGGTGTTTTTGAGTGTTTTGAGAGGATGCATCAAAACACCTAATTACATCAATTTTTTCATTAATTGGAGAAACTTGACTCTCTTTGCTTAATTTTGTCCTAAAGAGGAGACCACAATTAAGAGTCTAATTAATCTTCTATTTTAGATTAATTTACACATTTGCTGATTCACAAAGATTAGCATTCCCTTGCTCTATCCAATGATGTGCTCAATTGTGTGAATTAATTAGGGATTAGTGGTTAATTAGAGTCCTTGATTAGTGTAAAAGAGGGAAAGATTAGTGAAAAGATTAATCTTAGATTAATTCTTAATCTTTTTTTACTTAACTCATTGAGACTAATGAGCATTCAATGAGTAGATGCTCATGAGTTGTCAAATTGTCCATTTTGGGGGTCATTTATGAAGTGTTATAAAAAGGTTGCCTTTTTTATTCCCACTTATCTTTTTGAGAAAATGCCCATATCTCTTTAATTTCAAATTGAAAAAATATCCCCCCCAAATAGGGAAATTTGTATTTTCCACTAGACTAAAAAAATTTTCAAAAAATGGTTCACATCGTGAACCATTTCTCCAACTTCACGGCCTAAGGGTTCACGCCTGCCCGCACCAGATTTTATTTTTTTCAAATAAAGGTTCATATCGTGAACCATTTCTGCAACTTCAGGCCCTAGGAGCCCACGCCGGAAAAAAAAAATCGCATTTCACTTTTTTGAAGTCCGGTTCACGATGTGAGACCCTTCGTTCAACGCGAACAAAAAATTAAAAAAAATCAAATTTAATTTTTTCGTAAAGTCCGGTTCACGACGTGAACCGTTAAGGGTTCATGGCATGAGACCCTTCGTTCACGCGCACGACCAAAAAAAA
Source organism: Cibotium barometz (assembly GCF_041138505.1). NCBI lineage: Eukaryota > Viridiplantae > Streptophyta > Polypodiopsida > Cyatheales > Cibotiaceae > Cibotium > Cibotium barometz. The sequence goes on from NC_141099.1 coordinate 22,003,065, forward strand.
TCAAAATTTATAAAATGTGTGAAGTCCACTTCACATCGTGAATTGCACCCTGCTAGTTCACGACGTGAAAGGGGGTCCGTCAGCTCCCAAAAAAAAAAAGACTCTAAAAAACACCTCTATTTGGAGGCTCGTATCTCTTAAACCGTGTATTCGATGAAGGCGCTCTAGGGCTTATCAGAAAGCTGACATCGAGTTCTTCGACGCTGGACTTAGACGTTTTGAAGTCAAACTCAATCATCTTAGCCTCTGACCAGCAGCCTCAAAATTTGACTCAAAAATGGAGGTAAAAAATTGTCCAAAACCATGAAAAATTGTAAAAAATAGCACGAAAATGACGACGAGCTACTTTTTGAGAGTCTAAACGATAAAATCACGAACAACTCAAGGGGAAACAAGTTTTAGTACTCCGAAAATACTACAACTCTCTCATACAGAGTTTTCCTTTTGGAACACCCTCAAAAACATGCTGCAAAACAGGAAAAAAATCTTAACTTCTTTTATTATTATTTAAAAAATAGGTTTTAGGACCTCCTCTTCCATCTGGGAAGTTACTAGCATACGCTTTTTCTGAAAAATTATCTCTAAGAGGTTTATGTGCGTATACACCCTAGCTAATTAGGGCAAACAAACACCCGTTTGACCCAACGAAGAGAACGCCAGGCCTCTTGAGGCTGACGAGCTATGAGAGAATAAAAAAGCAAAAAAAAAAAACATGTTTGCTCATTAAGAAGCATATACGCAATCAGACATGGCAACGAGAGAGGGATTTCCAGGGATCACACAAGGACTGAACCCAATGGTTGACATCTTCGTGCCATTGAGATCTATGCCGGATATGCACCTCCCAATGCCATTTTCCATGCCTATAACAAGCGTGTCATCAGGTTTACACCCCCTGTCACTTCGATCCCACACCGGGGTTTGGTCCCTTACCTAACATTCCCACAAATCCTATAGGTACCAACCCTTTTCTGGATGCCCACCCCTTGGACATACTGACTAGTCTAGGAAGGGGGTATCCCAAGGACTTAGTGAGTCTCTCCCAACAAGAGCACTCACATATGGCCTCAGTGACTCATACAGAAATACGACCGTACAAATTTCTAAAATTATGAGCAAATAGGACGGAACAACAAACCCTGTTCAACTCATTCAAATGTTTGAACAGAGATGTGAAGCCTTTGGAAATCCCAACTGTCCCACCAAGGTACATGCATTGAACCTATGCTTATAGAGGGAAAATCTAGATGGTTTATCACATTGATGCCCGATCAAGACCGACTTCAGAACCTTGAAAACAGCCTTTATCCATGGCTTTTCCAGACAAGGTGATCGGTGGAGTGCAGCAACAGAACACTATTCAATTGAGCATGAACCCAATGAATCCATTAGAGACTTTATCCTTCGGATAAAACTCTAGGACTCACAATGTGGGTCATGGGAAAAATTAAACAATATTCAATTGAAGAGATGTTTCATGATGGGCTTAAAGAATAACAACTTACACAACGTGATCATTGTATCCAATCTAGAAACATTCGATCAATGTTGTAAAGAAGCAGTACGTCTAGATGACAACATGCTGGAAGATGATCATGCTACAAAGTGTTCCTCATCTAAACCAAGTGAAGCAATGGCAAAAGAAAGATCGATCTTGGAATTGACATTCCCTGAATTCTATGTAGCCTTGCTTAAAACCTTTCAATCGACATCTCTAAGAGAGGATAGATCCTTCAAAACCAAACATCCTTAATGCCTCTACAAGTGAGGAACGAAATGCCCTGTGTTGAGTGCAATCACTATGACCATCCCAATCGTCATTGTGCATACAAGGCACCTATTTTTCTATATTGTTGAGTGCAATCACGACCATCCCAATCCTCATTGTGCATACAAGGCACCTATTTTTCTATATTGTGTATATTGTAAAACCTTTGATCATGATACCAAAAAGTGTCCCACTTCATCCACAATTGACTCAAAACCTCCATCTCTCGTGCACCAAACAGAAACAATCCAAAGGATAGAAAATACTCAAGAAGTAGTTAATCGAACACTTCAGTGTTTCTATTGTTGTGGACCTCACAAGGTGGCAGACTGCACAGTTTGGAATACTTCCATGCCCATAATTAGTGACACCTTGCAACCCATGTGTGGTGAGACACCCACCCCCTCCACGGTGCCTCCTCCGAGGGCGCTAGAGGGCGGAAGCAGCATCAACCTCTCGCGTGGGGCAAGGATTCACACTTGGGGCCTCGCCCAACGGATGTCCGGACAAGAGACTAGCCTGGCGGTTCCTCCAAAACCGAACCCAAAAAAACTTCCCTCGCCCGGAAGGCACGGGCGATTCTGCCAGGAAAACTTATCTAATGGGAGAATTGATCTAACAAGTCAAAGTCTTAGCTAACCAAATTGATCCGATCGAACTCGAAAGTCACATGGTCAAATCCAGGAAGAGACTTGCACTTGGTCCATAGAATCATCGCTTTTTTCCCCCTTTTGTGAGGCACAGCCCGCTGATTCCCTCCCACAAAACAAGGTCTTCCTAGGACTTAATCTAATTAATGTAACTTAATCGTAACTATTTGTATCGCACAAGAATCCCCCGATCTAGCCAACCGGCCCATGGGTTAGCCAACCGCCCAACCGCTGTATTGGTGGGATTTCTTTAAAAAAATTTGGTTATGTTTTGCCCAAGTACCGTGGAAAAGAGTTCCCAGGCTCTCTAGCCGGCGCTTCAAGAAAAATTTAAGGTAGGCATACCACTTACATGTTGAGATTCAAGCTCGATGTCAGTGTGAGCCAGCTATGCTATGTGCTGGCAGATTAGGTAGGAACATGTGTGAGACATAAATGACCGCGTGTCCAGCTGGTCATAGTGTGTGGACATTAGCTAGGGTTAGTAGAGTGTGGACACATCTCATTGTGTGTTGTGTGGATTATGGATTAGTGCATTATGCTTTGTGTGAGAGTGGACATGGCTTCCCTCTATGGTTCGGGTTTGCAATATACATTAGGGTTTGAAGCTTGGAGCACACCAAACACTATCAGATCTCAGAGCTTGGCCTACCGGGTAAGGTCTTCTAAACATCCTTGAGCGAATTGTAGGTGAAACAGGCAAAAGCAAAGCAAAATAGAGCAAATCAAAGCAAAGAAAAATTCTGGTTTTTGAAGCTTTCCATTAAAGCTTGGGAACATTGATGTATGGTGGAAATACGTGTGATTCTAGCAAAAGACATATGTATTTGACAAAGAGGGATGTATTGGCAACCCATGTGCAAGCCTTGAACAAATTTTGGAGCAATTTGAATGCATTTCAAAGTGTGAAAAACTCTGGTTTTTGAGCTCACACAAAACAGAGAAAAGGAAGCCAAAAATTGATAAAATTGGAGCATGTATTTGGTAAAAATCAAAGCATTGATGGATTGCACATATACCTAGGAGTGTTGGGGACTTGAGTACCTCATCAAACAACATTATAATCACTCCCAAGTCACCCTATAGCAGGCGGCGCAGCCAGAGAGGAGGAAACAGAGCAGTTTTCTGGTTTTTTGACTACGAGGAGATCGATTTCTCATTGGTTACTTGATATCTTCCACAATTTCTTTAGCAATTGGATGCTTTACACTTTGGAGAAGAGGGATATGTGATTTGTTTGGTTAATGATGCCTAATTGAGCTGGGAATGAGCTGATTAAAACAAGCTGTCCAACTGGTTGCAGAGAAACAGAGCATTTTAATTGAGCAATTAATCTTTGGTCTTTTACAATTGGAATTCCTCTTACATGGAGTTGATGGACACTATTGCTAAGCTAATGAATGCCTGGTTTCCCAATTTGGTCAAATATTGAAGAAATTAGAGCAAATTTTCTACTGGTTTTTCTGATTTTTCTGGTTTTTCCAAAAACAGAGAAAGGGGTTTTCAAAAATTGATATGTACACATGTCAGATGGTGTTGATACTCAACATTGAGGTTGATTAGGTGTCAATGCAAGTTGCCCATACTTGATTGCACCATTACATTGTGATTTGGAGCCTTGGAAGGCGTGTCAATTCAGGGTACCTCGGACTGCGTGAGCCGGTTCATCTTGGATGATTACAGGTTGATTTTCTACATCAAATTTGGAGTTTGTTGGCTACCTTGGAGTATCTGGAACATTCATTGGAGTGTGGTTGAGCTAAGGAAGGCTCATTTACAGATTTGAAGTGTGCGGAAGGTGTACGCATTGAGCAACATGTCGGATAATCTAGTTCAGATTGTTGGTGAAAAGCTGGATAGGAAGAACTTCCAGGCATGGAAGTACAGGATAAAGAGTTTCTTGAAAGGGAAAGGATTTTGGAATCTCATTACAGGTGCTGAGCCAGAGCTTGAGCTACCTCGGCAACCTACACAGCAGCAGCTTATTGCTCATAAGCAATGGTCAGAGAGAGCATTCAAAGTGCTGCATTATTTGTCTATATGTATTTCTGATGCTATACTCATACACATTCAGGATGCTAAGAATCCCAAAGATGCATGGGATACTTTGGTCAAGATGTTTGATACAGATACGAGTGCTCGCAAGTCTTAGTTTGCGACAGCAGATACATAATGTGAAAAGGAATAAAAGGAGCATACATGATTATGTGCAAGAAATCAAGAAGTTTGCAGATGCATTGGCCACAATAAATGCCCCCATGCCTGATGATGATTTGGTGGATATTACCTTGCGTGGTCTTGGCAAGGAATACAAATCTTTTGATACATCTATCTCAGTGAGGAGTACAGGTCTACCCGACTTTGATGAGTTGGTTTCACTCTTGTTGGTTGAGGAAATCAAGCTCAGTGATTCATTTCTGGATGCATCTACTAGCCATGATGATGGCAGAAATCAGGCTTTCTATTCTCAGAGAGGCTTTAGAGGCAGGGGGAGATTCACATCACGTGGACGTGGTGGTAATGGTCGTGGATGGCAGGACAGGCCTCCACAACAAAATTTTCAGCCTTCATATGGTGCTCGAGGTGGTCGTGGATATGCACCTCAAAGAGGTCGTGGTAACCCCCGTGGTAGAGGACGTTGGAAAGGCCAACAACATTCTATGCAAGATGTGGAATGCCATTATTGTGGCAAATATGGTCATATGGCGAGAGATTGTTTCTGCAAACAGAATGATTTGAGAGGGGGTAGAGCACAGCGTGGTGGTCATTATGGTGGAAATTATGCACAACATGGTGGAAACTATGCATCAAGCAGTAATGATGGAACTGCAAATCATTTGTTTGCCATGAAGCATGTTGTGGGTTCTATGACGACAAATGCTGAGAATGATGACACATGGTATATGGACTCAGGAGCATCAAACCATATGACATGTCATGGTGAATGGTTTGAGCATATGAAGCCTATGGATGTAAAAGGCTATGTGGAAACAGGTGATGATACCCAGCATGTCATTACACATGTTGGTGGAAGTGTACCATTGGTCATGCACAATGGTCAGACAAAGTCTATGTCAGATGTGCTGTATGTGCCTTCGATCACTAAAAGCTTGGCCTCAGTTGGTCAAATGGTGGAACAGGGATTACAGGTTCATTTCAACGAGCATGGATGCTTCGTTGAAGATTTTAAACATGGATGTAGAGTGATTGCTAAAGGCAAGAAAGAAGGCAGATTGTTTAAGTTGGATGCTGGAATTCCTGAGCTAAAATCAGCCATGTTCTCAAAGAGCAGGAATGTGGTACAGGACATTGATATGTGGCATAAGAGAATTGGACATGTCAATATACAGAGATTAAAGAACATGCAAACAAGAGGCATTGTCAATGGATTGCCTAGGTTCAAATATGATGGACATATGCATGTTTGTGAAGCCTGTCAGTTTGGAAAGCAGGCAAGGTTGAGGTTTCCTAGAGAAGGAAATATGAGTAACAGGCCACTTGAGATCGTACACAGTGATGTATGGGGTCCTGCACAAAACCCATCTATCAAAGGCAGTTTATACTATGTTACATTCATAGACGATTTCAGCAGGATGACATGGATATACTTTCTGAGAGAGAAGAGTGAAGTATTGGAAAAGTTCATGGATTTCAAAGCTTTTGCAGAAAAACAATATGGCTGTTGGATTAAATGTCTGAGGACAGATGGAGGTGGTGAATACACCTCGAAGGCTTTTGAGCATTTCTTGAGGAAGCATGGAATAAGAAGACAGTTGACTTGCAGGTATACACCTCAGCAGAATGGTGTGGCTGAGAGAAAGAATAGAGTTATATGTGAAGTGGCTAGGGCGATGCTCAATGAAAAGAGCATGCCAGATTACTATTGGGCAGAAGCATGTGCTACTGCAGTGTATATATTGAACAAAACACCTACAACAGCCATTCATGGAAGCACGCCAGAGATGCAGCTCACAGGTTACAGGCCATACATTGGACATCTTAAAGTTTTTGGATGCATAGCTTATGTACATGTGCCTGATGAAAGAAGAAGGAAGTTGGATCCTAAAGCAGAGAAATGTGTATTTGTTGGATATGCACAGGATCGAAAGGCTTACAAATGTTATAACCCTCAAACTAGACAAGTGGTCATCTCACGTGATGTGGTGTTTGATGAGCTTGCTAGTTGGTACAAAGCAAAAGATGAGGGAGTCATTGAGTCACTTGAGGCCGATGTGCCTGTGAACTTGCCACCACAAGCAAGTTCTAGTTCTACTACTATGTCTGGGCCAGCAGAGCAGAAGCTGAGAGTAGCAGTGTACGTCCATGGTCAGGACGTTTGAGGCATGAGAGTGTGAGCACTATGGATAAAGGTAAGAAGAAAGTCGAAGGAATTGGAATCACAGGTTATGAGTCATCTAGTTCAGAGAGTTTGGATGAGGAGCTTGGCATACCTGTTTTACGCACACTTGGTGCTAGGTAGGACAGATATGTGCCACCACATGCTAGAGTTACAGGTGTACAGAGTGACCCGCAGGCATTGCGGAGATCCCAGAGAGTCAGATATCCTGTTGACAGGTTGACATATAGAGATTTTGCTATGCACTATGCATACATGACATCTATGGTGTGTTGAGATATCGAGCTCTAGTGAGGCGGTGGACACTGATGACCCGCCTGGGGGATAGGCCCCGCACTTACACCACTGGCATGGTTGGTGAGATCTTGGGTGATATGCGGCCAGTGGGATGACAGGCTGTGTGACAGCCATTCTAGAGACTGGCATAGTTATAGCGCCAGCTCATTTAGTCGGGTTCACACTATAGAGAACCCGTGTATGTATTGGTTGAGTACCTTTCATATTGTGTGTACTCTTATCTTGTATATGGTGTGTTGAGTGTTGAGTAGAGAAGAAGAAGATTTTCAGCCTCTCACCTTGTGTGTTCTCTATTAGGGTTTTGTGAGTGTGTGTGTGTGCTTGCAAGAGCTCAAGCTCTCTTCCCTCCTGCATCTTTTCATGGTATCAGAGCCTGGTTCGTGCTAAGGGCTGAGCTGCAAGCAAGAGAACCACAAGAAGCGGTACGAGGGTAAGAGCTTCAACTACTCTTCCCTATTGTGTTGGTGACTACACCCTTGTCGGGAGCTCTACGGGAGGCACCGGCAAACGATCTCCGATTGAGGAGCTTTCTTCGCGGGAGTGAAGCTACAGGGCAACTATATAGTCCTTTGGACTGAAATTTCCGGGTAGAAAAACGCGTTTCGGGCGCGTCTGGACCTCCAATCTTCAGAAAGCAGGCGATTTCGAGCACTGCGGGTAAGTCATCGATTCTCTGCAGAACTCTATTTTAAGAACTGCAGGAAGACAGATTGACTGTGCAGACACTGTGGGTGCTGCAAAGAGGTCTACAGTTGCCATTGGGTGTATGTATGTGCATTGAGGTCACTGGTTGTGACATTTGAGAGTACTGCAGTACCGCTGTGCAGAAAATACAGCAGTTGTGCAGAAAAACCAGAGTACAGTTTCTGGTAAAGTTGTGTGTTTGGCAAGATGTCTAATGATGGCATAACACAGATTGTGGCTGAGAAGCTGGATAAGAATAACTTCCATGCTTGGAGGTTCAGGTTGACGAATTTCCTGATGGGAAAAGGCTATTGGGACTACATAGAAGGTGAGCATGAAGAGGCACCGGAGATACCGGACATAAATCCTACTGCTGCAGATGTGAAAGAGTTTAAAGACTGGAACCAAGGAGCCAGGAAGGTTATGTATTGGCTATCCATTAGCATACAGGACACCATGATTGGGCACATTCAGGATGCCAAGTCCCCCAAGGAGGCGTGGGACACCTTGGTAAAGCTGTATGAAACAAATACCAAGGCACGTAAGATACAGTTGAAGAATGAACTTCATACTGTGGAGAAAAAGAGCATGTCTGTGAATGACTATGCGTTGAAGATAAAGGGCATTGTCGAATCCCTTGCATCTATTGGTGTGTCAGTAGATGATGATGACAAGGTGGAGGTCTGTCTACGTGGTCTCGGGCCACAATACAAGGCGTTCAAGACGTCTATTCAGACTCGGGAAAACATTCCCAACTTTACAGATTTGGTGTCTATGCTGATTATCGAAGAGAAGAACTTGGGTGAAGACCAACAGTCTTCACAAAGCAAAAACAGTTCAGAGCAACAGGCCTTCTACACGAGTTCAGGAAGAGGACGTGGTAGAGGAGGCCGTGGACGCGGTCAAGGAGGTGGCCGAACAGGTAATCAGAATTATGGCCAGCAGCAGCAACAACAACAACAGTCCCAGAATCAACAACAACAACAACACGCAGGTGGAAGAGGCAGATTCAGAGGCAGGGGGAGTCAAAGAGGCCGTGGAAATTGGCAAAGGCAATATAATGATGCACGTGAATGCTACTATTGTGGTAAGCCAGGACATGTGCAATCAGAATGTTATAAGAAACAGGCTGACATGCAAAATGGGAAAGTGCAGCAAAACAACTATGCATCCTCAAGCAGAAATAATGAGGACAATGAAAGGTTGTTTGTTATGCAGCATGTTGTAAATGCCATGTCTGAAAATGTTGATGCAGCACAAAAAGATAATGTATGGTATGTGGACTCAGGCGCTTCGAACCACATGACGAGTCATGGGGAGTGGTTCAAGGAGATGAAGAACCCGGAAAGACCAGGTTTTGTGGAAACAGGGGATGACACTGCTCATCCAATTGCCCACGTTGGAGATGTGCCATTATCTATGCAGGATGGCAAAGTGAAGTACCTTGCAGATGTACTTCATGTACCGAACATAACAAAGAATCTGGTTTCAGTTGGCCAGATGATTGAGCAGGGTTTGCAGGTTCGGTTTAACCCTGATGGGTGTTATGTTGAAGATTTCAAAGATAAGTGCAGGTTGGTTGCAAAAGGCAACAGAGTGGGCAGAATGTTTACGTTGGATGTAGACATGCCTGAAATGAGTGCTGCGATGTTTGCAAATGGTTCAGGAGTTGTTGCAGACACAGACATATGGCATAAAAGAATTGGACATGTAAATGTTCAGAGATTGAAGTCTATGCAGACAAAAGGAATCGTGACAGGGCTGCCAAAATTTAAGGTGGAAGGTATGCAGAAAATATGTGAAGCATGCCAATTTGGGAAGCAAACAAAGCATGTGTTTCCACGTAACAGATATGTGAGCAGAAATGCACTAGATGTTGTGCATTCAGATGTATGGGGTCCTACGAAGACCGTGTCTATGGGAGGCTGCAGGTACTATGTCACTTTCATTGATGACCACACAAGAAAAGTGTGGGTATATTTCATGAAGGAGAAGAGTGAGGTGTTCACTCACTTTCAGAATTTCAGAGTTTTGGTTGAAAAGCAAACAGGGAAATATGTAAAGTGCCTAAGGTCAGATGGAGGGGGAGAGTACTTCTCCAATGAGTTCTCTGAATTTTTGAAGAAGAATGGAATTCGGAGATAGTATACATGCAGATACACTCCGCAGCAAAATGGAGTTGCTGAGCGGAAAAACAGGCACATTGCTGAGATTGCGCGGGCATTGATGGAAGAGAAAAATATGCCGCATTGCTATTGGGCTGAGGCTGTTTCTACAGCAGTATACATCATGAACAGGACTCCAACTGCAGCCATACATGATGTAACTCCAGAGCAGAGGTTTACTGGCAGAAAACCAGATTTGTCTCATCTGAAAGTTTTTGGATGCATTGCATATGTGCATGTGCCAGATGAGCTGAGAACTAAGCTGGATCCGAAAGCTGAAAAATGTGTGTTTATTGGATATTCCCTTGAGCAAAAGGGATACAGGTGTTATAACCCTGCTACACGTGAGTTGAGGGTAAGCAGGGATGTTGTCTTTGATGAGATGAGCAGTTGGTATGCTGCTGAAAAAGAAGCTATTGGGGCTGATGTGAGTGGAAGTGTGGTTGCACAGAATGCAGGTCAGCAATCACAGTCTTTGAGTGGACCAGGAGAGTCCTCATCTAGTGGGTCTATTGATAGACCATGGAGTGGCAGGCTGCGTCATAATACCAGCCCTGCAAATGTGATTAGTACATCACGTAAAGGAAAAGAGAAAGTGGTTGAGCCCCTTGGTATGCCTGACATTTCTGCAGGGCATTCTCATGTTGATGGAGAGTCTAGTGGCTCAGATATGAGTCTTGATGAGGAGCTTGGGATCCCAGCTATGAGAACACCTGGTGTAAAGAAGGCTATGGAAGCCATGAATGAGAAGCTGCGAAGATCAGGGAGAGTGAAGAACCCTGTGCAGAGATTTACATATGATGGTTATGTGGCACATCATTATGCATATATGGCAAAAGTTGTGCAGGTTGTAGAGCCCACATGCATTGATGAGGCTGTTGGAAATGTGTGTTGGGAGAAAGCTATGGATGAGGAGATGGATGCACTATATGGAAATGAAACTTGGGATTTAGTGCAATTGCCTGAAGGCAAGAAAGCCATTGGATGCAAGTGGGTGTACAAAGTTAAACATAACAGTGATGGAAGCATAAACAGGTACAAGGCTAGATTGGTAGCCAAAGGATATGCGCAGACATATGGGATTGATTATGAGGAAACTTTCAGCCCAGTTGCCAAGATGGCAACGGTGAGAGTTGTGATAGCAGTGGCTGCGTCAAAGCAATGGTCTTTACATCAGATGGATGTAAAGAATGCATTCTTGCATGGGGATTTGCAAGAAGAGGTGTATATGTTGCAGCCACCTGGTTATGAGGATGTGGGTCACCCCGAGCATGTTTGCAGGTTGAAGAAAGCCTTGTATGGCTTAAAGCAAGCACCAAGAGCATGGTCTGACAAGATTTCTGAATATCTTGTCACTATTGGCTTTCATGTAGCCAATGCAGATTTCTCATTGTACGTGAGACATGGTGATAGAGGGGTTGTGCTTGTTGTCATCTATGTAGATGACTTGATCATTACGGGGGACCATGATGCAGAGATCTTTGATGTAAAGATCTTGCTTAGACAGAAGTTCGAGATGAAGGATCTGGGGGAGCTCAGATATTTCTTGGGCATTGAGGTGATTAGGTCACCACATGGTATTGGATTACTGCAGAGACAGTATGGCTTGGACATGTTGTCCAAGTATGGTATGACAGGCTGTAAGCCTATTTCTGTGCCATTGGATCAGAATGGCAAGTTGAGTGCAGATTCAGGAGAGATCTTGGAGGATCCTACTATGTACAGGAGCATAGTAGGAAGTTTGATCTACATGACGATCACCAGACCAGATTTGAGCTATGCTGTTGGGTTGGTGAGTCAGTTTATGCAGGTTCCACGGAAACCGCATTTGGATGCAGTCAGACGCATACTGAGGTATGTGAGGTCTACTTTGCATTGTGGACTATTCTATGAGACTGGGACAGAGATATGTGTACATGGGTACACAGATGCTGATTGGGCTGGTAGTATCTCAGATAGAAGATCTACCAGTGGATTCATGTTTTCTTTGGGGAGTGCTGCTGTGACTTGGAGCAGCAAGAAGCAGCCTACGGTTGCTCTATCGAGTACAGAGGCCGAGTACAGAGGAGCTGCTATGGCAGCATGTGAGGTAGCTTGGTTGAGAAAGCTACTTGCAGATTTGGGTCTATCAGTGGATAGACAAGTTGTCATTTTCTGTGACAACATTAGCAGTATACAGTTGGCCAGGAACCCAGTCTTTCATGCTCGTACGAAGCACATAGAGGTCCACTACCACTTCGTCAGAGAGAAGGTCTTGGCAGGAGACCTTGACCTTGTTTATGTCAGCACAGAGGATCAGGTAGCTGACATCTTCACCAAAGCATTGGGTACAGAGAAGCTCCGCAGATTCAGGGCTTCGCTTGGTGTACATGAGATGGAGTTGAGCTCGAGGGGGAGTGTTGAGATATCGAGCTCTAGTGAGGCGGTGGACACTGATGACCCGCCTGGGGGATAGGCCCCGCACTTACACCACTAGCATGGTTGGTGAGATCTTGGGTGATATGCGGCCAGTGGGATGACAGGCTGTGTGACAGCCATTCTAGAGACTGGCATAGTTATAGCGCCAGCTCATTTAGTCGGGTTCACACTATAGAGAACCCGTGTATGTATTGGTTGAGTACCTTTCATATTGTGTGTACTCTTATCTTGTATATGGTGTGTTGAGTGTTGAGTAGAGAAGAAGAAGATTTTCAGCCTCTCACCTTGTGTGTTCTCTATTAGGGTTTTGTGAGTGTGTGTGTGTGCTTGCAAGAGCTCAAGCTCTCTTCCCTCCTGCATCTTTTCATGGTGAAGCATGTGGAACCTACATGCTATACAGAGGCTATTGGAGAGCATGTATGGGAGAAAGCAATGGATGTAGAGATGGACGCATTGGTCCATAATGATACATGGGACTTGGTTTCATTACCAAAGGACAAGAATGTTATTGGATGTAAATGGGTTTACAAAGTGAAGTGCAAATCTGATGGTTCTATTGAGAGACATAAAGCAAGATTGGTAGCAAAGGGTTATGCACAAACCCAAGGATTGGATTATGATGAGACGTTTAGTCCCAGTGGCTAAGATGGGCACAGTGAGAGCAGTCATTGCTATGGCTGCAGCTAATGACTGGGAAATGCATCAGATGGATATCAAGAATGCATTTCTGAATGGAGATCTACAAGAGGAAGTGTATATGGCACAGCTAGAAGGGTATGTACACCCTAGATATCCCACTCACGTATGCAGGTTGAAAAAGGCATTATATGGTCTAAAGCAAGCACCTCGTGCTTGGAGTGATAAGATGAGCAGATATCTTATCTCACTTGGTTTTCAGATTTCTACAGCAGATTCTTCACTCTATGTGAAGAAGACACAGCATGGGATTGTTTTACTAGTCATCTATGTGGATGACTTGATTATCACAGGTGATCATAGTGCAGATGTGATGCATGTCAATGAGTGGGCAATTTGACATGAAAGATCTTGGTGAGTTGAGATACTTCCTTGGAATTGAAGTGGTGAAAGATCATGCAGGTACTTGGTTAGTACAGCGCCAATATGCATTGGATATGTTGGCAAAGTATGGCATGACAGGGTGTAAGCCTATGAGTACACCATTGGAGCAAAATGTGAAGTTGCGGGCTGATTATGGCGAGGAATTGGATGATCCTTCTATGTACAGGAAGATGGTTGGTAGTCTCATATATATGACTATCACACGCCCGGATTTGAGTTATGCTGTGGGGCTAGTGAGCCAGTTTATGCAGAGCCCCAGGAAACCACATTTGGATGCAGTGAGACGCATCATGAGATATGTGAAGACCACAGCACATTATGGTCTATTTTATGAGAGTGGTAAAAGCTTGGACATACATGGCTACACAGATGCTGATTGGGCAGGTAGCGCATATGACAGGAGGTCTACTAGTGGATATGCTTTTACACTTGGAAGTGCTGTGGTGAGTTGGAGTAGCAAAAAGCAACCAACAGTTGCTCTATCCAGTACAGAGGCTGAGTACAGGGGTGCAGCCATTGCTACGTGTGAGGCTATATGGTTAAAGAGTCTCTTGGCAGATTTATGTGAGCCCATTGGTGGCAAAGTTGTCATTCATTGTGACAACATGAGCAGTATACAGTTGGCAAAGAATCCAGTATTTCATGCGAGGACCAAACACATAGAGGTCCATTATCACTTTGTCAGAGAGAAGGTGCTGGATGGTACAGTTGATCTTCACTATGTGAAGACTGATGAGCAGGTGGCAGATATCTTTACGAAGCCACTTAGCAGGGAGAAGTTTGAGTACTTCCGGACTATGTTGGGAGTACATGGGATGAGCTTGAGGGGGAGTGTTGAGAGTCTTGATATCCCAAGCTCATCTACATCTTCATCGGCAGTACATCATGAGCTTGAGAGGGGCTGTTGAGATTCAAGCTCGATGTCAGTGTGAGCCAGCTATGCTATGTGCTGGCAGATTAGGTAGGAACATGTGTGAGACATAAATGACCGCGTGTCCAGCTGGTCATAGTGTGTGGACATTAGCTAGGGTTAGTAGAGTGTGGACACATCTCATTGTGTGTTGTGTGGATTATGGATTAGTGCATTATGCTTTGTGTGAGAGTGGACATGGCTTCCCTCTATGGTTAGGGTTTGCTCCTGTGTGTGTGTCTCCTCCCCTCTACTGTTCTTTCAACATTACACACCCAATATGAAATTGCTATTATAACAGATTCGGTTGTCTTTAAAATAATATTTCAATAAAATCATAGTAATACTGATCATAATCCTCCAAAATATTGAGTCTGTTGTTTTACAAAGATTTATCATCTCGATTCTCTTTGTTGAAGACCAGTTGGTCAACCAACAAGATCCAATATCGAAATTCTGTTCACAAAAGTAATTCCTTCCAGTTCATCCATATATCTTCCTCGACTTATGCATGGTGTCCTAGCAACCGCGAGCCCGTGCATCACCTGGTCAGAACCCTCTAAGATCCTACTTAGGTGTCCTAGCACTTCACTCAAGGACCGCTTCGTCGGTCCTCGCCCATCGTACCAGAAGCCCACCATTTTTACCATACCGAGGCTGGTCAAGACCTCGAGAGGCTTTGCCGTGAACGAGCGACGTCCCTCAATAACTCCCCGCGCCAGCTGTTGCAAAACGAGTCTCTCCTTAGTTAATCACATACCAAATGCTTCCTCTAGCATTCTGGCATAAAACAGTCCTTTAAAAGAAAACAGAGATTCTATACAAGTAGAATTCTTGGTTTGAGTTTGATTCCACAAGACCTTTTTCCCATAATCCAGATTTTCTTAATGAGAATCATTGATCTCACATCAGGGTAATCTACCCATCATTTGACTGAATTTCCAACTTCATTCTTGGTGATTTCGGCTAAGGGAAAACTATGCTAATTTAATGGTAGTTGATGCACATCAATTCTTGTAAAACATAACAATGAAGGGCAAGTCTACATAGCTAGAAATCAAGGAAGAACCTTACAAAGAACTTGGTTTCCATTAGATAGATGATTGAACAGGGTCTACAAGTGAGGTTCAATCCACAAGGATGATTTGTGGAAGACTTGGAATTGGTCACGAGGTTTTTGCTTGATTCAGATTCAAGAGATGGGCAAGTAATTTACTGGCCGCCATTCTCATAGTCGTGGTCTAACCAAAATTATTCGGTTTACTTCTAACTTTGATTCCTAAGGATTTTCTTCAAATAAAAATCTACTAAACTTCTAACCGTAAGGAAAATTCCAACTTTATGAATTCCATTCCTTCCTAAACCACAATAGATTAAGAAATAGTTCTATACGAGAATATCAGGATTTTATAAAAAATACTCTTCTTCCACTAATCCAATTTTGGGTATATATCAAATTGGTGATTTATCCACATAAAAATATCTAAGAATATTCTTTCCACCAATTTAATTATCAACATTAATATACCCTAATTTTTTGGGTGGAATTATGGTGAAAATTCCTCTTTTGTCATCAAAATTAATTTAAACCTTTTTTCTACTTAAAATACCATGAAAATTTCTCTTTTTAATTAAATACAAATATCCATTTTTTTGAATATGCCAAAAATTCTTCTTCTTGCATTTAAATGATTGAATTCTAAATGTCATGGGAATTCCTCTTTTATCATTTAAAAATTCTTATGCATAAAATAAATTTATCAAAATTTTCTCTTTTTAAATTAAATAAAAATATCAATTATTTTGAATATACCAAAAATTCCTCTTTTTGTATTTAAATGATTGAATTTTAAATGTCATGGGAATTCCTCTTTTATCATTTAAAAATTCTTATGCATAAAATAATTTTATCATAAATTTCTTTTTTTTGAATTAAATAATTATGCATAAATCCAAAAAAGTATTCTTTCATGAATACGGTCAAAATCATTATTTTTTACTTAAAATTTCTTACAATATGGTAGGAGTTCCTCTTTTAGTATTATGCATAAAAATAAGATATGTATTTTTTTCTGAAAAATTTACCATAGCTTCGCTATTACTGATAATTTTTAAATTTCCTAAAACAATAAAAGCTTGTAATAAAAATATGATAGAAGTTCTCTTTTTAAGCTTAAATTTAAACTATGAATTTAAATCATAATTTTAATCATAATTATAAACATAATTATGATTATCCCACTAGATTAAGCTAATTTCAACATTCCTCTTTTTCCAATTTGTTAGGATAATCCATTTCTCATTTAGAATGAGTTAAAGTAGTTTTTTAGCTACTTATAAATAATCTAAAAGAATTAACCATTATTTTAATAGCACAAAATCATGAAAATATCATTTTCTTAATCTCTAGCTCATCAAGCCTAGAGCTTAGTTTTGAAACAAGAGATTATCTTTGAGAAACATTCTTTTGTTAAAGAATTAGCCATAGAGATGACTATTCTTTTTGAGAGAAAGATTTACTTAAAGAAAGCATTACAAATAAGTATAAAGATTAACTTTCTCTTAATTAAACATTAAGACTCTTAGGGAAAGCTTGCTTTGAATTAAAACAATCATTTAGAAAGCTTCTCAAGCTTGACAGGGGTTGGGAAGAAGAAAGTCACTGAGAAAATTGAGAAAAAAAAACCATAAAATCCATCTTACCTCTAAGATTGGCTTGATTATTTCTTTAGTAGTGAAGCCTCCAACTAATCAGTTGGTTAGCAAGAGGAGAAGAGAACTCCAAGAGTTGTTGAAGAGAGAGAAAAGCTCCAAGCTCCCCAAAAGTAGAGGAAAATTAAGGGATAATAGAAAATATGCTTATTTTAATATAATACTAGCATGGTATAGCTCAAGGATGAGAATACAAAGGAATGAGGGTCTATTTATAGGTGAGGGAGGCCTCTAACCAAGTCCAAATGGGTTCTAGAGCTTTCCAGCTTGAGTTTGACTCAATTTGGACAAGATTTGGACCAGTTTGGCTCCCTTTTTAATCCAGTTTGGTCCAAGAGAGAGGAGAGAGAAAAATATCATATTTTTGGATTAAAAGAGTCAAGTAATCATGAAGAAAAAGGCACCTCCTTTGATGTGGCATTCCCTCCTTATTGAGGTGTCAAAAATGCATCATTTCTTCTAAATATCTCATTTTTTTACTAATTAATCTCTTGATTTTTAACTGATAAACCTTGTACTCAGTCAACTCTTCATCTTATGTGAGCATTTACTCATTTTTGGATATTTTCTTTTATTCTTTGGATTTATCTCATCCCAACATTGGATTAATCCTATTGGCCCATAGGAACCTTAATTGGACCATAATCCAAAAAGTTCTAAAAATTTGGACTCTTAGGCTAAGGCCTTTAATACACATTTTTAATTGATTCCTAATGCACATTAGAGAATTTACTTTGAATTTCTATTTTAGGGAATTATATTTTAGACATTAGGAGAATTTTTATATCCAAAAATATCTTAATATTGAATTACCTCTCTCTAGAATTTTTCTTCTCTCTAGGCAAAAATAAGGAAAAATAATATTTTCTTGCATTTTGAAATAGAGAATGATTACACGGGACTTAGGTAAAAGTTTATTCATTATTCAGGCTGAGGAGGAATCTTACAATGTGTGAACGATGTGGCATTGATCACATGTTCCAAGATTACCCAAGACGAGTTGCTTCAATGCAACTTGTCTCACAAAATACAACTCTTAACATCTTAAGTGTGCAAAACGCGCAATTGTCCATGGTACCCTTGAATGTGCTTACACATTTACAAGACAAGGTACGAGAAATAGTAAAAAAGAATGCAAAAGAGAATACCTCAACATGGGTAGCAGAACATGCTTTAAATTAGAATCCAAAACAGAAAACAAAACCTTCTAAACCCAAGAAAGACAAGGGACTACAAACTATCGAAACCAAGGTTGAATTAAAAGATAAGAAAAAGGAGCCTGTAGAGGACATAAACCCAAAAAGGGACATAAACCCAAAAGATCCAAAAGCTATACGTGATGTAGAAGCATCCACCTCAAAGACCACCACACAGACCTCAAAACCCATATGTGTGACACATGTTACAAAATCCCAAAAGAAAATTTGATCTCATCACATGGACAAACATAATAAAAAACCGACAATCCAAAGAAAGTCAAAAAATGAAACAAGTTCTAGTACGTCACTAAGTGAGAATGAAACAAGTTCTGACTCTTCACTCAATGCACCACATAGACCAATCAAGAAACTAGAACCCACCCAACCACCCCAAATTGATAATAATGATCACATGACATATGCAGAATGCTAAAACCAAGCTCAGGACAACATCCATGGCTTGGTTGAGTGTCTTACCGAATCATCAATTGTGATTGAGCCTCATAATGCCAATCCTAATGCCAATCCTAAAAAAGCAACCAAAATACAAAGCCCAGAGGAGTACCACTTCCCCTTTCAAGAGGAAGACATACTCTCTATAGAAGAGTCATTTGAGATAGATTGCACAAACTATACACTTGAAAAAGCACGTGAGGAATTCGATAATTCCCTTACAAGATTAAAATAGTCTCTCAAAACCTTATTTGGAGGAATGCTCTTCTCTCATGGTGGTGAAGCTAGCATAACATCAGCACTTGCACCTTTAAGGGTTCAACATGAGTTATACCAAGACATATAGAACTCCATAGAACAGGACTATGAGGATTCGCAAGCTTCCAAACAGACCTCATTTAGAATTTTAAGAGGGCCAAGTATGCCAATGTACACATTCGGTACTCTTGAAAAAGCTGAGAGCCAAAATGAGGATGAAGGTGAATGGGAATATGAAACAGAAATGAGATCTGAAGCTGAAACAAAAACTCAAACATCCAGGGTTCCTTTGGAAGATTCTATCATGGTATGGTTGGGTTTCCCTATAGGCAATGATGTTAAGCGCAAATGCACATTGATTAGCCCTCGAGCTAGTCATAACATCATGACAATTGGGACAACATAAACTCATCCCTGAAAAGATGCAGGGGAGAAGAGAGCTTGAGCTCTTGTAAGCACACACACACTCACAAAACCCTAAAAGAGAACACACAAGGTGAGAGGCTGAAAATCTTCTTCTTCTTCACACACTCAACACACCATATACAACGATAAGAGTACACACATATGAAAAGGTACTCAACCAAATACATTACATACTAGGGTTCTCTATAGTGTAAACCCAACTAAATGAGCTGGCGCTATAACTATGCCAGTCTCTAGAATGGCTGTCACACAACCTGTCATCCCACTGGCCGCATATCACCCATGATCTCACAACCATGCCAGTGGTGTAAGTGTGGGGCCTATCCCCTAGGCGGGTCATCAGTGTCCACCGCCTCACTAGATGAACACTTCCCCTCGAGCTCAACCCCATCTCATGTACACCAAGCGAAGCCCTGAATCTGTGGAGCTTCTCTGTACCCAATGCTTTGGTGAAGATGTCAGCAACCTGATCCTGTGACATAAACAAGATCAACGTCTCCTGCCAAAACCTTCTCTCTGACAAAATGGTAGTGGACCTCTATATGCTTCGTACAAGCATGAAAAACTAGATTCCTGGCCACTGTATACTGCTAATGTTGTCACAGAAAATGACAACTTGTCTATCCACTCAAAGACCCAAATCTGTAACAAGTAGCTTTCTCAACCAAGCTACCTCACATGCTGCCATAGCAGCACCTCTGTACTCGGCCTCTGTACTAGATAGAGCAACCGTAGGCTACTTCTTGCTGCTCCAAGTCACAGCAGCACTCCCCAAAGAAAACATGAAGCCACTAGTAGATCTTCTATCTGAGATACTACCAGCCCAATCAGCATCTGTGTACCCATGTACACATATCTCTGTCCCAGTTTCATAAAATAGTCCACAATGCAAAGTAGACCTCACATACCTTAGTATGCATCTCAATGCATCCAAATGAGGCTTCCGAGGAACCTGCATAAACTGACTCACCAACCCAATAGCATAGCTCAAATCTAGCCTGGTGATCGTCATGTAGATCAAGCTTCCTACTATGCACCTATACTTAGTAGGATCCTCCAAAATCTCTCCTGAATCTGCACTCAACTTGCCATTCTGATCCAATGGCACTTAGATAGGCTTACATCCTGTCACACCATACTTGGACAACATGTCCAAGCCATACTGTCTCTGTAGTAATCCAATACCATTTGGTGACCTAATCACCTCAATGCCCAAGAAATATCTAAGCTCCCCCAGATCCTTCATCTCAAACTTCTGTCTAAGCAAGATCTTTACATCAAAGATCTCTGCATCATGGTCCCCCGTAATGATCAGGTCATCTACATAGATGACAACAAGCACAACCCCTCTATCACTGTATCTCACATACAGCAGGAAATCTGCATTGGCTACATGAAAGCCAATAGTGACAAGATATTCAGAAATCTTGTCAGACCATGCTCTTGGTGCTTGTTTTAAGCCATACAAGGCTTTCTTCAACCTACAAACATGCTCGGGGTGACTCACATCCTCATAACCAGGTGGCTGCAGCATATATATCTCTTCCTACAAATCCCCATGCAAGAATGCATTCTTTACATCCATTTGATGTAAAGACCATTGCTTTGACGCAGCCACTGCTATCACAACTCTTAGTGTTGCCATCTTGGAAGCTGGGCTGAAAGTTTTCTCATAATCAATGCCATATGTCTGCGCATATTCTTTGGCTACCAATCTAGCCTTGTACCTGCTTATGCTTCCATCACTGTTATGTTTTACTTTGTACACCCACTTGCATCCAATGGCTTTCTTCAGGCAATTGCACTAAATCCCAAGTCTCATTTCCATATAGTGCATCCATCTCCTCATCCATAGCTTTCTCCCAACACACATTTCCAATAGCCTCATTAATGCATGTGGGCTCTACAACCTATACAACTTTTGCCATGTATGCATAGTGATGTGCCACATAACCATCATAGGTAAACCTCTACACAGGATTCTTCACTCTCCCCCCAGATCTTTGTAGCTTTGCATTCATGGCTTCCATAGCCTTCTTTACACCAGGTGTTCTCATAGCTGGTATCTCAAGATCCTCACAAGGCTCATCTCTAAACCACTAGACTCTCCATCAACATGAGAATGCCTTACAAAAATGTCAGGCATACTAAGGGGGGGCTCAATCACTTTCTCTTTGCCTTTATGTGATGTACTAATCACATTTGCAGGACTGGTATCATGACGCAGCCTGCCACTCCATGGTTTGTTAACAACTGAAACACTAGATGAGGACTCTCTTGGTCCACTCAAAGACTGTGATTGCTGACTTGCATTCTGTGCAACCACGTTTCCACTCACATCAGCCCTAATAGCTTCTTTTTTCAGTAGCATACCAACTGCTCATCTCATCAAAAACAACATCCCTGCTTACCCTCAACTCACGTGTAGCAGGGTTATAGCACTTGTATCCCTTTTGCTCAAGGGAATACCTAATAAATACACATTTTTCAGCTTTTGGATCCAGCTTAGTTCTCAGCTCATCTGGCACGTGCACATATGCAATGCATCCAGACTTTCAGATGAGATAAGTCAAGTTTTTTGCCAATAAACCTCTCCTCTGAGTTACATCATACGTTACATCATATATGGCTGTAGTTGGAGTCCTGTTCATGATGTAAACTATTGTAGAAATAGCTTCAGCCCAATAGCTATGTGGCATATTCTTCTCTCCCATCAATGCTCGCACAATCTCAGCAATGTGCCTGTTTTTCCGCTCAGCAACTCCATTTTGTTGCGGACTGTATCTGCATGTAAACTGTCTCCGAATACCATTCTTCTTCAAAAATTCAGAGAACTCATTGGAGAAGTACTCTCCCCCTCCATCTGACCTTAGGCACTTTACATATTTTCCTGTTTGCTTTTTAACCATAACTCTGAAATTCTGAAAATGAGTGAACACCTCACCCTTCTCCTTCATGAAGTATACCCACACTTTCCTTGTGTGGTCATCAATAAATGTCACATCCTCCCATAGACATGGTCTTCGTAGGACCCCATACATCTGAATGCACAACATCTAGTGCATTTCTGCTCACATTTCTGTCACGTGGAAATACATGCTTTGTTTGCTTTCCAAATTGGCATGCTTCACATATTTTTTGCATACCTTCAACTTTAAATTTTGGCAGCCCTGTCACAATTCCTTTAGTCTGCATAGACTTCATTCTCTGCACATTCACATGTCCAATTCTTTTATGCCAAATGTCTGTGTCTGCAACAAGTCCTAAACCATTTGCAAACATCGCAGCACTCACTTCAGGCATGTTTACATTCAATGTAAACATTCTGCCCACTCTGTTGCCTTTTACAACCAACCTGCACTTGTCTTTAAAGTCTTCAACATAACAACCATCAGGGTTAAACCGAACCTGCAAACCCTGCTCAATCATCTGGCCAACTAAAACTAGATTCTTTGTTATGTTCGGAACATGAAGTACATCTACAAGGTACTTCACTTTGCCATCCTGCATAGACAGTGGCACATCTCCAACATGGGCAATTGGATTAGCAGTGTCATCCTCTGTTTCCACAAAACCTGGTCTTTCAAGGTTTTTCACATCTCCTTGAACCACTCCCCACCATGACTTGTCATGTGGTTCGAAGCACCTGAATCAACATACCATACATCATCTTTATGTGCTACTTCAACATTTTCAGACATGGCATTAACGACATGCTGCATAACAAACAACCTTTCATTATCCTCATTGTTTCTTCTCGAGGATGCATAGTTGTTTTGCTGCAATTTCCCATTTTGCATGTCAGCTTGCTTCTTATAACAATCTATCTGCACATGTCCAGGTTACCACAATAAAAGCATCCACGTGTATCATTATACTACCTTTGCCAATTTCCACGACCTCCTTGACTCTCCTTGCCTCTGAATTGGCCTCTTCCACTTGCGTGTTGTTGTTGTTGTGAATTCTGGGACTGTTGTTGTTGTTGCTATTGGCCATAATTTTGATTACCTGTTCAGCCACCTCCTTGGTCGCGTCCACGGCCTCCTCTACCTCGTCCTCTTCTTGAACTTGTGTAGAAGGCCTGTTGCTCTGAGAACTGTTTTTGTTTTGTGAAGACTGTTGGTCTTCACCCAAGCTCTTCTCTTCTATAATCAACATAGACACCAAATCTGTGAAATTGGGAATGTTTTCCCGAGTCTGAATAGACGTCTTGAATGCCTTGTATTGTGGCCTGAGACCACGTAGAGAGACTTCCACCTTATCATCATTATCTACTGAAATGCCAATAGATGCAAGGGATTCCACAATACCCTTGATCTTCAATGCATAGTCATTCACAGACATACGCTTTTTCTCCATAGTATGAAGTTCATTCTTTAACTGTATCTTTTGTGCCTTGGTATTCATTTCATAGAGTTTTACCAAGGTGTCCCACGCCTCCTTGGGGGCCTTGGTATCCTATATGTGCCCAATCATGGTGTCCTGTATACTGATAGAGAGCCAATACATAACTTTTCTGGCTCCTTGGTTCCAATCCTTGAACTCTTTCACATCTGCAGCAGTCAGATTGATCTCTGGTATCTTCGGTGTCTCTTCATGCTCACCTTCTGTATAGTCCTAGTAACCCTTTCCCATCAGGAAATTTGTCAACGTGAACCTCCAAGCATGGAAGTTGTTCTTATCAAGCTTCTCAGCAAGAATCTGGTTTATGCCATCATTTGACATCTTGCCAGACACACAAATTTACTAGAAACAGCACTTTGGTTTGTCTTGCACAAACTACTGTATTTTCTGCAGCGATACTGTACTACACTCAAATGTCACAAAACCAGTGATCTCAGTGTGCATACATACACCCCCAATGGCAATTGTTTGACCTCCTTGCAGCACACACAATGTCTGCACAACCAATATGTCTTCCTGCTGTTCTTAAACAGAGTTCTGCATAGAATCGATGACTTACCCGTAGTGCTCGAAATTGCCTGCTTTTCGAAAAACGGAGGTCCTAACGCGCCCGAAACGCGTTTTCGGCTCGAAAAATTTCATCCGATAGGACAATACAATTGCCCTATAGCTTTACTCCCGTGAAGAAAGCTCCTCAATCAGAGATCGTTTGCCGGTGCCTCCCGTAGAGCTCTCGACAAGGGTGTAGTCGCCAACACAAACAGGGAAGAGTAGATGAAGCTCTTACCCTCGTACCACTTCCTGCGCTTCTCTTGCTTGCAGCTCAGCCCTTAGCATGAACTAGGCTCTGATACCATGAAAAGATGCAGGGGAGAAGAGAGCTTGAGCTCTTGCAAGCACACACACACTTACAAAACCCTAAAAGAGAACACACAAGGTGAGAGGCTGAAAATCTTCTTCTTCACCCAACACTCAACACACCATATACAAAGATAAGAGTACACACATATGAAAAGGTACTCAACCAAATACATACTAGGGTTCTCTATAGTGTGAACCCAACTAAATGAGCTGGTGCTATAACTATGCCAGTCTCTAGAATGGCTGTCACACAGCTTGTCTCCCACTGGCCGCATATCACCCATGATCTCACCAACCATGCCAGTGGTATAAGTGTGGGGCCTATCCCCCAGGCGGGTCATCAGTGTCCACCGCCTCACTAGATGAGCTCAATATCTCAACAATCCCTACAGACAATAGTCTTGCAAGAGGAGCCAATGGACAAAACATTAAAGGTCCATATTACTTTAGCTACACTATACTGGCGATATGGAATTTACATTCCATGTTACCCTAGATTTCCTTGGGTATGATGTCATCCTTGGTGGAACTTGGGTAGGTGAATCATTGTATTCAATAGATAAATCCATGCAAATAGTCACCTTAACACTCCTGCAGACATTGTACAATTGCTTTTATGGGAGAGCGAGACCATAGAGGAGCTAGAACTTCCAACATATCTTACTGAAAAGATCCCTAGGATTCCAATTGGATTGGCAATTTCAAATAAAGTCATCACAGCTCAAGCTCATATTTATCCAACATGAGACCACAATCTCATGACCCTCGAGCTATGGGATTTGTTAGGTCAACCAACACTCATGGCATATCTTGAAAGAGTTCCCTTTACACAAGACTTGAACATGCCATGTTTGGGGTACTTTGAACATAAAATGTATATTGAAACTAACCCCCTTACTTGCAAGTTTTTGGTTTTGTTGAGTATGTGTTGGAAGAAGATTTGATCTTGGGGCATAAATGTACTATTGCTTCCCAAGCATCACTGTGCTTTGCTAGCGATAGAGTCATCATGATGGTCAATGATACAAAGTTGACAATACCATACTACAAGGAAGAGGATCCAACTTTAATGGATTTCTATGATGTTGAACGCAAAAAGTTACAAGACTTTTTCACAGAAGCCCCTCTACACAATGACCTACCATCTGCGTCTACAACCGACTTCGTTAGAGCATCTACTCCTTTAACCCCATCCTAACCTACGAAGTTTGATGCCAAAACCTCGCAATTAATAGCTATTCTTGAAGAAGTTCCCACAGCTCAACCATCTATCTCTAACAAGGAACTCAGAATAAAAGCCCCGGAGCTTATGCCTCTTGACAAACCCCACCAAAGGAGACAACAACATGCTCGAAGGCGTCGTCATCATCGACACTCCACAAGAGACTCTAGCCTCATCATCGTCAACAATTCCCATGAGTCTCAAACCTACAGCCTCAGTGCCAACCAAAGTCCAGAAGGATGTTCAAGCAAACAACCAACAGTTTTACTTACTGCCTCGACAACATTTGAGCAACAAATTCAATAATCAATACCCACATCAGAGACTTATGAGCGCATCAGGGACAAAATAACAATGCTCTTGTCACCCCTTTGGTGTAAAAAATAAGTGTACAACGCTCGCACGTCATGTCCTAGCTGACCTATAAAATCAATTAAAATAAAAAAACCATCAAGGTCAAACCTATAACTTCACGGGGTCAAAACCTTCAATTTCATGGAATTCCATCTCACCCAATTACATTTCATGGAATTCCACCTCATGCAATTACCCTTCATCTCACGGAATTCCATTTCACAAAATTCCATCTCACAGAATCACCCTTCATGGAATTCCATTTCACGGAATTCCATCTCACAGAATTACCCTCCATGAAATTCCATCTCACGGAATTACCTCTCACGGAATTCCATTTCATGGCCTGCAATTTCACGCAATATCCCTTCACCGCCAAAAAAACTGTAATCTCACAAGATTAGACCATTTCACGGAATTCCATTTGACGACCAAAAAACTTGCAATCTCACGGAATTCCTTTTCATGGAATTCCATTTCACGGCCTACATTTTTTATGGAAACACCGTTTCACAAGAATAACTTTGAAAGGGTTTAGGCGGTTTCTACATGGGGAATATCCCTTCAAGGCAAAAAAAAAACTACAATCTCATGAGTTCAGCTCTTGCACGGGTTCACAGTTTCATGGCTTAAGAACCTGCACTTTCACGATTTATGCCATATCACGGACTAAACCATCTCACTCATTAACACCTTCTTGATGATCTTCAATCGCCATTATATATTGTTAAGCTGATTGCTTACTATTCTTTTGGCTAATTAATGTAGTAGCTGCTCCATGAGTACATATCCATAATCATGTACTGGAGACCAATTGCACCAAGGCTCACCATCGACAACTTCCAGGTACAACTCTAGACCGGGGGGGCCTTGGTGGGTGAAAACTTGGTCAATGGTACAACCCATCGCCTGGAATTTTCCTTCACATTACAAACCTCTCCAAATGACACTATCATCTTCACAAATCAATGATCTTCAATCCTTAGTAAAGATATTTATATTAGCCTTGCAAGAAGTCGGCGTAATTCTTTCAATCCTCACCAACAACTGGCTCCTTCAACATAGAGTAGTTCAATAAGAGTCTATATGACTCAATTCTTGTACTTCATGTATGTCTGCTTCATAAGAGCACTTAAATATACATAAAAATAGAAAAAGCACATGGGTAGAAGAAAGCAGGAATAGGTCCTACTCATCAACATTTGATAAGAATCTTGCCACACAAAGGGACATCATCAAAGGCCAATTTCTTCAAACACCATATTGGGGAATATGGGAATTTCCTAGTAGTTTGGGACACGTGGTCAAATCTTTGGATTAATCATAACTTGAACACCGTTACTCCGAATTGAGCGCTCTATAGCTCACTAGATTCCATTTTCCAAGCGCTTTCCAACAATAGGTCACATGATATGGTTTTGAGAAACTTATAGGCATTTTATCCAGGTCCCACCTTTTTAGTATTCAAAAAATGGGACTTGGGAAATTCCCAAACTCACGAATATAGTGTTTTCAAATAATGAATACCGCTTCAATGAATCAAATGAGAAACTAAGAATCACTATCTCGTTCTGATGATATTGTCCACGTTCCTCTGGATCCTTTCCTTGCTTCTCTCCCATTATTAACATCTCTTAGCATCCCCACTAACACAAGTCATATGTAACATTGCTTATGATTGCCAAAAACAAAGAGATAAAAAGCCAAAAATCAAACAAAAAAATGCTCACACAAATATGCAATCATTCGCAAAAAACCCCACCCCCCACCCTGTTAGGAATTCCCAATAAACCACTAACCTTTTCATTCACTAACTAGCTTTTCTTATTCCTTTTGGAGGGACAAAGACCATTGAGCGTCAATTAACATCAAAGCCATTGACAAAGCTTGTCCATTCTCCCCACACAAAGGTCTACAACACGATCATGAGGAGGTGCTCGCCATCAGGAAGGGGGGGATGTTAACCTAATTCTAGGGTTAACAAGATCTACCGCCATTACCTTACATCAAGGAGTCATGATAGATATACCAAAGGGTCATACATTCAAGATATGAAGCAATAGTGTCCAAAGCTACAACTTGGATGGGTGCCCGTAATGGTGTGACAGAGCATTTATGGCGATTCTCGCTTCAAGAACATGTGGTAGCAAGTTAGGATGAAGTCGTAAGTGATGTACTTCATGGATATATTATGAGAGTAGTCATTGTAATAGCATTAGGCCTCTTAAAAGCCTAAAGTGCCCGGCCGGCCACCACAGTTTAAGTGTGTGAACACTTATGGCCATGTATATAAGTGAATTTCTCTCATAATACAACATACTCTCCCATTATGCAATTGATTCTTGCTCTTGCGAATCTCTTTCCCTAATGCATGCTAGTGAGTGTGTGTGAGTGAACTGAGGTGAGAGGAGGAACAAGTACCCGTAGTGCAACGGGGCGGTGTGACAACGCTCGCAGGAGTGCTATGGAATTGCTTCTTAAGGATTTATAGAGCTTGGAGACCTCAAGGGTTACGAGCTCAGCCATTGGAAAGATCCTCACGACAGTTGCGGTTCACCAAGTAATATCTTTTTGGATGTGTTTCAAGATGTGTTTCAAGTAGGGCTAGGGTGAGCCTTAACAATGAGTAAGTACTGCATCACAAAAAGAATGAAAGAAAGATTAAGGTGGCCCACTTTTGGCTATTCGAGAAGGAGTGGGACAAATATAAAAGCCATATCTAGGGTACCTCGACCGAGTTACTTATGCCTGCCACATCAGGCCAAGCCAAGGTGCCACACTATCAAGCACTCATACCTTGGCGCCAAGGCAAAATTTTCAATGTCACTCATCCATGCAACGGCCACCTCACACAATCCAATCACCACCATGCAATTTCTCACATGCCAACATGGCAGGTTATTTTCCACCTTGATCAAGGTAATGTTTTTCCGTGGTGGCATGAGAAAATGTCACTTTTATATAATTAAGTACCTTAACTTGAGATATAGAAATGTATTAGGAAATTTTTAAAAAACACACAAAATGTGTTTTCCCACACCTCAAGTCGAGGTACCAAAATACATTAGAAAAAAATAAAAAACCAAAAATGCAATTTTCCATACCTCGACTCGAGGTACACGAATATGAATATATTTTGTATTTTTAACTACCTTGAGTCGAGGTACTTTATCCAATCACAGGAGTGCAAAAATAAAAAAGATTTTTTCTTATATCTCGGCCAAGGTACCTAAAACTCTAATTGATGTAGGCCATTTGATCTTGGTGCCCTAATTTCCAGATGGTGACATGTGGCACGCGCACCTTGACTAAGGTATATAAGGGAATTTTTTTCATTTTTCCCTCGTTGTCTCTTTGTACTCTCTTAGTCTGTCCCTCTCTCCATTGTGACTAAGAAATTGTGACTAAGAAATGGAGTTTTACCACTAAGCTACTTTGATCAGTGTATGCTGTTTTCACACTTGACCATTGGCCACTCTTCACTTTAGGGTAGGTTCACACAATTGGGTGATTGCAAGATAAGGGCACCACTTTTGATAGTTGAGCGCCTTGAAGGTATCTTGAAAACAAGCGTCTCCCATAACTTAAAGATCCAATCTCTCGTGGTTATGTTTGGAATTTAGTGGCATGGTGTTTGGGTCACATTATACATATAGTGGATATTCAAATGGTATCGCCTCAATGGAAATCCAATTTATTTTAGGGATTGTTTCATTGCACGAAATTTATGGTATTTGCATTTTTCAACTTTCTTTACTATAGCATATATCACACATAAAATGCTTAGTACTTATACATCCAAAGTCCAATGATCATCCCAATTCGTACATGAAAAGGCCTTTTTTAAAGGCGTTTAACTTTTTTTTGTAATTATTTTATCTTCACTTTATATTGTAAAGCAACATGTGATTTTGTATTCAAGATCTTGGCAAATGTGAAGCTTATTATTGAAGATCTAACGGTGAGAAGTTAGACAAAGATGTCTAGAATGTAGCCATATTGTCAAATTACAATTTTAACAATTGAATTTCTTTCAATCTTCTGTAGAAAATTCACTTAGCCTATTAGAGTACATGTAGAAGTTTAATAGTTTAATTATATAAATTTAATATGACCCTCATTGTACTTCTATCTCTTGGGGATCAAAGTAGGTGCCATGATGAATTTAACAAAAAACAATTGGAGAGAATTTGAGTAAGAGAAGCCGATTTTTCAGCCATCTTCATCAAAATTTCCTTGTTTGTCCACCCAAAGTTTAAAACAAAGGATGCCTATTAGACTTGGTGTTTCACCAAACCTAGAGAGTATGCCATTTGTCAAGCAATTGAGCTATGGTAACATAGTCTTAGTCCTACATGTACATGCCATATCATATGGAGGAGAGTCCACATTAGCATCTTGCCATATCATTATGCCACCTCAACTTAGTTAACAAGGTTGACTCCCTAAAGCCTACATGGCATGCCACATCACATGCATACATGGCATTTTCACATAATCATTAATGTCCATGTCATCTTATCACCTTAGCACAATCAACTTGGTTGACTTTCTTTGCCTACATGATGGTACATCATATACATGCATGGCATTGCCACCTCTCACCTTTGAGCATGAGGAATGCCCACATGGAGATTCCATGTCAGTAAACATTTTCCACATGGCAAATGGCACATCATATACATGCATGGCATTGCCACCTCTCACCTTTGAGCATGAGGAATGCCCACATGGAGATTGCATGTCAGTAAACATTTCCCACATGGCAAAGCACATGCCAGCTTACCATCATTTTTCTTATTTTTTTTAATATATTCATTATTAAATTACTTTTTTAATAAAAAAAATTAAACTAAATTTATGTAACATAATTTTAAGGCTCTCCTTGAAAAATAAAGAAATAATTATGTAAATTTTTTATCAAATAAATATTATTTACTAAATAAAAGATATTATTAATGAATAAATAAATTTTAATTATGAATCAAGTAAATATTATGATATAATCAAATAAATACTTACTATTAAATTGAAAAAATACATATTTTAAAAAATATTTTTTCTAGAAAAAACTTGAAATATGCATCATAACTAGGTTTAAAGAAATTGTAATATTATTTATTAAATAAATACATTTTATGTATCATATAAATAAAATTTATTTATTAAATAAATAAAAACTAAATATTTATTATTTAAAATTAATTTATCATTTCTAAAAATTATAATTATCATTTAATACTTTTTAGTATTTTAGAAAAATTTATCATTATCTTTAAAAATATTAGATAAATTAACAAAAATTAAAATTTTATCTGTAATCTAATTTAACCAATGAAATGCTAACTAGCTTGGTATATAGAACCTAGTTTTTGTCACCCTCATTCTTAGAGCTTCACTAACTTTGGAGATAGCTCCATTCCAGGCATATGTTAATCTTATTTTAGTATTACTTTAATCTTAATTATCTTTGATTTTATGCTTAATGTCTTTTCTCCTACCTCTTAGCATAGGTTTACAAAGTCTTACGAGTAGAAAAATTAATAGGCAATGGGATCCTTAGATCCACCTTATTCATCATGAGGAGTAAGCAAGGGTTCACATGGAAGATCGGAGAAGACGAGATCATGAGGCATAAAGCAAGGGCTTGAGCATTACAACACACGGCGGGTTCAATTGATGAGGCGTCATTTCTCCCCCCACCAATTCTCCATCTCTTTCCCATGACCCCACTCCACCTCCTTCTCCTCCTCATTCTCCCACAATTCTTTCTCCACACTATTTTGAGCCCTTTGCCACTCCTCCCTCAAACCTTGCCCATGCGGTCAGGCTCCAAATGGGGCATTTAAGGGCTTTCTCTCTCCTCCTAGAATCCTAGAAAAGTGAAAAAATAATATTATTATATTGGGCTCCTCTCTCTTCTTTTTGAATCTAAATTTGCCTTTTTTCATATTTTCTAAAGAGATTCAATGCTTATTTTAAGCTAATGTGCTTAAATTCTACGTAACTTCAACCACTGCGAGTGAAAATTCATAAATGTGAAAAGCTAGTACTCTATAAAGTAAGAAAACAAGTATGAGGATATTTTTGACATATGTAACTATGCAACTATATTTCTGACAACATGGAATTAGAAGATGTTGATTGGAAATATTGGCATTTTTAAAAAGAACTCAAATATATCTTGAAGAAAACTAAATATTTTAAAAAGTTCTTTTTTTCAGCGCAATTAAACATGCTTTTCATGAAGTTATGGTGGCTTTCATTGGGCAAGTTTTCTTTATTCAATAGCCCATTTGAATTTCTCCATTGAAATCTTCAATCTCTCAAGGAAGCCTCTAAGCTTCACCTGAATCTCCTCTTTCCTCACATACTATTTATGCATGGAAAAAAATAAAGAGAGATTTGGCTTTCTGGTGCCTTTAAGTGGAACCAAAAAGTCATATTATTTACCTTCATTGATTTTCTATACCCGATTATTTTGGTACTAGGAAGTGTTATTGCATCAAGAAGGGCATCAATGTGTTGGCTAGTACTTAATGAAGGTATGGATAGGTTTAGAGGGCATTAATTTTTATGTTATTTGAAACACGTGTTTAAAATTAATGATAATGTTTTATTGCACCATATATTTTTGCACAGAAAGGGGTTAATTACAATTTCAGTATTGTTTTGTGGTATGTAGAACATCAAAGATAATTCTAAGAAGTGATTTATACATGATGCTCCTCTCTATAAGAGAACAGAGGCTTCTAAGGTCAACCCTTATGTAATGCAACAAGCCAGGGAATTAGGGAGAAAGCATGTTGATATACGGGTGGAAGGATCAATTTAACCACCTGATCCCTTGACCCAACAACCACCTAAATTTTCAGGCCTAGCTTCTTTGATAAAATATGTTCGTGAAGGTAATGCTGACTTGCTTGGTTACACAACAAGGCTTGCTAGTTAGGTGCAAAGAGTTATCAACATCACCACAAAGGATGCTGAATGAATACAATGAGTTGGTAGAAGTTGTTCATGCTTAGCATTGCAAAACCATGAATTGGAACAAAAATAAAATGATCTAGAGGTGAATAAAAACAAATTAGAAGGGGTATTAGAGAAGACACTCAAACATGGGCCCACCTCTAATTTAGATGCACATGAACAAGTAAGAGAACAAAGACCACTTACTGCATTGTCAAAAAATAGTGGAAACTACAAACACCGTATACATGCCGAGACTAATAAGTTGAAGAATCTTAAAAAAGACAATGGGGCAAAAGTTCTAAGGTATTTGTGACAAAGTTGGTTTAAGTAGAGAATCCTATGCAATGATCTATAAACAAATAGATACATGTTTTAAGTCTGTGTTGCAAAACAAAAGAGTAACTCTGCTACTGTGCCCTGTTAGTGTCAGAAAAGCAAGGCAACAATTGAATAACAATGTCCTTGAACTCATTGGTGGTGAGCCTAAACACATAGTTTGCTCATATGTATTCAAGCATTGTGCTAAAGAGTGACCTTTGATCTGAATCCAAATAATAATTATGTCTTGGATGTGTGCAAATTGCAACCTGCAAATGGTGAAGTTCTATGCTATATATGTTCACAAGCATGTGGTGGCACACTGAAATTTGTACCAAAACTTGATGAGAGTGAAATTGCAAAGAATCAAAAGATAGAAAGATTAAGTTTGACATTGACGAATAGGCCATTGGATCCTTCCATAAATCCAGGTGATCCTCAGTACTTCAGTGTTCAATCTAAAAACAAAATTTTGTGGCTCGCAAGCATTTGAGGTACCAAAAGAGGACCATGAGATCCTAAAGGTGTTTTTTAATCTAGCAAAGATTCCTAATGTGGTTCAACATCAACAAGAAGGTTAGATTCTACATGTGGATGGTTTCAGAGACAACTCAGTGGAATGGCATCTTGCAAGTGATCTAAAGACACTAAAGTGTATGTTTGGTGTCTCAAATGATCCAAATGTAGAGTTTACTTGCTTGTGTTGCATGTGCTCAAGGAAAAGGGTAAGAATGGAAAAAAGGCATGGAATATGAATACTAGGAAGGATGGTGCACCGACTCATGATTAGTTCATATGGGATGGCAGAACAATGGTTAGGTTCATATGGTGCACCGACTCGTGATCAATTCATATGGGATGGTAGAAAAATGGTTAGGGGGTGGATCCAAAGTGGGACCCTATAATTGACATTCCTTTAAAATGAGTTCATCCTTGTACACTACATGCCATCTGTAGAATTGTGGAAATTTCAGATTATGAATGTATATGTTTTGCATATAAGATGCAACAAACATCACATAGGCCCAAGTAGTGTGTAAGAGAGTTAAGGAGGTTCTTTCATGCATGGGTCCACGCAAAGAGAAAGTAAAAATCAAGAAAGATGAGAAGAGGTCAGGTGCAAGTGGAAATGTGCCATGCAAACCAAGTATTGGTGGAGTTAAGGCTAGAAATTTTTTCGTCACCACCCACCAAGGAACCACGAAGGCCATTTATTAGTTCTTCAACCATGGAAGTATGAGGCATGGAAGAAGTTGCACATGGTTATTCCATATCGTTGTAATATTGGCGAGACTAGAATTGCAAAGGCTAATGTATGGACTGCCTTTGATAAGGTTGCTACACTTCTACAAAAAATGACATTCAACAAAGAAGATGCCAACAACTTTAAAGAAGCTATGACTATTTTTTACAAGTACACAATGGTGGAAGCATGTACATCAAGTAGCACAACACATTATATGGTAAGATACCCAAGTTTGTATGTTTCTATGTTGTTTAGTGATTCTTATTGAAAATAACCAATGTGCATATGCTGCCGTCATTTTTATTCCAGCACATTTTGGAGGCTCATGGTCCATACTTTGCAAATTAGGGAAGCTTAGCTATCTGGTCAACCCAAGGCATGGAGGAGCACTTACATTGGCAAGCTCGTTGTGGGTTTCAGAAGGCCACCCCGCATGGTGGTGGAATCCATGAAGTCAGTGCATTCAAGCAATTACTCATATGGTGGTATAGGAGGATTATAGTTAGGATCGAGGGAGAAAGAAGCCAAAGCCGATAGAACACATTGAATTCACGAGACTTAATGCTTTTGATATTGAAAATTTGATGCTTCTCAATTATAAATCAGTGACTTGAATAAAAGTTTGATTTGTTTCAATTTATGCTTCTCTATATTCACCACCTCCCATGGATACTTTCAAACTTTTAGATATTAAAAACATGGATACAACAATAGAGCCAAATTAAAAATCCCATACTCTAGAAGTGTCATTGTATTAAATTAAAAAACCAATTTTTACAGTGGATAGGAGTCTATTGCTACCCTGATCCTGTCGACTAGCATCCTCTGGTCCATGCAGATGGTTCGACATCATCCTGTAATCATAAAAATGGTAGAACTCTTGGTCTTTTGAATCTGAGAAGATCCCTTTTGCCAGATTCATTTAACATCTTGGGATCCTTGATCCCACATGTTAATCCATATGCAGTGTAGGCTAAGTAATATTTTCTCCTTAGAGCATACACTCCAAGGCCCTGCCCGAAGGTTTGCATTGCTACCTACTTCTCCAGAAGCATGATTTTTTTTGCATTCCACTTGACGGGGTATCCCCCAAGACATCTAGATAATGTTTTTACTGACATTTGAAAACGTTTTGTGGAATATAATGACCTCTGGAAATTTGAGACGGTTAAGGTACTCTCCGAGCACTGAGTTCTTTCCAAGTCCTCCCACTCGTGATCCTGATGCGCGCATGAGAAAATCATCGTTATACACCACCGACTACAAAATAAAGTTATCCATAATCCAACAAAACAAATGCAATATGAAGCTTCATCTTCACGATATTCAAAATTATTATAATTAGACCTTCTGATTCTCATCTCATTAACAAGTAAATCATTTGTCCATAAGTTGATTGATGACTCGGCATTCAAAGTTGTCCCTGGTATTGTTGCTCTTTCTCTTGGAGATATGAGCATCTAGACAAGATCATACTCTTGATGGAGACATTGCAAGAAAACATATGTGAAATCTGAGGTTCGAGATGGTGCTGGCTGACTCTGTGAAGGAAATCAAACAATTTCTCATTAGGTGTTCTTCAAACCCAGTATCGGGTTTGACATCGATCTCAAAAGGATGCATCTACAAGCAAAAAAAATATGTCAAAATGATTGTTAACTACATAGAAATGAAAGAAAAATGGAGATCTATAGTTACAATGCAAATGTCATTATATAACGCGATTCACGCGGTTGATGGTTGATGAGTGAAGCTTGATATCGTGTTGTGCTGAACCGAAATATGTATGTCTACATTGCACAAATATGCATCAGAAGCTAGCGATACTATAAATTTTCATTCCAACACAACTATGGGCCAGCCAACAATCCCCTGCAAGGTTCTGTATTCAAGATATACTAAGTTTTTGTTGTTAAAGTTTGAGCAAACATGACTATGAGACATAGATATGGAATAGGGTTCCATATTCAAGAAAAAAAGACCTTGTATATTGCAAGTCAGTACAACGCAATTTAGGTTAGACGTTGGTGAGGGAAAGCCTTATATCGCGTTGTGCTGACTTGCACTATACAAGGTCTATATTGCACTAATATGCAACAAACGAGCCT
This sequence comes from Cibotium barometz, assembly GCF_041138505.1. Lineage (NCBI taxonomy): Eukaryota > Viridiplantae > Streptophyta > Polypodiopsida > Cyatheales > Cibotiaceae > Cibotium > Cibotium barometz. Next base: position 22,039,927 of record NC_141099.1, read on the forward strand.
CTAAATCTTGCGATACTATAGTTTTTTCATTACAACGTAGGAGGGTTCAACTGCATGGTTTCAAGTTACACAAATATGCACCGAGCCAATCGGATGTAGGGTTCCATATTTGCGCTATACTAACCACATATATTCCAAGTCAGTATAACGCGAAATATGGTGGATATTGGCGAGACTGAAGCCTTATATCGCATTGTACTGAATTATAATATACTAGGTCTATAATGCACAAATATGTAGAAAACACTAAAAAGCGACTTCTAAAGTTTGCAACTCTAGCCTATTTTTATTAAAAACATGAGTATGGGCTAGCGCCGATAGGGTTCCGAATTCGCGCTATATTGACCTTGTATAATGTAAGTTAGTACAACGTAATCTAGGGTGGACATTCTCAAGTGAAGCCCTACATAAATCAATTTTCAATTATACATGATTTGCATAGGTAAAGGAATGACACTCACAATCATTTTTCAATTATAAAAATGAACATTTTAGGATTGATAATAAGACTTGAGAACTCACCTTGAAATTGTCTTAGGGTTGGAGAGTGTCAAAACGAATCAATGTTGGGAAGATTAAATCACCTATGATGAGAATTGCCCAACAATGGTCACACTATCGTAGAGAAGCAAGAAAGAGCAAGAAAATAGTTACACAAAAAAAAGTTGAGAGTCTTTGAAACTCACACTAAAAATAATGCATGTGGGAGTGCGTGTGTTATCCCACGATCTTTACACATGGCAAGATTACATTGGCAGTCGCCCACATTCTTTCACACGGGTGATAGACACATGTCACTCATGCATTCGATCATTATCATTGCATGCCACGTGCACCTAACGCCATTACTTCTGATGTCATCATGCGACATCACACCTACTTAAGGTGGGGCCCCTTCTCTTAAACCCTTAATCATTGAATTAAGTAGTGAGCTCTTGGTAAACAACAACTTCTTTTTCATTGATTTTTGTTAGCGTGATTTTCTCTCCATCGTTTACACCACCTCCTCGCTTCATGGATGGCATCCTGTTGATGAGGAAGTGTTCATTTCTCAATCCAATGTTTATTAACTTATGCCATGTCTTCTTCTTCCTTTTCTATGTGGACTCTCAAGTGATTCCTATCAAAAAATACAACACTCCAGCAATGCTCTCCCTACAGTATGATCACTACAACACGAGGCCATCACACTTACGGGCTCTTGTCTCGCAGATTATTGATTGGTACTAGTACTTGTAAAAATAGGTGTTTATGTGTAGAGTTTCCTTCATTATGAAGTCAATACAATGCGATATGGGGGTTTCAATGTGTTGGAAGTCTTCCCATTGTGTTGTAGTAAATTCAATTCAAAATTATTTCTTTATTTATTGTTTGAGTCTATTTTGTATTTCTTTAATTGTGAATGTAGTACACTATAATCTACTAGTTTGAATATGTTGTTTGTTTGCATATCACGTTGTATTTGAGCCTCAAGCTCGGCGGATCGGCAACTTCCCACGACATGTTAGGGTGAGATTAACATCTTTAGAGCTACGCTACTGGGATCTTGGTGAGCATGTGTATGTTATGTACCTTACCCGTTGGGTTCTTGCAAGAGCTTTGGAGAGAGATTTGGTCTAGCTTGTCAGTTGGCCATAATGCAAGTTAAGGAGGATGGTAAGGGACACCTTGTTGTGGCGGTCTCGGGCCTTATGTGATGAGTGAGGAGCATGAGCACACGGGCCAAGGGCATTCATTCTAGGACAACTGTGTCATCAAATTTAGCCCCATTGGAATTAAGGCCAACATTAGGCCTAATCTCGATCATGGCTCCCTTTCCACTTTGGAACTTGGATGCATGGACTAGGAGTGTAGGGCTCTACGCAGGAGATCCTTGGCGAGCAGGATTCAATGAAGTGACTAGTCCAGCATCTCAACCTCCCTAGAATTATCCATATTATGTTAGGACTTGACAAAATGGAGGGTAAGAGAAAGATCCGGCCCCATAGGGATAGGTGTCAGAGGGCCATAAGGCCGACCTTGTCTAGGAAAGGAGCTACTTCATGTAATTGGATTATGGCATGACATGCAACCCTAAAAAGGTTACTGAGGGGGGTTTTGAACTAGGCATGGAGGAGGCAACCTTGAATGGATTGAAGCATTTCCAAGCTGAGGAAGAAAGAGTCATCCCTACTGGTGGTGAGGGATAGTTTCGGATATGGATCTAAAAGATCAAAAGGCTGCTTTCGAGGCTCCCAATGAAGGGGTGATGAGGTGGATGTGGTGCATAAAATTTCCTTGTGCTCAATGGATTATGCCCTTAGGTTTTGAGTTAGTGTGCGATCGTTCTGTGGTGAGTGCACGTTTAGGGGGTAGTTTGGACTATCTGGGAAGATGTGATTGGACTTTTCGGGGGAGTTCTTGTAAGTTGTATCTGCTCTACCCTATGTGGGGAGTGCTCTACCCACTCAGTGGGGAGCTAATAAAAGCAATAAAATGAGGGTGAAGGGGTTACATGTACTTATGGATTTGTTTAGAAGCCATAGACATTGGCGTTGCATTGATTGCTGAAATGACAGTAGTGACCAAATGAAAGCACTTGTGCACCAATAGTTATGTGCCCATGACGATGTGGCCTTGGTGCTTTACTAGGGTTGTAGTCGATGGTTGGAATGAGTTGGTAGTTTATGTGGTGTGGTTGACCGAGGTTAATGTTGGGGAATAGGATAGGGAAGCCAACCTCTTTCTATTCCTATAAAAGCTTGACCACCATAGTGACCTTAAGAATATAGCATTAGCAAACCATTTTGCATGTGCTCAAAGATAGGACAATTGTTAAAAGACATGGTGTGAGCTTAGACTTTGACAAGCATTAAATGAACCATTTAATGATGATGATTATCACTTAAGTTATCCTCACACCACAAGGAACAACACATACAAATTACTAAGAAAAAATGAGATGTGACCAATGAGAAATGGTGTGTGCTCAAGAGTCACCACATAGACAACCATGAAAACTATGTAAGTCAAGAGTATCTTTCACAAAAAGACCTCTTAGATTACTTAGCACAAAGCAAGTACACAACTCAGAGGCACTCCACACTCTAGAGATGTGATGTGAACACCTAAATATATTGGCTCCATGGAGGAAGGCGCCTTCCATTTCTCCACCTCCCTTAGATTTCTCACCTGACTCACCTAAAAGGTGATGTCTACATCAAGAGAATGTATCTACTAGACCTACACCTAGTAACTCTAGTAAATGAGCCTTCTAACCTTAGAACAAAGGTCCACTAAAGTTTGCACTAAGGATGGATGCTAGATCACTTAAATTCTAACACCCTCCCTTGATCAAGCATCCACACCATGCAGGGTGTGCTTGGATCAAGTATACCACAAAGAAAAAATCACTAAGCGATAGAAAACTCCCCATGGGCTATAAAATGCCATATATATCAAATGCTAGAATAGTGTGTCAAAAAAGTTGGCCACTTCCTTCTCTCGCTGCTTTGTCTTGCCCTTCTCTTTCTCCTCTTCATCCTTCTTCCTTTTGAAGCAATCCTTGATGATGTGTCCCTTCTTCTTGCAATAGTAGCAAGAACGAGGAGGCTTGTCTTCTTCTCTTTCTCCTTGACTATGGCTATATAAGCATGCTTTACTGGAACTTGTGTTGAAGAAGATGAAGCCTTGGAACCCTCCATGTGAGTTTCCTCTAGAATGAGGGCGGAAGCCACTGAGGTAAGAGTATGATTAGCTTGGTTTGCTATCATTGAAACACATTGCTCGTAACATGGAGGCATGCTAGAAAGCAATACATAGATTGCCTCTTGTTCATCAATGTTGGCACCTGCACCACTTAGTTGATCAATCATACATCTACTATCATTGACATGAGAAGCAATACTAGTTTTGTCATCCTTTTCCATCCTGTAAATTTTCTTCCTTAAGAAGAACTTGGCAACAATAGCATTGGTTTTCCCAAAAATGTATTTGAGCTTAAGCCAAGCTTCATTAGAAGTCTTTGTTGAGTTCACCTGATAAATTTGGCTAACACTTAGCCCACAAATGATGAGGGATAAGGCCTTGGATTCTAGGTTGGTCCATTTGATAAGAAGATCTGGGTCTCCATTTGGCTTCTTTTCAGTGCCATTGACCACACCCCACATGTCTTTCTCTATAAGACACATTGGCATCTTGATGCACCAAGTATGGTACTTGGTTCCATCAAACTTATCTGACTTATCAAACATTTTCCCCACCATATTTGCCATGATACTCAACCTCACACACGGAGTGTAACCCAATGAGAGTAGGAAAGTCTTTTATATGGAGGACTGCACAATCGAGCTTGTCTTTCACCTAGAGACAGTCACCCAAAGACACTCTACTCAAGGACTCCTTCACCAAATGAATGAAGTTGTGTGCACATGAACTTTGACGACCCCAATAATTTCAGTGATGGTAGTAAGCTGGCTTTGATGTACACTTCACAATTTTCTTAGATCCTTGTGCTAATGCGAGTTGGGCTTTAGTGTGTACAGACATGGGCATTGTGACTAACACATGGAAAAAACATAACGAGGGAAACCCTGTATAGATTTAAGGGCATTACAAGGTTTTGATTTTCCACAAGGTAAAATAAAATTTCACGTACCTTATGTGCTT